>NC_140168.1:75163583-75209520 GCF_963971535.1 Notolepis coatsorum
CTCGCTCCCGTGGATAGTGCCGAATAGACCCCGTACCTGTACCCCCTCCCCTCGTGGATAATACCGGTCTTCTTCACATCTCTCTACCGACTACCAGACCGACGCCAACCAGCTCCCCCTAGTGTTAGTCCTCCCACGATGCTTTGCACAAAAGTAAACGGGTCATTGAATGAAACCAATAGTATATCTGCAGAGCCGCAGAGCCCGGAACACTATTCTACAAATGTGTCTAATGTAAGCATGTAAGCAAAACTAGATTTTAGGTCTGTGATGTGAAAGTGATTGTTAACATTCTATTTATTTGTATTTTTATAAAAAATAATAATAATAATAATAATTTCTCGCGAGGCCCCCCTTCTCGCGAGGTCCTGTGCGACCGCACTGCTCGCACGCCCCTAGCGGCGACCCTGCACATCATGTAATCAATCATATCATTTCCCATTCATTGACAGCTAGTTCACTGGTGTCTGATGATTGATTGATTAATTGACAGATTCAGATTTATGCTATCTCAATGAAGTCACATACAGCAATCATTAGGTTGTGTTAGAGACCTTTCAGAAAGTATCTTAATTTGGTTATAACTAGGGATGCTCGATATTGGCTTTTTTACCGATACCGATATACCGATATTGTCTAACTCTTAATTTCCGATACCGATATCAACTGATACCGATATATGCAGGGTTTCCCCCCCCAAAAAGCGGAATAATTTCAGGTAATTAACATTACATATCTCTTGTTGTGGAATTAACACAACATTATGCATACTTTTGACAATAAATAAAATCAGAATTTGTTATTACTTGCTTGCCTGGGTAAATAAAGGTTATAGAAATGTAAAAAAATAATAAATAAAATAAATCTTTTTTGAAAACCGATACCGATATTTTCCGATATCACATTTTAATGCTAATATCGGTAGGCCGATAATATCGGACATCATAGTTATAACTAAGACACTGGGCCTGAAGCTGTACACGGTGGTCCCAGGAAGCATTAGCTGTCCAGGATGCTAGTATTTGTCTGGTTCATCAGGAGCTGATGAAGACTGGATAAAGACATGCAACTCTATACTATACTAGTACAACTCGATTATACTAGTTGTAACTGAGGGGTACAATTCCCTGACTGTATTGATAAGTATGGTATCATTAAACCACTACCGCTTTATGTACTTTAATTACTGGCCATACAGTACATGATATATAAATATGATGAACACTTCCCACAATGAATCGGTTCCACACAAAGTGGTAATTAAGTATTTATTGCAGCAAAAGGTACATAATATACTTCTCTATTATACTTTGGATGCGCTTATAAGGCAAAGGAATGTGCGTAGGCAAATCAATAATGAATGTCCATTCTCTGGTTACGCAGGAGGTAATTATACAACCTGAATCTTAGGGAATTATATCTATGGTACACTAGTAATATATAGCGGGAGATACTGGAAGGGTCCCCCCGGTTGTAAGCCAGCAGGGGTAGAGGATCTGTCGGTAGTAGAGAGTCTGGTCAACAATGACTAAGGAGACTCCAAGTACAGGAGACGGTGCAATAGTCTCTTGATCCACAGACGAATACAGCTGTTCTCCGTAGACTGTAGCTCCACAGTGAAGAAAGCTAGCCGGCCTCAGGCTCTCTGAGGCGCAGACTCGACGTGGCTCCTCACAGGGTAAATCCCACACGTGTAGGCGTCGGCGATTCTCCGCTCCATAAATCACAGGACCAAAACAAATATAATCCAGCCGCAAAGGGCTATGTAGTCGTCGGGTAGATTAATCCAGTGTACATGTCCACACGGTTCTCGTCTAGGTCTCCTCGGGTGAAAGCGCCATGAAAGCAGCCCAGCCTGGATAAGCACTCTAGCTGATACGAGGAAGCGTTGGTGATGCTGGTCACTGTAGAACTTTAGCCGCACGATATACTATATACAAATAGACTATTACTGACTTAATAGAAATATGTCGCACTCGACGGTATAGCGCCAAACTCTGACAATTCAGTTATTAATTCGCACGCGGTCTCAATGCTCTATTTGGGGCCAAACAGGCCATACTTCACCGCACGGAGTATCGTGGGTGAGGCTTCAACTTATTGGGTAACTCAGACTTCTGACTAAGTGCTTCTGTATTCACCTGCGCCATATTTATATGCACGGCGAACAATCTAGTGCCAACCTCATTTCTGTCTCGTATCCCTGGGCAAGGCCGGGCATGTACAGACATGTCTTTCTTTCTTTCTTTCAGATCCCCATTAGTCACTGCCTCAGCAGCGACTATTCTTCCTGGGGTCTGGATCCAAACATATAAAATTAAACAAGAATAATCAATAAACAACATAAAAACAAAACAAATATCAATAAAACACCAATAAAATATACAAACAATTATAGAACATTAAACCAATTAAAATCAGACATACAACCAAATATGTATGCCAAATTTTCTAATATAGAACAAAAACAAATATCAATAAAACAACAAATATCAATAAAACAACAAAGACAACAAAGACAACAATAACAAATATCAATAAAACAACAAATATCAATAAAACAACAAAGACATCTCAGAGCAAACTAAAATGTGCTCAAAAACAGCACAACTTGTCTTGACGGTGGCCTTGAACCTGACTCTGGAGGCATGGCCCTGGCGCCTGTGGACCGCTGTCCAATAGGAGAACGAAATATTATGGTCTGTACAAGGCTAAAGGGATATTCCGTGTATATGTACAAGGAATATACAAGGGATATCAAACGATATACAAATACTATGCAATATATATCAATCAATAAATATATATATTCGGTTTAATCTGATCCTTTGTAACAGCCGCCTCCTAATTAGTCCCACCTAATTAGCTAAGCAGAGACAGATTAACCGCACTGTCCACTACTCAATGTCTGTTGTGAGGGGTCGGGCAGTTCACAAAGTCATGGGGTCATGGTCGTCATCGATAGTATCGGGGAGCCTTGGCAGTTCTATTAGCCTCGCCACGGGTCGGGTGTAGATCCGTCCTTGGACGAGCACTTCGGCTGCTCGGACCTTTCCGTCGGCACCGGTGATCACTTTGCTTACGCGGCCAGCCGGCCACATAGCTCGGGGTAGTGACTGGTCGATAATCATGACGACTGTCCCTTCTGTCAAATTGTCTCTCTCTTTCACCCATTTCTGGCGGGTCTGTAGAGACGGTAGATAGTGGAGTAGGAAGCTGTTCCAAAACTTGTCAGCCAATACTTGACTGTACCTCCACATTCTTCGGCCGTTCGCTTCTTCAGGCCTGTACATTGTCTGTGGTAGCGCGGGGTCCAGCCGCCCCATCAAGAGTGTGTTGGGGGTGACTGGGTCGACATCTGCTACATCACTTGAGACGTAACCGAGGGGCTTTGAGTTCAATACTCCCTCGATCTCCGTGAGGACTGTCATTAGGACTTCTTCCGCCACGGTCTGGGCCCCAAGCACGGCGTACAGGGCTGTCTTTATTGAACGTACTTCTCGTTCCCAAGTTCCACCGAAGTGAGGTGCGTTCGGGGGATTAAACTGGAAGTCAATCTAGGATGGAGCGAGGTGGGTCTTAAGTTCTGGGCCCATAGCTTGGAAGCTCTCTCTCAGCTCTCTTTCTCTGCCTTTGAAGTTTGTCCCGTGATCAGACAATAATATAGACGGTTTGCCTTTCCGCGATGTGAATCTTCGGAAGGCCATAAGGAATGAGTCTGTGCTCATGGTTGGAAGGAGTTCTATATGCATCGCTCGGGTGGTCATGCATTTGAATACAATACCCCACCGCTTCTCGGTTCCTCTTCCTTTCTTTATATACAGCGGGCCGAAACAGTCCATACCGGTGGAGTGAAAAGGCTTGTCGCCGAGTCGGAGGCGACAGGGAGGTAGGTCAGCCATCCGGGGTATACTGGGCTGCGCTCGCCACTTACGACAGTCTAGACAGGTTCGCTGGAAGCGCCGCACTGCTTCTCTCCCTTGCAGTATCCAATAACGACGTCTGATCTCCGCGAAGACTCTCTCTGCCCCGGCGTGATGCACATCCTCGTCGTATTTCTTTATGATCAGCTCTGTGACCTTGTGTCGGCTGTTTAAGACTATCGGGTACTTGACGTCATCCGGTAAGTCTGGAGCTCTCCGCAGACGACCACCCACTCTGATGAGACCATGGGCGTCGCTCTCGGGGGCTAGGTGGAGCAGTCTGCTGTCTGATGGGACGGGCTTTGCTCCCTGTAGACAGTCTAGCTCATCGGGGAACGAGTCTCTCTGGGCTCGTTGTAGTAGAAGAAGTTCTGCTTCTTCGTAGTCAGCTGCTGTAATGTCAGTATTGAGCTGAACCTCTGGGTGGTGCCACAGGAATGTCTTTAGCTGCGCACTCTCTAGGGTGAGGCAATCGTCTATGTCGGGGTCTGTGGAGACGAGTGTGTTCAATCCACAGAACATAGATTTCTTGTTTTCGGCCTCCTCTTTACTCGCTTCCCGTGGGGTGGGTGTAGGCCACTCTTCTTCCGGGAGCTTGAGGAACTCTGGCCCGTCACTGTATAGGTTGTGACGGGTGAGGTCATCCAGGGACATTCCCCGGGTGAT
Organism: Notolepis coatsorum; assembly: GCF_963971535.1. Taxonomy (NCBI): domain Eukaryota; kingdom Metazoa; phylum Chordata; class Actinopteri; order Aulopiformes; family Paralepididae; genus Notolepis; species Notolepis coatsorum. Next base: position 75,168,173 of record NC_140168.1, read on the forward strand.
GACGTCAGCTGGGTTGTGTTTTGTGTCCACATACCTCCAGCTTGCTACTTCTGTTAAATCTTGAATCTCTGTGACTCTGACTCCCACGAAGACCTTGTATCTGCACGAATCAGACCGGATCCATGTGAGTACTGTCGTGGAGTCTGACCACAAGATTGTTCTTTGCACCGGAATGGTGAGTTCACGTTGGATTAACGTGGCGAGTTGCGCTCCTGCTAGGGCTGCGCAGAGCTCTAGACGCGGGATAGATTGTTGCTTTCGTGGGGCTATTCTTGAGCGAGCCAGGATGAAAGCAGTATGTATTTCTCCTCCCTCCTCTCGGGCACGCAAGTAGGCCACCGAACCGTAGGCTACTTCGGAGGCGTCGCTGAAGACGTGCAGGTCCATCTGGCACGTCTCCGGCCTCACTGTGGGTGGGAAGTAGCTGCGGCGTATGTTGACACCTGGGAGTGAGCTGAGTTCCGTCTCCCACTCTCTCCATATGGATGCAAGGTGTTCGGGTATGGGGTCGTCCCAGCCCTGGTCCTTGTCCCATAACGCTCTTACAATCATCTTTGCCCTGGTGGTGTAAGGTAGAATACATCCCAACGGGTCATATTGTCTGGCGAGTGTTCTGTATACACTCCGTCTGGTGGTCGGTAGTGCAGTCGACCTTCCCTGCTCCTTGGTCAGGGGTGTGTGTTTATAATGGAGCGAGTCTGTTTTGAAGCGCCAGACTAGTCCTAATGTCATTTATTGGGCTTCTCCTGGGATGGTCGCCATCCAGGTCTCGCTGCTTGCTGCCTTGTCCTCGGGGGAGAGGCTGCGCAATACTTGCGGGTCGCTGCTGGCCCACTGCCTGAGATCAAAGCCGCCTTTGATCAGGGAGGCGCGGAGCTTGAGTAGAAGGGCCTCGGCTTCTTCTGGCGTCGAGACGCTTTGCAGACAGTTGTCCACGTAGAAACTATTTCCTACACTTTGTCGGACCTCTTCATCAGCTGCTGGGTCCTCTGCGACGTGTTTTTGCAGTGCAAACGTAGCACAGCATGGGCTGCATGTGGTTCCGAAAGGGAGGACTTCCCATTGATAGATGGCTGGTTGCTCATCCCCGATCCTCTCTCTCCATAGGAACCGCAGCAGGGGCTTGTCCTCCTCCACTAGTCTCACCTGCAGGAACATCCCTTTGATGTCGCCGCTGATGGCCACCTTGTCTTGGCGGAAACGTAGTAACACGCCTAGTAGAGAGGGGCCGAGTGTTGGGCCGGGCAAGAGCTCTTTATTCAGATTTTGTGATCCGATCTGGTAGCTGCAGTTGAACACAATACGATCCTTGCCGTTGTGGTGGACTTTGTGGTGCGGCACGTACCATGATTCGGTCGTCTGATCGGCCTCTTTAATGTCAATTTTCTTTATGTGTCCCGCTGTGATTAGCTTGTTAATCTCAGCGCGGTACACCGTCTCTTGAGCGGGGTCTCTGGCTAGGCGCCGCTCTGTGTTCAATAGATACCGCTCCGTCGCTTCTTTTGGGGCGTGGAAGGTAGGCATACCCTCTCGCCTCAGGAGTGGAGTTGCGTATCTCATCACTCCGTTGACTTTGACTCTCTTTGTCCCCTGCTCGAGGAGGGCTATAGCGTAAATGTCTTCTTTGGAACGAATGTCTTTCTTTTCGTTCTTAAAGGGCATTGTCTCTAGTGTCCATAGCCTCTCGACATGCTGTAGGAGGGTGGTGTCTTCTTCTGTCACTCTGGAGTGGAGGCAGTTAGTGGCTGCTGTTCGGTTAAGAGACTTAGCGAGGGGGCCTTGTAATGTCCATCCTAGGCGGGTCTCGACTGCTGCAGGACAGCCTCTGGGCCCTGTGTGGACCCGGTCTATCGGGACGATGAGGTCTGCATGGTCGGAGCCTATCAGCAGGGTCGGGGTGGCACCGTCTATGAGCGGTATAGGTAGTTGACGCAGGTGCACATATTTATCCATCAGCTTGGCGATGGGGTAGGTGTACTGCGACAGGCCTATTTCTTGGCTGGTGAAAGCATTAGTAATCCTATACCGTCTCTCTGGCTGCCCGCTTGCTGCGATAGTGAAGGAGACATTCTCGCCCTTTATCGTCTTTAGATCTCTTCTTATTGTCCGAATCGTCATCTGGTTTTCGCTCCCCCGCAGCCCCAGTTGGGCCGCAGCGGACGCGAGGAGAAGGGTCTTCTCTGACCCGTCGTCAAGGACGGCGTAAGTGTCCATGACCTTATCTTGGTAACTCAGTGTTACGCGGACCACCTTTAAGAGCACCCGGGCGCCCCCGCTGCTGGCGGGGTCAATGTACATAACACTTGCCTTTGTGCTGCTTGAGGGTGCAGGCTTTCTTCTGTTACTGTCGTGTAGGACATCTAGGTGGGCTCCGTCACACCGACTACACCTCTTCTTTAAGCGGCAATCGGCTGCCATGTGACTGCGCGCACATCGGTAACAGCGTCGGTTGGACTTTATCCATTGACTCACCTCGTCGGCGGTCATCTTCTTGAACGTGTCACATTGTGACAACCAGTGTTCCTTTTCGCAGTACGGGCACACCATCTTCCACTTCTCTTTCATCGAGGGGGTACTGTGGTTCTTGCTGCTCGGTACTGATTCTGATTGGTGCATGACGGTCACCAATCTTCGGCCATCGTTTGCTCTCCTAGGTCCCTCTCTGGAGCTTGGGGTGCTCCGCATGAACGTATCCAACCGTAGGCTGTTGACTTCTCTCGCCAGGAAGTCGGCTAGGTCTAGGAGGGATGGCTCGGGACCGTTAGGATCACGGTGGTCTCTTTGCCGCCTGAAGCGCTCTTGTCGGGCGGGCGGAAGCTTCTCTAAAATCCTCTCGACATTAGAGTTTGCGTACAGTTCGTGCATACCCTTTTCTCTTTGCGCCCCCAGCATCCCTACCAGGGATTGTACCTTGATAGACAGGTCATCTAGTGAGCGATTGTCTGTGGCTGGGGGTAGGCGGTCAATATGCCTTATCTCTTGTATTACGTAGTCCCATATGCGTCCATATCTTTGGTCGAGTGCTGCTAGAGCCGCTGTGTATGGGGTAGTAGAGGTGGCATAGGCCAGCGCTATATTGTGCGCTCGGGGCACCTTGAGGTGCTTCAGTAGGATAGCATACTTGTACGGTTCATCAGCTACATCGGACATCATTGTCTCTAAGCACATTCGTAGCTCCGTGTACTGTGCTCTGTTCTCGTGGGTGAAGTCCGGAAACGTCGGTGTGCCAATGTATGATGCCATGGATGGCTGGCACATCGGTGAGCGTTGGAAGAGAGGCCTCCTAGGCGACTCTCCTCTTACGCCTCTTGGTGGGCTGGTACCTGCTGGGTACCATGGCCCGCGTATCCAGGTGCTGTTCCTCGGGGCTGGTCGTGCGTCAAGCTCACCCGTGAATTGAGTCGGGGGTCTGTAGCGCAGAGCCGCGGGGGTAGAGCCTGGGCTGTACTGGACCTCCTGGTCCTGTGGAGTACTGTGCTGCTGTCGGGCTTGACTCTCCTCCTCTCCCTCTTCTTCTTCCTCTGGCAGGTCCTCTAGATCCTGTAGTCGTCTATTTAGCCTCTCCGCGGTGTAGACCGTTTCTTCCTTGTAGCTGGGTCTCACTTGGACCGGTCGGGGAAGGGGTTCGGAGGGGGGTATAGGCTCTCTCTGGTGGTCGGGCTCAGGGTCGTTTGATCGGGTAGGGGAGGGTGCCCTTGACCCTTGTCTTGACGAGGCCCTGGAACCCCGTGCGGAGGGAGGGGGTGTTGCCCTGGTGATCAGCTGCTCCATTATCTGTGCTTGTAATCGGTCGCGCTCGGCTTCGCGCTTGGTGAGAGCGAGGTCGCGCTCTGCTTCTCTTTGGGCACCGGCAGCGGCGCGCTGGGCTTCGGCGGCGGCGCGCTGGGCTTCGGCCCGGTCCCTTACCATATTCTCTTCCGTCTGAAGGCGTCTAATCTCTAGACGTATACGATCTTCGTCGCTCCGTTGCTGCGCCTGAAGGCGTTCTCTTTCCATGGAAGAATGTTCGCGCTCACTAAGCGTCTGTGCTTGGAGTCGATCGCGCTCTGTTGAGGCTGCTAGGCTGGCGAGGAATGCCTGTGCCAGCATCTTGTCCGCCTCGCTGGGGGTTGAGGTGATCCGCTCCTGGCAGTACTCGTTGGAGATCTGTTCTCCTGTGGCGAGTCCTGGAGATCCATCTCCGGGGTGCTCTCCTCTTCTTGTAGCGGGTAGAGTTCCATCCCTGGAGAGCTGTCTTTATCCTGGAGCTCTCCGGGGACTACTTCTTCGGTCTTGGCGGGGGGTAAAGTCATGTCGGGTCCCTCCTGGTCCCTACCGTGAGCTTGGTCAGTTACGTTAGAACCCACTAGGGCCTCTATTGGCGGGGTAGCCTGGTCGATAGGGTCGGACATAATTTTACTATCTACTTTTTCCGCGTTTACCGTCTGTAGAAAGCTAGGTAGTATATTGGCAACGTAATCCTCTAAGTACTGAGGTGTCTGCCGTCTACGCTGCGGGCGATCTACTTTAGGAGAACCGTTTTGTGGAGTGTTCATCATAGGCCATGTCAATATTAATACCACTATATTAATATTACACTAGTTACCCTCCGGCTCGAAGGACCAATTGTAACTGAGGGGTACAATTCCCTGACTGTATTGATAAGTATGGTATCATTAAACCACTACCGCTTTATGTACTTTAATTACTGGCCATACAGTACATGATATATAAATATGATGAACACTTCCCACAATGAATCGGTTCCACACAAAGTGGTAATTAAGTATTTATTGCAGCAAAAGGTACATAATATACTTCTCTATTATACTTTGGATGCGCTTATAAGGCAAAGGAATGTGCGTAGGCAAATCAATAATGAATGTCCATTCTCTGGTTACGCAGGAGGTAATTATACAACCTGAATCTTAGGGAATTATATCTATGGTACACTAGTAATATATAGCGGGAGATACTGGAAGGGTCCCCCCGGTTGTAAGCCAGCAGGGGTAGAGGATCTGTCGGTAGTAGAGAGTCTGGTCAACGATGACTAAGGAGACTCCAAGTACAGGAGACGGTGCAATAGTCTCTTGATCCACAGACGAATACAGCTGTTCTCCGTAGACTGTAGCTCCACAGTGAAGAAAGCTAGCCGGCCTCAGGCTCTCTGAGGCGCAGACTCGACGTGGCTCCTCACAGGGTAAATCCCACACGTGTAGGCGTCGGCGATTCTCCGCTCCATAAATCACAGGACCAAAACAAATATAATCCAGCCGCAAAGGGCTATGTAGTCGTCGGGTAGATTAATCCAGTGTACATGTCCACACGGTTCTCGTCTAGGTCTCCTCGGGTGAAAGCGCCATGAAAGCAGCCCAGCCTGGATAAGCACTCTAGCTGATACGAGGAAGCGTTGGTGATGCTGGTCACTGTAGAACTTTAGCCGCACGATATACTATACACAAATAGACTATTACTGACTTAATAGAAATATGTCGCACTCGACGGTATAGCGCCAAACTCTGACAATTCAGTTATTAATTCGCACGCGGTCTCAATGCTCTATTTGGGGCCAAACAGGCCATACTTCACCGCACGGAGTATCGTGGGTGAGGCTTCAACTTATTGGGTAACTCAGACTTCTGACTAAGTGCTTCTGTATTCACCTGCGCCATATTTATATGCACGGCGAACAATCTAGTGCCAACCTCATTTCTGTCTCGTATCCCTGGGCAAGGCCGGGCATGTACAGACATGTCTTGACGGTGGCCTTGAACCTGACTCTGGAGGCATGGCCCTGGCGCCTGTGGACCGCTGTCCAATAGGAGAACGAAATATTATGGTCTGTACTAGGCTAAAGGGATATTCCGTGTATATGTACAAGGAATATACAAGGGATATCAAACGATATACAAATACTATGCAATATATATCAATCAATAAATATATATATTCGGTTTAATCTGATCCTTTGTAACACTAGTTGTATATACAATCAAAACATACTTGTTCATACTTCACTGTTCATACTTTTTGCACATACCTGCCCAATTGCACAGCCCTGCTAAGTATCCCACTGTATTGTTATTTTATTAGAATTATAGAGTATACTTGACCACAGTGTACAGCCCTCATTTTATTTATATTTTTTATAAATATAAATATAAATTTTATATTTTTTAATTATACTATATTCTATTGTGCTCCTATTTTATTCCGCTTTTATATTTTACAGTTGTACAGCCCTGGCCTATTTTTATTTCATAATTCTATTATATTCTATTGTGCTTCTATCTTAATTAAATTCATATTCCATTTTATTTTATTCTACCTTGTTATTTTATTATCTGTCCGTTATTGTCTGTCCGTTAATGTTGCACCGAAAACGACCAAAGCAAATTCCTTGTATGTGAAAACTACTTGGCATTATACAACGGCATGCAAATTTCTCGATTCTGATTGGCTGAAACAGTCCATTTACACGCATGTATAGGGCTCAATCCACGCTCCTGGTCCCAGGACCCGCCCACAACCGAATCACATCACTCCGCCGTTCGACTTTGTAGAGGGAGCGGAGAGCGGAGAGGGGAGGAGACGAGAGGGGACAATAATCTCTACAAATGGATATGTTGATAGCGTCATAACGACTAAATATAAACAGATTCTGTCACGGCGAATGTCTTAGTCTCTTACACAATGTTGGATTGTGTAATCTATGGGTCATGAATCATTGTGGAACAAAAGAAAAATCGCGGATTGATTGATTGATTATTTGCAATTTTTTTAAAAAAAAATTCTTCCTTCCCCCTGACACTGTCTGGCACACCCACCCACCCACACACACACACACACACACCCACACACACACACACACACACACACACACACACACACACACACACACACACACACACACACACACACACACACACACACACACACACACACACACACACACACACACACACACACTCCTGTCTGCAATGGCGGGGGAGAGTCAGACTGTAGAAGCAGCTGAGTGCTGCGCTGTTCTAAGTGAGCATGGCCTATTGAGTTGATTGATTGATTGATTGATTGATTGCTAATTTTATTACTGTACGCTTGGTTTCCAACTGGTTAAGTTTAGGCCCTCTAAAGTAGGGTTAAAAAAATAAATAAAAAATAGGGCGAAGAAAACTTTTTTTCCTATAGGGCAAAGAAAACTTTTTAATTTGTTTTACCTACTTTCTATAGAAGCATCTAAAGGCGCTCCCATAGTCCAGCAGACTGTACACAGAGCAGACTCCGCGGACGTCCGCGCGGACTCTTGAGCTTTGATCTCAGCGGACAGCAGACCCACAGGTGGGAAGCTCCTATTTTCTGACGCGCGGACATCCGCGCCGCTGACTTGGTGTCACACAAAACGCTGCTCGGCGTTTTGGTTGACATCGAACTGCATTTAATGTGACGCCGATCTGTATTTTACTCTGACCACTCGCTCCGTGCCAAGAGAGATGTTTGAATGGCTTTTCTAAATGAAGTGTGTAAAATTGCCAGTTTTATTTCGAAATATTGGAAACGGAGATAACATACTCTTTATTTTGACATCGGATGACGACGACATGACAGAAGTTGAACAGCGTGGGGACAATTGTGTAAACTGCTGCGTGACATGTAGGAAATTGGTCCGCGGAGGTCCGCTTGACTATGAAGGCTCAAAGAGTCCGCGCGGACCTCCGCGGGGTCTGCTCTGTGTACAGTCTGCTGGACTATGGGAGCGCCTTAAGAATGAAGTTCTATAGAAAGTAGGTCTGCATCCCCTTAACAATTGTGTGTATTGAGCCGTACTGTATTGTACCCATTCTGCATCTGGTAATAACATTTTCAATCAATCAATCAATCATTCCAATAACAACCACTAACTTCATAATTAAAAACTAAAGAAAAGTTGGATGTGTTAGTTGGTTGGATGTCTTAGTTGAAAGGCAGTTGGATGTGTTAGTTGGTTGGATGTCTTAGTTGAAAGGCAGTTGGATGTGTTAGTTGGTTGGATGCCTTAGTTGAAAGACAGTTGGACGTGTTAGTTGGTTGGATGTCTTAGCTGAAAGACAGTTGGATGTGTTAGTTGGTTGGATGTCTTAGTTGAAAGACAGTTGGATGTGTTAGTTGGTTTGATGTCTTAGTTGAAAGGCAGTTGGATGTGTTAGTTGGTTGGATGCACTTCCGAGCTGCGTCCACATGGAGGCAATTTCTCTTTTTTGTTGTTGTGGGAACGTTAGGTTATGTATATAACCAAGTTCTGTTAATACTAGTGACGCTCAGCGTCATATTGCATATATCTCGCTTCAGCGTATATACACTGAATACATTTCAAAATGTACCTTTAAATGCCAGCATTCATCTGGCCACACCCCTATCCGCTTACCTACATAAGCAGGGGTGGTGCCACACACTCATCTCCTTCCCAACAAATTTCACCACAATGAAAAAAAAAAAAGGGCCGCAGCGGCATCTAGACGCTGAGCGTCACTAGTATTAACAGAACTTGGTTATATACATAACCTAACGTTCTGCTTCATACTAGCTCCGCTCAGCGTCATATTGCATAGCAGGAGCTGAGCGGGAGCTAGAAGCTCGACAAATGTACCCCGCTGAGGCCCCCCACAACCATCAGATCAGGGAGGACCGAGCCCCCCCGACCCCCCTAATGGAGGGCACCCCCCCTATTGGGGGATCACGGGAGGGCGACGGACCCGACCCTGCGAAGAGGCACTCAAGCAACTCAACGCACAGGGTGAGCAGACCGTGGCTTGACCCCACGACTACACACACGCACAACCCGCATGCCACCCGGGAACGAACGGAGGGAACAAGCTCGTTACTGCCCCCAGAATCACGGGTCAAGGCCAAAACCCAACCCCGTGGCAAGGCCGTAGCAGCGGAGCGCGAAGGAAGACCCAGACCCACCAAAGGGACTGGACCCCCTGGAACGGGGGCCCGGAGAAGTCCATGATGCCAGCATCAAGACCCCACCAGGTGGGCACTTAGTGACCCCGCCCCCCACATCGCCAGCGTATTCGGACAAAGGCCCCTCAACCGAGCGGGCCCTGTCCCCCCAATAGTCCACCGCCTGTCACACTGACCCTGCAGAACAGGCAGTCAGCATGGCCGTAAGCACACAAAAAAGGTTAACCAACGGAAGCAGGCAGCGCACCGGGGAAGAACCAGGCAACAGGCTATTAACCCGAGCCTGGAGACTGCGGACGAGACAGGCGCCAGAGGGGACAGCTGAACACAGCCGCCCGGCGGAAGGGGCGTATGCTGGCGTTGTTGCATGACCGAGCCTCCATTTAAAAAAAACCCACCCAGAGGGGTTGAGGCAGAGAAGGCTGACACGATTGGCAGACGTGCAGGGGCACCCTCAACCGGGTAACCCGGGAGTTGACACTGCTCCAACACACCAGGGAATCAACCACCTTGGTGTTCCCCAATGCGGTGGTTGTTCCTATAACCCCTCAAGAAAAAGCTCCAAAACACACCTGCGGGTATACACCGGCTATACCGCAGTACAAGTGTTCCAGTTTTCAAAAAAGGGTTAACCCAGGCCTACGGGTCGACGAAACATTACTTCGGACCGGGCCTGGCAATACGGGAAGCACAGGGTCACCAGAGGAGGTCAAAGACCACCCCAACAGGCCCCTCTTCGCCATGCGTGAGAGAGGAGCGAAAAGAATGGAGAACCAGCCCCAAGCACACCATACTTGGTATTCCCAGGCGGTCTCCCAACCAAGTACTAACCAGGACCAACCTGTGTAGCGGCCGAGATCTGACGAGATCGAGCGTGTACAGGTTGGCATGGCCGTAAGCCATTACGACAGTGCAGAGTACAAAATGTACCCAACCAGGGCCTCCATAGCGCTTAACCCTGTGACACCCGGACCAACCTGGCATTTTTCCCCCTGAAAAAGCCCAAGTCCCTCAGGGTACCAGAACAGCAGATCTGCATCCCCGGCGAACAACGGGTTTGACTGATCCGGACCAGCGTGACCAGAACCAGTCCCGTGCCCTAACCACGCCGACATGCCTACTCCAGGAGAAGGGGCAGATATGCGTGTTGATCTTAAACATGAAAAGAAGGCGCCACCCAGACGTTTGGGGCAAACCGCGCCCGGTGGCCCACCCCCAGGGCGTGAGACCCCTCTACATATGTTCAGATCCATTCCGTCATCATCCCCCAGATATGAATGTGAATCCGTCGACAACCAAAACAGGTTGTCGGAAGAGGAAAAACCTCCATCCCAGTTGCTTTATAAAAACGCCGTTTTAACCTAAAGCAACCAAGGCATGCCAGTCAGTCGCCTGATTACAGAACACCCCGAGCTAGCACTATGCGTGCGTCGGGACACAACCACATCAATGAACAGGCTATTTAGACCTGTCATTGAATCCCCAAGGCGCCCAGGGGAACGACAAGAGGGGTGTGATACTTCCTAACTCCAACTCTTTTTAAAAGAAAAGAAGGAAGCACCAACAGTATGTATCTCAGTCTACACAGCCGGGGGTAAATTTTTTTCACATTTTTACATTCCACCACCCTCCCATAGAGAGGAGACGGAAATCCCCAGAGAGACTTCCCACGCGAGCTGTACAGATTGAAAAGAATATATTGCACCTTGAGCCATGTAAAAGTTTGGTTTTAGGGCTCTCCGGGGAGGAGGCACTGAACCCATACACACTCAATAATCGAATTGAATCGAATACACACACAATAGAGTAGGACTCCTTCTTGAGGTTCCACTCACCTTCACAATCTGAGGAGGAGGCACTGTACTCTGAGGAGGCTCCCTCACATGGAAGGAGAGTCCCAACTCACAGAAGGCCCGAATAGGAGCTTCGTGAGGAGGAGCCCTGACCACCCCCTGAAACAGATCCATCATATGGACCTGAACAGCACACGGAAGTCCTACCAACAGAGACGCGCACAGTGACGTACTCTATGGCGGGGGAATATCTGCGGTGCACACGCCCAATATTCCAGGGCGTGGGACCAGGAAACTCCCTCCCCCCCCCCCCCCTCACCCTGTAACGTGCCGAACCGCAACGTGACAGGAACCTTGAAGGACAGGTGGGTTTACCCCTGACCAACAGAAAAAAGGGGGAGAAAAGGTTACCAGTTCACCCCTTTACGACCCCACACCCATGATACGATGTAATGACAAAAAAGAGTATGACGCAGTCATAGTCAGCTCCATGAAGCGTCTAACAGCTTCACACAGCGCATGCGCTAACCTGCTATCTGATTTTTACTAAGGAAAAAACACAGAATAGAGAGGGCCCTCCAAGAGCCCCGCTACCAAACTTACACATGTGCTTCTGTGGCCAGCCCAACCCAGTTGTAGGTCACACGACACACACAACCCATTATCACCTACAAAAAATGGCAAAAACACTCTACAGAGGAACGCCGTTTTTCATAATGAGAGAATACATAATTCTCGATTAGTATCGGCCACAGGCCTTGCTAAGCACACACGAAAAGCGACCAAACAATCTTTTCTTTTAGGAAAATAAAGTTTCTCAAGCAGTTTTAGCACAACCTCAGCAATCAAGCTAAGGGTTACATCGTATCCCTACCACACAATGACACAATATAGTGTAACAACATGTCTGAGAGGAGGATGAAGAAGTCCCCAGGGAACCGGGGGGAAACACAACCCTCCTACTTTACCCTTAATACGGCCAGTTAAACAGGTAAACCTGTTAATATGTGAACACACTGTTCATTGTCATTACAGGCTGAGAGAAGAATCATTCTTTACTCATATGTCACTAAGCATAGCTTTATAGGTTAGTTTAACCCCCTTAGTTGAGAGTGCTCGGTACAAGAACACACATGATGTTTCTCAACACAACAAACCAGATCATTTTCACATCTGTAATAAACAACCCTATTTGCATGGAGAAGCTAATACCAGTGACAAGACAATTCACACATAACTCGCATCGTATCCTAAATGTAGTGCAGCAACACTCGTTTTGGAAAACATCGTTATTTACAAAACATTTAGAAGGGAAAGCAAGAAGAAGTGTTCAAGGTCTGGTCCAGACCTTGCCTACCCGGAGCGCAGATCAAGCGAAGTGCAGTCTCTAACATGGCACCGAAGTAAACACAGCCTCCTGTGTTTGACGACACGGGCAGCTTGCTGCTCCAACCCGCCGCTACGGTGCTCCTTGTTGACGCAGTCCTCGCCGTCTGGCTCAGGGCAGGTTCGACGAACATCCTCTGTCAAAGATGACGTCGTAGTCAAGAGTGTTTAAAACATGTTATAGTCACAGCACGTTCAACAGTGTAGCATTAAGCTAACGGCCGCTAACTAGCCTAGCATAGGTAGGCCACAACTAGCACGCAAGCTAACGTTTCCTAGCCTAGTGACACAACAGGCTAACGCCGCAGCTAACAGCTGACTGGCTAACACAGTAGGCCACAACTAGCACGCAAGCTAATCAGCTATCACCTGAACCTGTACACAATGATATAACAAGCCACACTTAGACATGCCGCCGTTCTGAAACCCTCCTCACTGTTTAAGAGAGAAGAGAAACGAGACGTTAACACAGTTTTACAACGGTGATTTTACCAATATCCGACGGGGCCAGCACAATTCCCATCTGGGCTGTAGCTGATTTGAACACAGATCTTCCGCTAACGAACATCCATGCCCATATTTCCTCGTGAGGGAATACTCTCATTTGACAGAGAAAACATCCACTCGTCCAGAAAACACAGGGATCACCAGTGTTAATGGTCGTGGCCCACTAGTTAACTATAATGGGCTTCAGACCAAGGTCTTCCGCTGTTGCCTAAGAGGCTGAACAAAAGACCCTAATCTGGGGCCGGTGTTCGTAAACATTGTCAGCTAGCCCCCATAGCACTAACAGACAAGTGGAGCCCGCAAGCAAAACATTACTCACCAACCTGGAACCCACCGCTTCTCACAACAGCGGCGCGTCCTACAGTTCAGCTGTGTCCTGAAAGGTTTTACCGCAACCAGCCACAGCAAGGAACTGCAGTTGGGAGGCATGCAGCGGCGCGCCCCCAATACGAAAACCGGTGGAGGTTTTTAGAATGATCACCATCTTCCAGACACTCCAGTGACGAAGACAATATCGCCGTATTTTCTCGAAAATAGTGAGAGAGAAAATAAAGATATGATGTCAACGTATCTCCTTGTTCTTCCTTTCCTCAGAGTAAATATTTTTCTCCACGTCAAGTGGGCATATGAGCAGCACGTTGCTTGTGATGAAATTTGAGAAGGAGATGAGTGTGTGGCACCACCCCTGCTTATGTAGTTAAGTGGATGGGGGTGTGGCCAGATGAATGCTGGCATTTAAAGGTACATTTTGAAATGTATTCAGTGTATATACGCTGAAGCGAGAGTAGCAACACAATCATCAAATTTGCTGACGACACAGTGGTGGTGGGCCTGATCTCTGCCAACGACGAGAGGGCCTACCTGGAAGAGGTCAAGGTCCTGGCGGGATGGTGCCAGGAAAACAGCCTCTCCCTGAACGTCAGCAAAACAAAGGAGATGATTGTGGACTTCAGGAGGTCGGGGGTCAAGGACTACAGCCCCCTCAGCATCGACGGGGCACCGGTTGAGAGAGTCAACAGCTTTAAGTACCTCGGAGCCTACATATCCGAGGACTTGACATGGACCACACACATTGACAGTGTTGTGAAGAAGGCACGACAACGCCTCTACTTCCTCAGGCGCCTAAGGAAGTTCCAAGTCAGTCAGAAGATCCTTAAGAACTTCTACTCATGTACAATAGAGAGCATCCTGACTGGCAACATCACCTCCTGGTTTGGGAATAGCACTGCACAAGACCGAAGCAGACTACAAAGAGTGACACGTTCAGCCGAACGCACAATTGGAGGGGGGCTCCCCACCCTCCAGAACATTTACAACAAGCGGTGCAGGGGCAAGGCTAAGAGAATCATTAAAGACTCCAGTCACCCGAACAACTGCCTCTTTGAACTGCTGCGGTCAGGCAAGCGATACCGGAGTCTCAAGGCGAGCACAGAAAGACTCAGAAGAAGCTTCTATCCCCAGGCCATCAGGCTGCTCAACGAACAATGAACACTACACAACAACCATCAAACGCACATAGCACACACATCCACACTCACACTACACACTGTAGCACCCACTCCCCACACTTTATAGCACACACTCACTTTAAACAAACACACTGTAGCACCCACTCCCCACACTTTATATTTATTGATGAAGGATTGCACTACAACTCGTACACCTTACTGTAAATTGTACCTAAATTGTACCTCATCCCATTTCTGCTTTGCACTATATAGTATTGTACATTAGTACACTGCATAGTATTGTATATTATATGGTAACTCAGTTACGTCTATTCTGCATCGAACATTGTACATATGTCTATACTGAACACTGTGACCGTATTTTCTACTTCTAATTTACATGCTATACTATGTTATTTGATACTATCTTGTCTAGCACAGTCTCTGGAGCGTAACAGTAAGAAGCATTTTGTATGAAAGTATTCTGTACTTCTGTATGACAACTATTAAAGAAACTTGAAACTTGAAAACTATGCAATATGACGCTGAGCGGAGCTAGTATGAAGCAGAACAACTTTTTCTGGCGGATGGTTTTTTCAATAAATCTTCGATTAATGTGTGTTTATTGTATAGCAATAAGGTTGGATGAATGTGGCAGTTGTATAAAAGCAGTCGTGATTTGTGAACAATAAACCATGCCTAGGGGGTCTAACAACCAGTGATGGGAATAACGGCACTATAAGTAACTTCGTTACTAACGGCGTTCGTTTTTTCAGTAACGAGTAATCTAACGGATTACTCTTCCAATCTTAATAACGTCGTTACCGTATGGGGGTAGATTTCTATCAAAAATAAACAAACGCAAAAGTAGAATCCACAATCGTAAAGTAGAATTACCGTTACTACAAAAAAATGCGGCGCGTTACTATGAATGAACCTGTTTCTTTCATCAGACATATCTCTGCGCCGAGAGGCAATAATATGTTCTTCCTTGTTTAGTGGACAGTGCGCGAGCCAAGCATACACGCTGACGATTGGCTGAGGTTGAATACAATGTCCAATCAGAGGTGGAGGTGGGCGGGTGTCTAAAGCATCCAGAGTCTGACACACAGCGCGACAAGACAAGCGATCACTGATCAGTCAGCATGAGACCGCGGTCCGTGTAGTGTACGTTTTGAGCTCAAAAACGAATCCAACGAACAACACAATGTCAACATGAGACCGCGGGTCCATGAGCGTTTTGTGTTAACTCTTTGCAGCGCAGGGCACTGAGTGGCTCTACTGCAGTGCTGACAGCCTTATCAACAGTGCTGCACTTCCTGGTTTAATAGCACAGGCTTCAGCTGCTCAGAGATATATCTCTGTATGTCATGTCTTAAATGTAATGATTAGATTAGTTTAGATGATTCGATTAGATTCTTATATCTGTATGTTGTGTATGTCATTGATTGATTGATTGAAAAGTTTATTAACAGATTGCAGAATGGGTACAGTACAGTACAGCTCAACAATTGTTAAGGGGATGCAGACCAGAGAAAGACTTTCGTCATTAATGTCATGAATTGAAAATGGGGGACCCTGATGTAAACAAGACGAAACTCTTTCTCTGGTCTGCATCCCCTTAACAATTGTGTGTATTGAGCTGTACTGTATTGTACCCATTCTGAAACCTGTTAATTAAAATGTTCAATCAATCAGTATATATTTGTTATTTATTTTTGGTATAGTACTTAACAAGCATAATTTAATGTTGCCCAGTTGTGGCCTGTTGAGGGGCAATACATATCAAAAGTTCCAAAACATCTATTCTGTTTGTATTTGTATGATCCACTATATAAACATAGTAATTATAATATCTACATAGCCTACATGGCATTTGATTGGAGGCTAGTCTCACTTTGTCCCACAGCAACATTAAAATAGTTTAGATTTGTGTATGTTGTTTATGTAAAAAAAAATCTTGAAAGTAACGCAATAGTTACTTTCTGAAGTAACTAGTTACTTTTATAATTTGTAACTGAGTAAGTAATTTAGTTACTTTTTGGAAGAAGTAACTAGTAACTGTAACTAGTTACTTTTTTAAAGTAACTTGCCCAACACTGCTAACAACCTGCCTAACGACCACCCCTAGGCATGGTTTATTGTTCACAAACCACTCCTGCGTGTGATGTAATGCTTAAATAAAGACCTTCTACACCTCAGACTACAACTCCAGCTTTTACCACCTATAGAGAAGTTCTCTGATGACTCCTCCATTGTCAGTTATATCACAGACGACAATGAGGACAAGTACAGCATTTAGCATTTTTTTAGCAAGTTTAGTAAGTTTATTCTTTTGTACCTCATATACCTTCATTTTACTTCATTGTACTCTCATTGTACTCTCATTGTACTTAGGTTGTACTTGTACTTTAGTTTGTATATTGAATATTGTATATTTATACAATGGCATGCAAATTTCTTGATTCTGATTGGCTGAAACAGTCAAGTTAGACGTGGTTATTTCTCATAACACACGCTTGTGATCCCAGAACCCGGCCACAACCGAATTACAATCACTCCGCCAGTTCGAGTTTTTAAAAATGAAACCAAGATGGCGGACAATAATCTTTACGAATGGATGTGTTGATAGCGTCATAACGACTCATTCAAAAACGATTCTGTCACGTGGAATGTGTTAGTTTCTTACACAATGTTGGATTATGTAATTGGTTGGTCATGACTCATTGTGGAACAAAATATAAATCGCGGGAAGTCTGTTGTTAGATGCCATTCGTCAAAAGGACACTCTCATTTCACTGTTAATAAAAATTTCAAGCAATCAATCAATCAATCCAATAACACACGCTCTTCACTGTTAGACGGCATGCTTTGAAGCAGCTCGGAGGTGCATGCCATCTAAGAATGAAGTGAGCGTGTGTTATTGGAATGATTGATTGATTGATTGAACATTTTATTAATGTCCGCCTTGTTTCGAACTGGTTATGCTTAGACCCTCTTTCGAAGTCGGTTATGCTTAGAGTTTATCTTTAGAGCAGGGTGATAAACCACCAGCCCTGATTCCAAACTCTAAGCATAACCGACTTCGAAAGAGGGCGACTTCGAGGGCCTAAGCATAACCAGTTCGAAGCAAGGCGAACATTAATAAAAATGTCAATCAATCAATCCAATAACACACGCTCACTTAAAACAGCGCACCTCCGAGCTGCTTCTATATAAAGTAGGTTAAAAAAAAATCCTCCTATAAGGAGGCAAATTCTCTCTTTTTTTTTAACCTACTTTTTCTGCGGCCTCGGGCCTAACAACCACCCCTAGGCATGCTCTAATTCTCATAACGCACTCCTGCCCGTGATGTAATGCTTAATTCTATAGTGTTGGAGACTTTATTTTTCTTTTACTTACTTTGAATTTTTTTTACTGTATGAAGCACATTCCCAGGAGGCTCATACAGAACAAAGCATTTCACTGTAATGTACATGTACTTTATACGTGACAAATAAAAGCAAACTTGAACTTGAACTTGAACTTACAGAGCAGTATTTTGAAGTGTATCTTATCGGGAGCCAGTGAAGGTTGTGGAGGACAGAGGTGGTGTGGTCAGAGCGGCGGGTGGAGGTGAGCATGCGGGTGGCAGAGTTTTGGATATATTGGAGTTTATTGTGGATGTCTTTTGGTGAGCTATAGATGATGCTGTTGCAGTAGTCGTTGAGTTGGGATGAAATTAATGCATGCAATAGCAACCCCTCCCCCTCTCCCCACAATAACAAGCAGGGCTCTACTGCCTTATAGAGGTCTCTGTGTGACAGCATTACAGTCTCTACCTTTAGTGTAGAGACTATCTCAAAGGCACTAAAAACAAGATTACAAACATCACAAAACAAACTGGTCAGACTAACTGCTTGACCTTACTCCTTTTTTTTTTTATCCACTTTTTCTCCCATTTTCTATATTTTCTCCCATCCCAATTTTCGTATCATCCAATTCAACCCTCCCCTGTCACGGACGCTGTCATACATAGCACAAGTCCCCTCCGGTACTTGAGGTAACAGCAGTCGCATCTTTTCACCTGCGCAGCTCGATCTCTCAGTGGCGAGGAGTAACGCGTGGGAGGCTCACGCTGCCCCCGACACTTCCTGATTCTACTGCGCAGGCGCACCAACCGACCTGTAGGAGTCGCTGTCCACAACGCCCGATCCCCACCCATCAGTTTCCCACCCCCTAATACGGCCAATGTGTATTAGTACGGACGACCAGCTAAACTGAAAGCAATGTGGAGCGCTGGGCTCGAACAGGCGAGCCCAGCGTCTCCACATTCGTGGCGAGCGCCTTGCCCACTACGCCACGTAGCCGCCCCTGCTTGACCTTACTCCTAAAACCCACCTCACCCCTGCCCATTTTGACAACCTAGGATGGCTTAGAGTAGACGACAGAGTACAGCAACTTGCAATGGGCCTGGTCTACAAGATACACTACACCACTAAGATTCCCATGTACATGTCGAAATACTTCCCAAAGGTCAGTGAATACAGCAACCACAACCCCAGAGGGAGTTCCACAAAGCATGTGCAACCCAGATTCGGCTCAAACAAGGGACTAAACATGTTTCGCAATTATGCCACAACAATGTGGAACGCCCTACCCACAGCTGTAAAATAATGTGAATCCCTACCCACCTTCAAAACCGCTCTCAAAGAGTACTTACGGGAGGCTGCAATTCGAAACTGGCCCCGGTAAATGTCCAAACACCCCCCCCCCCCCCACCCAACCCCCTCCAATATACAGTTTCTTCCCCCTCAAATGTATTCTCGTTTAGAAACTCTGTATGTAAAGAAACATTACTGTATATTTGTATATCTTGTATGTCATAAATGTCTGGATGTAACAGTACTGTATATCTGTATGTCGTGTATGTCATACATTTTATGATGAATTGAAAATGGGGGACCCTGATGTAAACAAGATGAAAGTCTTTCTCTGGTCTGCATCCCCTTAACAATTGTGTGTATTGAGCTGTACTGTATTGTACCCATTCTGCAATCTGTTAATACAATTTTCAATCAATCAATCAATCAGTGTACACATCAGTACACAAGGGCAAAACTTTAGTTTGAGAAGTGTGTGGGGAGGGGGGGGGGGGGGGGACACAATTATTATGAGATGGGAAATATGTGCGCACGATTGATCTCAGTACCAGGACCAGCAGGCTCAGGAACAGATTCTTCCCCTCATCTGTCACCTTACTGAACTCTGTACCACGGTAACACCCCCCACCCCCCTCTCAATCCCCCCCTGGACCCCACCCCCACCCCCACTCAACCTACTTCAGGACTCTGTGGAATTCTGAACTCTGAGCTCTACTCTATCTCTGAACTCTATACTCTATATACTCTATCTCTGAACTCTATACTCTATCACTGAACTCTATACTCTATCACTGAACTCTATACTCTATCTCTGAACTCTATACTCTATCTCTGAACTCTATACTCTATATACTCTATCTCTGAACTGAACTCTATACTCTATCTCTGAACTCTATACTCTATCTCTGAACTCTATACTCTATCTCTGAACTCTATACTCAAATCCATATGTAGTCAAGCTTCCCCTCATCTCACTGAACTCTGCAGTGTTGTAGAAGTCAAGTCCAGGACTGATTTTCAGGACTCGTGACTCAACTTGGACTTGAGCACTGATGACTCGGACTTGGACTTGGACTCAAGCATTGACTGCATTCGGACTCGGACGGTGCAAACGAGGACTTGGACTTGTTAATTGATAAATACAGTAATTTTCTTTTGTAATAGGCCCTAATCGTTCAGCATATGATATTGATGGCTATAACTGTAACATTATTTAATTTTGTGCAAGGGCAGACACACGTGTGTTCCACCTACATGTGGATTCATGTCGATACCCTCATGTTCAGTACTTAAGATGCCTAAAGAGACAAAAGTAGTCCTCTCATAACCATCGCCATCATTAGTCCATCGCTTGGTGCTTCTCCTGCACTCTTAAGCGCCGTAATGATCTGCTCAGCTCTGATGACGTATTCTGTCACAGTGAATGAATGAATGAATGAAAACTTTATTTAACAGATTGCAGAATGGGTACAATACAGTACGGCTCAATACACACAATTGTTAAGGGGATGCAGACCTGAGAAAGACGTTTGTCTTGTTTCCATCAGGGTCCCCCATTTTCAATTCATATAGACATTTATGACATACACAACATACATGACATTTATGGCATAGGGACATATAGGTATTTAGTACTGATACATTTGTGACATAAATGGTATTCAAATATACAGTACTGTTACCCCTAGATCCTGACAGAGTATATACATATGATGGGGAGGGGACTGTACATTAGGAGGGGGTGGGTGGGTGGGATAGAAATATACATACGGCGGGGAGGGAATATATACATGCGGTGGGGAGGAGACTGTCTATTAGGAGGTGGTGGGGGTTTTGGGCATTTACGGTGGCCAGTTTCGAATTGCAGCCTCCCGTAGGTGCTCCTTAAGAGCGGTTTTGAATGTGGGTAGGGATTCACATTCCTTTACAGCTTTGGGTAGGGCGTTCCACATTGATGTGGCATAATTGCGAAACGTGTTTAGTCCCTTGTTTGAGCCGAATCTGGGTTTAACATGATTTGTTGAGCTTCCTCTGGTGTAGTGGTTGTGGTATTCACTGACTTTTGGGAAGTATTTTGACATGTACATGGGTACCTTAGTCGTATAGTGTATCTTGTAGACCAGGCCCATTGCAAGTTGCTGTACTCTGTCGTCTACTCTAAGCCATCCTAGGTTGTCAAAGTGGGCAGGGGTGAGGTGGGTTCTGGGGGTAAGGTCAAGTAGTAGTCTGACCAGTTTGTTTTGTGATGTTTGTAATTTTGTTTTAAGCACCTTTGAGGTGGTTTGGTACCATGAGGTGCACGCATAGTCGTAGTACCCTTGAATGAGTGCTCCTGCCAGAGTCTTCAGGGTATTCTTGTTTACCAGAGAGGAGATCCGGTACAAGAATCTAGTTCGTTGGTTGACTTTTTTTATTACATTGGATGCCATTTTGTCACAGGAAAGATTTGCCTCTAGGATGGAACCCAGGTAGGTAATTTCGTCTTTCCTTGTGACAATATTGTCACCCACTGCAACTGAGAAGCCGTCGGTCTTGCTGAGTTTGTTATTTGAACCGAAGAGAATGGACTCTGTTTTGCCCATGTGTAATGATAGTTTGTTATCAGCGAGCCATATGCAGATTTTGCCTAGTTCCGAGCTGAGGGTTTTTTCTTATTTTTTTATACTTAAATTTTTATTTTCATTTTTTTGATTTACAAACAAAACATCCACATACAATAATACAATTGGCTGTCAAAATTATAAACGACAGTACAATAGAATTCGATAGATAAGAACTAAAAGATATAGCTGATATTAGAAAAATTAATATCAAAATCGAATGACGAGTTGACCTAAAATAAATTCACTAAAGGGGAAAAGGAAAAAACACAGCAAAACAAAAACAAAGAAAAGAGATAAAAAAAAAAAAAAAAAAAAAAAAGGTGACATAGTACCTTCATAGTTTATTTTCGTTTAGTTTTTTCTTCTTGTCTCCTTTTCACTCTCCTGTGATGTTGTTTCTTTTTTTCCTATACTCTTCCCACTTCTCCCATTTTGACTCAAACTTCTCGTCTTGTAGCCTCAGCCTATGTGTGATTCTCTCCATTTCCTGTATCCCACCCACTATCTCTGTCCATTGTTCCCTCGTCGGTGCTTCTACTCTATACCACATTTTCGTCAGTGCTTTCTTGGCTGCTACTAGTAATATCTTAATCAAGTATATATCTTTCCCCTGCATTCCTTCCTGTGTTAAGTTCCCTAAATACAATACTTGTCCTGTCTGGGGTATTTCATATCCTACTGTGAGGTTTTTGTCCTTTGCTCACTTACTCGCTCTGTTCCTTTAAGCCTACTCGCTCTGGTTCCATTTGTTTTCTGTTAATCATTTCATTCCCCTGTTCACACGCTTCTTCCCAGAGACGTCGTTGATTGGTTCTCCCCCGTCCACACGCTTATCAATCACATCCCTCAGCTGTCACTGCTTGTCAATTAAGCATTCCCGTATTATTTATACCCCGTTTCCCCATTCAAGTTTTGTTGGATCGTTTTGATATTTCAGTTGCATTCGCCGTTCCTGCTGCCTGCTGTTGTTTCCCTGTGCTTTGCCTCCAGGATTTTCAAGAAGCATTCCTCTTGGACACCCTTTCCCCGAGGCGACGCGCTCGCTCCATTCTGTTCCAACGCTCTTTACGCACAACGCCTGGGTGAGTTTTTTATGACTGTCTTTGATCCAATTCCGTTTTTCGTGTGTTTATATAACACTGAAGATTTCCAGCTTTTTATCAGACAGTCACTCACCCAGCGTTTAGCCTTTTTTGGATTGTTTCTTTGGGATAATATTTTGGCCTAACATCTCCCACTGTGTGTTTACACACCGAAGATATTATCACATTGGAGTTGTATTTTGGGACTTCGCTCACAGTGTTTATTTTGCACCGAAGATATCTATCACTTGGGATTGTGTTTGGAACGTTACTCACAGTGTGTATTTACACCGAAGATTCAGTCACTTGGATAACTCTGTTTTCGGGTACAAGTCACCTCTCCTGTTCACCTGCTCTGTTCCACCTGCACGCTGAGTTAACTCGCTCCCTCTCTCTCTCTCGGTCCCGCAACCACCTCGGAGATTCTGCCGAGAGAAGTCTGCAGAGCGGCTCTGACGTCAGCGTCTGCTTCCCCTGACTACCATCCCGGGAGAAGCTGCAGAGCAGCAACATTCATCCTTGCTTGTATTCCAGTCTTTGTTTGAACTCTTCCAAGTCTGTGCTGTTTATTTAGTCTTAATAAACAAGCCCTTGTTTTTGGCAACTCTGAATCCTACTCTCTTGTGTCGTTGCGTTTGGGGTCGGTGTCAAACCATAACATTACGATCCAACCAAAATGACGACCCCAGCCGACACAGAGAGGGTCAGAACCGCACTTGCTATTCAAGTCGAGTTGACCAAGGATCACAGCCACCAACTAGAGAGGGCTGCGGCTGCGGTGCAGGATCTCAAGGAACAGGTCCTGCCTATTCAAGGGTCACTGGCCGCTCTGGCGGGACAACAATCTGGTATTCTCGTTCAGCTTCACTCGCTGAGCGACACCGTTAATGCTTTACTTCCCTCACATCCTTCAGGAGCATTCCCCGCAGCCCCAGCAGATCCCGCACCTCGGGAACCCCGTCTCTCCGTCCCACGGCTGTTCGACGGCAATCCCGAGGAGTGTGCCACATTCATCATGCAATGTGAGTTGGTTTTCCGTCATCAACCAAGCCGTTTTACTGCTAGAGGGTCCCAAGTGGCCTATATGATGAACTTGCTTTCAGGCCATGCTGCCCAGTGGGTCACTTCCTCCTGGGCAATGGATGCAGATTTTGTTTTCTCCTATCCAGACTTCGTGGCGGAGCTCCGCAGAGTGTTCCACCATCCAGCCCGAGGTCTGGACCCTGGAGCCCGGTTGGGGACCTTCCGACAGGGGAGCGGCAGGGTAACTGACTACGTCCTGGAGTTTCGACTGGCGGCGGTGGAGAGTGGGTGGAACGACCCTGCACTTCGCCTAACCTTCTTGAGGGGGCTCAGTGACGGGAGGTGCCCGACTCCCTCGAGGACCTGTTTAGCCTCGTCATCCGCATCGACGGACGCCTCCAGGAGAGAAGGCGCGAGAGGACCCGACTGTTACCTCCTGAGGTACCCCGGATTCCCCGGACGCATGACGTCACTCCTGGACGCCCTGTCCTCAACACAACTGGTGGTAGTGGGTCCTCCCGTTCGGTTCGCGAGGAGGAACCCATGCAGCTGGGACGCTCTCATCTGAGCCAGGCAAGGCTCAGGTCCGGTCTCTGCCTCTACTGCGGAAGGGAGGGACACCGAATCGCCGACTGTCCTACCCGGCCAAAAGATCAGGCTCGCCGAGACCCCGGGAAATCCTGGTGAGCCGTTTTTCCCATTCCCAGAGCCGCGCACCACCTGACCATCTGATGAGCGTCACCCTGGCCTGGGGGGACCAACGAGCCACGGTGGAGGCCCTCATCGACTCTGGGGCAGACGAGAATTTCCTCGACTTCGAGTTTGCTACCCGAGCCAACATCCCACTTGAGGACCTTGGAGATCTTTTCGTTGGACCAACACCGCCTGGCCGACATCTCTCAACGCACCGGCCCAGTCGTGCTGACCATCGCTGGGAACCACGTAGAGAGAATCCAGTTCCTCATCACCCAATCCCCCCTTGTCCCGGTGGTCCTGGGTAGGCCCTGGCTCGCGCTGCACGAGCCCCACATCGCCTGGTCCTCCGGTACCATCAAGGGCTGGAGCTCCTCCTGTCACGCCCTGTGTCTGCAGGCGGCGTCCTGTCCCCCGCCCCGGAGGCCCGCTGGTGAGTCGCCTCCGGACCTCTCGTCCATACCTCCCGAGTACCACGACCTCTTGGAGGTTTTCAGTAAATCCAGGGCTCAGGCCCTTCCACCTCACCGCCCCTATGACTGCGCCATCGACCTCCGCCAAGGGGCTCCCCTTCCCGGCAGCCGCCTCTACAGTCTGACCGTTCCGGAGAAGAAGGCGATGGATCTCTACATCTCTGAGTCATTGGAAGCAGGACTCATTCGGCCTTCCTCCTCCCCAGTGGCGGCCGGTTTCTTCTTTGTTGGTAAGAAGGATGGGGACCTGCGACCCTGCATCGACTATCGCCAGCTCAACGAGATCACCATCAAGAACAAGTACCCGCTACCTCTCATGAACTCCACCTTCGAGCCACTGACCCAGGCCTCCGTCTTCACCAAGCTGGACCTCCGGAGTGCCTACCATCTTGTCCGTATCCGTGAGGGCGATGAGTGGAAGACCGCCTTCAAGACCCCCAGGGGCCACTACGAGTACCTAGTGATGCCGTTCGGCCTCACCAACGCCCCGGCGGTATTCCAGGCACTCATGAACGACGTCCTTCGTGACATGCTGGAGGTGTTCGTGGTGGTGTACCTGGACGACATCCTCATCTTCTCCAGGACCCTCGAGGAACACATCCAGCATGTCCGCCGTGTGCTGGAGCGCCTCCTCCACAATCGGCTCTTCGTCAAGGCGGAGAAGTGCCGTTTCCACTCCGACTCCGTCGACTACCTGGGCTTCATCGTTGAGAAGGGCTTGACCCGAGCGGATCCTCGCAAGATCCAAGCTGTGGAGGATTGGCCTGAACCCACCACTCGGAAGGAGTTACAGAGTTTCCTCGGGTTCGCCAACTTCTACCGAAGGTTCATCCGGAACTACAGTCAAGTGGCGGAGCTACTTACCAAGCTGACCTCCCCCGCTCTGCCGTTCGACTGGTCCCCAGCGGCATGTGCTGCGTTCCGCTCCCTCAAGAAGAGGTTCACTTCCGCCCCTATCCTGCTCCACCCTGACCCCAAGAGACAGTTCATTGTGGAGGTGGACGCCTCGGATACTGGACTGGGCGCTGTCCTATCCCAACGTTCTCTTTCGGACCAGAAGGTACATCCTTGCGCCTTCTACTTGCGTCGTTTCCTCCCTGCCGAGAGGAACTACGACACCGGCAATCGGGAGCTGCTGGCGGTCGTGGCTGCGTTGGAGGAGTGGCGTCATTGGCTAGAGGGAGCCGAGGAGCCTTTTACCATCTGGACGGACCACAAGAACCTGACGTTCATCCGCGCTTCCAGGCGCCTCAACGGTCGGCAGGCGAGATGGGCCAGTTTCCTCAGTCGGTTCGACTTCTCGCTGACCTTCCGCCCCGGTTCCCGCAACACGAAGGCCGACTCCCTGTCCCGGTTACACTCCAAGGGGGCTCCACCCTCTGAGGACCCTACTCCCATCCTCCCGGAGGCCCGAGTGGTTGGAGCCATCACCTTGGGCATCGAGGGTGTGGTTAGACGTGCCCTACGCTTCCAGCGTGCTCCAAGCAACGTTCCTATTCATCGTCTCTTCGTCCCCGACTCTGTCCGGTCCCGGGTACTGCTTTGGGGCCATACCAGCCGGTTCGCCTGCCACCCTGGCGTCCATCGCACGTTCTCCTTCCTGGCTCGTCGTTTCTGGTGGCCCACCATGCGGAACGACGTCAAGGAGTTCGTATTGGCCTGCGCGGTCTGTGCCCGCAGCAAGGCCTCACACCAGGCACCCTCCGGGCTCTTACAGCCACTTCCCGTTCCAAGCCGTCCTTGGTCACATGTGGCGCTAGACTTCGTCACAGGTCTTCCCTCCTCCCAGGGGAACACTTGCCTTCTGACCGTGGTGGATCGATTCAGCAAGGGGGTTCACCTCGTGGCCCTTTCCAAGCTTCCCTCGGCGGCCGAGACGGCGGACCTCCTGACTCACCACGTGTTCCGCCTTCATGGGTTTCCCCAGGACATCGTCTCTGACCGGGGGCCCCAGTTCACCTCCCAGGTATGGCGGGCCTTTTGCAAGGGATTGGGGGCGACGGTCAGTCTTTCCTCTGGTTATCATCCCCAGACTAACGGACAGACGGAGAGGATGAACCAGAGCGTGGAGTCTGCTCTTCGGTGTGTGGCAGCCGAGAGACCGGCATCCTGGAGCCGTTTCCTTCCCTGGGTTGAATACTCCATCAATTCAATGGTCAGTTCCGCCACCGGCCTCTCACCATTTGAAATTTCCCTGGGCTACCAACCCCCTCTTTTCCCCGCACAGGAGGCGGAAGTGGCAGTTCCCTCCGTGCAGGACCACCTCGACCGCTGCCGACGAGTTTGGGAGATCACCAGGACCGCGCTGCTCCGGACATCTGAGCGCGCCTGTCGTGGTGCCGACCGGCGCCGGGTTCCTGCGCCGACTTACCTCCCTGGGCAGAGGGTGTGGCTCTCCGCAAAGGACCTCCCGCTTCGGTCCTCGGCCAAGAAGCTCAACCCCCGTTTCGTCTGACCTTTCGAGGTCCTGAAGGTACTCAGTCCGGCGGCCCTACGCCTGAAACTTCCTGCGTCCATGCACATTCACCCCGTGTTCCATGTCTCCCGGGTTAAGCCCGTCTCTCTCAGTCCCCTGATGCCTCCAGCTCCTGATCCTCCGCCTCCCGTGTTGGTGGATGGTCACCCCCAGTGGCAGGTCCGCCGGTTGATGGGCGTTCGTCGGCGGGGCCGGGGGTTCCAATACCTGGTGGACTGGGAGGGTTACGGCCCTGAGGAGCGTAGCTGGGTCTCCCGGCAGCTCATCGTGGATCCCGGCTTGATCACTGACTTCCATCGTGCCCATCCTGACGAACCGGGTCGGCCTGGTCGCCGGGTGGCTCCCGTGGAGGGGGGGGTACTGTGAGGTTTTTGTCCTTTGCTCACTTACTCGCTCTGTTCCTTTAAGCCTACTCGCTCTGGTTCCATTTGTTTTCTGTTAATCATTTCATTCCCCTGTTCACACGCTTCTTCCCAGAGACGTCGTTGATTGGTTCTCCCCCGTCCACACGCTTATCAATCACATCCCTCAGCTGTCACTGCTTGTCAATTAAGCATTCCCGTATTATTTATACCCCGTTTCCCCATTCAAGTTTTGTTGGATCGTTTTGATATTTCAGTTGCATTCGCCGTTCCTGCTGCCTGCTGTTGTTTCCCTGTGCTTTGCCTCCAGGATTTTCAAGAAGCATTCCTCTTGGACACCCTTTCCCCGAGGCGACGCGCTCGCTCCATTCTGTTCCAACGCTCTTTACGCACAACGCCTGGGTGAGTTTTTTATGACTGTCTTTGATCCAATTCCGTTTTTCGTGTGTTTATATAACACTGAAGATTTCCAGCTTTTTATCAGACAGTCACTCACCCAGCGTTTAGCCTTTTTTGGATTGTTTCTTTGGGATAATATTTTGGCCTAACATCTCCCACTGTGTGTTTACACACCGAAGATATTATCACATTGGAGTTGTATTTTGGGACTTCGCTCACAGTGTTTATTTTGCACCGAAGATATCTATCACTTGGGATTGTGTTTGGAACGTTACTCACAGTGTGTATTTACACCGAAGATTCAGTCACTTGGATAACTCTGTTTTCGGGTACAAGTCACCTCTCCTGTTCACCTGCTCTGTTCCACCTGCACGCTGAGTTAACTCGCTCCCTCTCTCTCTCTCGGTCCCGCAACCACCTCGGAGATTCTGCCGAGAGAAGTCTGCAGAGCGGCTCTGACGTCAGCGTCTGCTTCCCCTGACTACCATCCCGGGAGAAGCTGCAGAGCAGCAACATTCATCCTTGCTTGTATTCCAGTCTTTGTTTGAACTCTTCCAAGTCTGTGCTGTTTATTTAGTCTTAATAAACAAGCCCTTGTTTTTGGCAACTCTGAATCCTACTCTCTTGTGTCGTTGCGTTTGGGGTCGGTGTCAAACCATAACACCTACTATTTCATTTATTATCCCTCCTATCTCTTCCCAATAGTTCTTTATTATCTGACATCCCCAGAATATGTGTGTGTGGTTTGCTATTTCCTGTCCACATTTTCTCCAGCATGGTTTCTGTGTTGGTGTATAGTTGCCCTGTATTTCTGGTGTTATAAAAAATCGAATTATGTTTTTCCACCCAAACTCCCTCCATATCCTTGACCCTGTGGTTGTGTGTTGTATCTTACATATGTTATACCATTCTTCTTCTGTTATCTCCGTTTCTAATTCCTTCTCCCACTTTTCCTTTATATATTTGGTTGTGATGTCCTTGCTGTCCATTATTGCCTGATATAGTGCTGATATCCCCCCCCTTCCTTCCTTCGTATGCTTTTACCATTATCTTAATGATCCCATTCTGATCTTTGTCTAGTTTTATTTCCTTGTTGTAGTAGTCCCTAATCTGTAAATATCTAAAGTGGTCGCTATTCTCTAGTCCGAATCTTTCTTTCAATTTTTGTAGAGTCTGGATCTCCCCCCCTTCTGTCATTGTACATATTGCTGTTATGCCCCCCCTCTCCCATCTTTTGAACCCATGATCTTCTTTCCCTGGTTTAAATTTGTTGTCGTGCGTTATCCATCTCAGTATCTTGGTTTCTTTTTCTAGCTTGTATTTCTTTACTATCTTGTTCCATATATTTATAGTGAATTTGGTAATTGGGTCTATTAGTTGTTCCTTTCTTCTGTATAGCTCCCTGTCTCCTATTAGTGCCTGCACTTTGAGTCCCTCATTTTTTGTTTCTATGTCTTTCCATTTGGCTTCATAGTTCTCGTTGCACCAACATGTTACTATTATCAGCTGTGCTGCGTAGTAGTAATCTTTTAAACTAGGTATTGCCATTCCTCCTTTCTCCTTTGGTAATTGTAGAGTCACATATCTTATCCTTGGCCTTTCCCCCCCCCCCCCATATGAATCTTGATATCTGTTTATTCCATTCCCTGAACTGGCTTTGTGGTATTAATATAGGTAGAGCCTGAAATAGGTATAGTAACCTTGATAATATATTCATCTTTATAATTTCGATCCTTGAGCTAAAGTCTAGAGGCATTACTGTCCATCTTTCTAGGTCTCGTTTGATTTTCTGATTAATCTGTGTATAGTTTGCATCGTATAGTCCCTCCACCCCTCTTGTAATATTCACCCCTAGGTATCTGATCCTGTCCACATCCCATTTAATCTTGTATTTGTCTTTGATCTCTGTCGTTGGGGTGTAGTTCAATGTTAAGGTCTGTGTCTTTGTTACGTTAAGTCTATATCCTGAGTAATATCCATATTCTGTCAGTAAATCCATCAGTGTCGGGAAGCTTGTGTCTGGTTGTCTCGTATATACTATCACATAATCTGCAAACAGTCCTAATTTATGTTCTGTTCCCCTTATCTCCACCCCTTTGATGTCCTCGGTCTGTCTAATTAGATGAGCCAGTGGTTCGATGAATATATCGAAGAGCGTCGGCGAAAGACAACATCCCTGTCTTGTAGCCCTCTCTAGTTTGATCCGGTCCGTCAGGTTGCCATTTACTTTAATCCTTGCCGTTGGTTCTTGATATAATGCCCTAATTGTTTTCATCGCGTTTTTGTCTAGTCCAAATTTCTCTAATACTTTATATAGGAATATCCAGCTTATACTGTCAAATGCTTTTTCTGCATCCAGGCTAACTAGTACTGCACTTCCTCCTTCTTTTTGTATCTCCTCTACTATCTGCACTGTCTTTCTTATGGTGTCCTGTGTTTTTCTTCCTTTAATGAATCCGGTCTGGTCTTCGTCTATAATATCTGGCATAAATGTCTCAAATCTTTTGGATATTATCGATGTATACATCTTGTAATCTACATTAAGTATGGACACTGGTCTGAAGCTACTACATAGTTCCTTATCCTTTCCTTCCTTTGGAATCGTAGTAATTATGGCTTCTTTCCATGAGGGTGGCATTGTTCCTTTTTTCATTGTGTGTCTAAATGCTGCCTCTAATATGGGCCTCAGTTCCTGTCTAAATGTTTTGTAAAATTCCGAAGGGAATCCGTCGCTACCTGGTGACTTATTGTTCTTTGCTTTACTGATCGCATTTCCCACTTCCTGTTCTGTTATCTCTGCATTTAATATTTTGTTCTGATCCTTTCCTATCGATGGTAAATCTAATTTTTCTTAGAATGTCTCTATCTCTTCTTCTCCTGCCGCTTTCGGTTGTGTGTATAGTGTCTTATAGTATTCTACAAATGTCTTCTCTATTTCAGCTGGTTCTCTTAGTAACCTGTTTGTGTTTGTGTCTCTTATTGTGTGTATTGTATTTCGTTTCTGTTGTATTCTGATTCGTCTAGCTAAGAGTCTGGTCGCTCTCGTTCCTCCTTCATAGTATGTCTGTTTCACATATCTAGCCTTTTTCTCAATTTCTGTCAGTAATTCTTTGTTTATCTTTTCTCTAACGTCTTTTACTTCCCTAAGTGTCTCTTGGTTCTTTGAGTTTTGGTGTTTTTTCTCTAATTCTTTCAGTTTCTTTACTAAGTTCTGGTATGTCTCTATTCTGGCCCTCTTGAGTAGTGCTGCCTTTGCTATCAATTTTCCTCGTATTACTACCTTCATTGCATCCCATAGAATGTTTGGATCTACCTCTCCGTTATCATTTTCCTCTCTGTATCTTATTATGTCTTCTTTTACTTCGTCTACTAAGCCTTTGTTATTCAATAGCCCTACGTTCAGTCTCCAGACTGTGTTTCTCTGTCTACTTTTCAGATTTACTGTCAGATATGTTGCGCTGTGATCTGATATGTCTGTTACCCCTATTCTACAATCTTCTACTCTGTATCTGTCCCGACTCCCCTGTTGTCATGAGGAAGTAATCTATCCTTGAATATGTTGTGTGTGGATGTGAATAATGTGTGTATTCCCTGTCTAGTGTGTGTGTTTCTCTCCAAATATCCGTGATTCCTAATTCTGTCATTTGTATATTCATATATTTGCTAATGTGTGTTCTCCATCTCTTTGTGCTTGTCGTGTCCATGTCGTAATTCAATACTACGTTGAAATCTCCTGTACAGATTAAAACGCCTTCCCCTTCCATTGCTATAATATCAAAGATTGTTTCAAATAGGTATTTCTCACTGTCTGGGGGTGCATATATATTCATTAATGTTACCATTTGGCCTTCCATTTTATCTCTCACTTCTTTAATCAATTCAAACTTCACTGCATTCTTAATCAATATAGCTACTCCTCTCCTAAGGTTCTGTTTAAAAGAACTATAAAACATATTCTCGTATCCGAATCTCTTCAGTTTTTCATGTTCTTGTTGTATTAGATGGGTTTCTTGTAGAAAAATAACCTGTGCCTCCTCTTTTCTAAGCTTCGTCATCACCTTAATCCTTTTGATTGGATTATTCATTCCATTAACATTCAGCGACATCATCTTAATTGTTGTGAAGGGCCAGATTAAACCGAATATATGTATTTATTTATATATATATATTTAATTGTATTTGTATATTCTCTAATATTCCCTGATATCCCTTGTATATTCCTTGTACAATATGCATTGAATATCCATTCTAGCCTACTGAGCATCCCATAATAGTCTCCATTCTACTATTGGTCGAGACCTTGGTGCCAGGCTGCCATACCCCTCAGACCCAGTTCAAACGTACCGCTCGACATGTACGAACAAGTCCTAGTTCCGCGTAGGAATTTGGCTACCGCACCACTAATGGGACTATTTGTTCATAGTGCGTATATATACTGCGCTACTAAAGTAGGACTTTCTTTTCAGTCCAGTTTCTTACCCTCCAATAGAGTCACAGACGTAAAGCCTCCCCGCGATGCCACGTGTGGGAGTAAGGCCAAGTTCGCCTACCATCGGTATTGAGACATCGTGTATATTAATATTTGAATAGTCATATTTGGCACTATATCGTCGAGTTGGACGTAGTCTATTAAGCTAATAATAGTCTGTTAATATATAGTGCTTCGTGCGGTGAGAATACTACCGTAGTCAGTACCCCATCGTTTCGGGCAGAGAACTGGCTGCTTACCCAGGGTGGTTGACCCTATGTGAAGCTGCACCCGAGGAGCCCCAGAGCCGACGAGCGAGTGGACCTGTATACCGGATTATTCTACCGACGACAGCCCGCCTTCCCAGGCACGGATTATGCTTTGGATACTTTGATTATTCTATGGATAAAGACCCCCGACACTACCGTGTGTTGGAACCCCCCCCCCCTGGAGAGGACACAAGGTGAGGAGACGCTCTGCAAGACGAGGTCTCTCCACATCTCTCCCCCGTGGACCGGAGAGAGCCGGCCCACAAAGAGTCCACCTGCTTTCATCTGTGGTCCAAGGATCGCCGGCGCATTGAACGGCACTACAGTGGGTTCTCCTGGGATACCCTTGGCCGGACGAAGCAGCTGGATTCTACCCCCCCCCCCCCTCCTACTCCTGTCGGCTTACAAGCGACCGGATTAACCCCCTCTAGTGTATCCAGCCTATAATCATTAAAGTATCATTGCTGTTATTCCTTAACTATTCCAGGTCGTATATTTACCACCTGCGCCTTCAGAGATTGGACATTATCTATTGATATACCGACGAATACTCCTTGCCATAAAAGTGCATACTATTTCAATTCATAAATGTAATTAAGTGATTAAGTGTTTAGTCTACACACCATCGCTGTGTAGGCAATAAAGACCTGTTTCTAATTCGTACATTTGTGTTGGATCCGTTTCATCTACGTGAGAGTGTTCATGATAATATATTTATGCCGTGTACTGGGTGGCCGAATATTAAGTACAAAGGTAGTGGTAGTAAGTATCATATCTAGTAATACAGTCAGGGAATTGTACCCCTCAGTTACAATTGGTCCTTCGAGCCGGATGGTAATCAGTGTAATATTAATATAGTGTTATTAATATTGAAATGGCCTATTATGAACACTCCACGAAACGATCCTCCTAACCAACGCCCGCAGCGCGAACGACGGCTCCCTCAGTACTTAGAGGCTTACGCTGTCAGTCAACAACCTAGTCTTCTACTAACAGTAAACGCGGTAAAACTAGAAAGTAAAAGTATGTCTAACCCCAACGCCCAGACTACCCCGACCATAGAGGCCCCTACGGGCTCTAATGTAACTGACCAAGTTCACGGTGGGGACCAGTGGGAACCAGACATGACTTCACACCCCGCCAGTACTGAAGAAGTAGTCCCCGATGAGTCCCGGGAGGAATACAACGCTACCGAGAGAGAACTCGGCACGGAAGAAGACGGGGAGAGCACCGTGGAGATAGAGCTCCAAGGCTCCGCAAGGAGTACCCCGAGGGAAGGCTCCCCTATACAACCGCCTTCTCCCAGCGAGGCAGAGAGGACCCTACAGCAGGCATTCCTCGTCAGCCTGAAAGCCTCTACTGAACGCGATAGACTCCAGGGTGAACGCGATCGATTGCAGATACAGCAACGGAGCGAAGAAGAGCACATACGCCTGGAAATAAGACGCATTCAGATGGAAGAGAATGTGGCCCGAGACCGAGCAGACAGCCAGCGAGCAGCTGCTGGTGCTCTACGGGACGCAGAGCGCGACAGACAGCAAGCGCAACTAATAGAACAGCTGATCAGACAGACAACACCCTCTCCCTCCGCCAGAGGCTCCAGGAACTCGTCTAGACACACCTCCAGGGCGGCATCCCCTAGCCGAGTAAACAACCCTGAACTTGACCAACAGACGAGGTCTATACCCCCCACAGACCACCTCCCCCCACCGGTCCAAGCGAGACCTAGCAACCGGGAAGGAGCAGCATATCCTGTGGAGAGGCTAAACCAGAGACTAC
Source organism: Notolepis coatsorum (assembly GCF_963971535.1). Classification (NCBI taxonomy): domain Eukaryota; kingdom Metazoa; phylum Chordata; class Actinopteri; order Aulopiformes; family Paralepididae; genus Notolepis; species Notolepis coatsorum. The sequence goes on from NC_140168.1 coordinate 75,202,499, forward strand.
AAGCACTGGATGACCTAACTGAAGACGAAGAGGAAGAGGAGGAGAACCGCGCCCGAAGACAGCACAGTACTCTACCGGACCAGGAGGTCCGGTACAGCCCAGGCTATACTCCCGCGGAGCTGCGCTACAGACCCCCGACTCTATACACGGGTGAGCACGACGCACGACCCGCACCGAGGAACAGCACCTGGACAAGCGGGCCATGGTACACTGCCGGTACCAGCCCATACCAAGGAGCGGGAGGAGACTCGCCTAGGAGGCCTCCCCCCCAACGCTCGCCGATGTATCCACAGTCAGCGTCATACATTGGCACGCCTATGGTACCCGACTTCACCCAAGAGAACCGGGCCCAGTATACAGAACTCCGCATGTGTCTGGAGACCATGTTGGTGGATGTATTGGATGAACGCCACAAATACGCCATCCTACTGCAGCACTTAAAGGTGCCCCGCGCACATAATATAGCGCTCGCCTACGCGACTTCCACCACCCCATACACAGCAGCGCTGGTAGCATTGGACCAGAGGTATGGGCGCATATGGGATTACGTGATCCAGGAGATCCGACACATCGACCGCTTACCCCCAGCAATAGACAATCGAGCACTGGACGACCTGTCCATCAGAGTGCAGTCCCTGGTAGGGATGTTGGGAGCGCAAAGAGAGAAGGGGAAGTATGAACTTTACGCCAACTCAAATGTGGAAAGGATCCTGGAGAAGCTGCCGCCCGCTCGTCAGGAGCGCTTTAGGCGGCAGAGGGACCACAGAGACCCGAATGGCCCCGAACCGAACCTCCTCGATCTAGCAGACTTCCTGGCGAGAGAAGTCAGCAGCCTACGGCTAGATACATTCGGACGGAGCACCCCTGGCTCCAGAGAAGGAACCAGACGACTAAATGATGGAAGAAGATCGGTGACTGTGATGCACCAATCGGAGTCAGTACCGAGCAGCAGGAGCCACAGTACCCCCTCCAGAACGGAGAAGTGGAAGATAGTGTGCCCCTACTGTGAGAAAGAACACTGGCTAGCGCAATGTGACTCCTTCCCCAAGCTGAACGCGGAGGAAGCAGGTCAATGGATAAAGTCCAACAAGCGCTGTTTTCGCTGTGCGCGTTCACACATGGCAGCCGAATGCCGCTTAAAGAAAAGGTGCACCAAGTGCGATGGAGCCCATCTGGACATACTTCACGACAGTAACAGACGGCGCCCTTCACCTGCACCATCCAGCCGCAAAGCGAGCGTCATGTACATCGATCCCGCCAGCAGCAGTGGAGCCCGAGTACTCCTAAAAGTAGTGCGTGTGACACTAAGCTACCAGAATAAAGTCCTGGACACTTACGCCGTCCTCGATGATGGGTCAGAGAAGACCCTGCTGCTCGCCTCCGCTGCGGCCCAGCTAGGGCTGCGGGGAAGCGAAACCCAAATGACAATTCGGACAATAAGACGAGATTTGAAGACGATAAAGGGCGAGAATGTCTCATTCTCTATCGCAGCAAGCGGCCAGCCTGAGCGACGGTACCAGATTGCAGACGCTTTCACCAGCCAAGAAATAGGACTGTCGCGGTACACATACCCCGTCGCCAAGCTGATGGAGAAATATGCACATCTGCGCAAGTTACCGATCCCGCTCATAGACAATGCTATGCCGACCCTGTTGATAGGCTCCGACCATGCAGACCTCATTGTCCCGATAGACCGGGTTCATACCGGACCCCGAGGCTGTCCTGCAGCAGTCGAGACCCGTTTGGGATGGACTCTCCAAGGCCCGCTCGCCAAATCTCTCAACCGAAGTACAGCCACTAGATGTCTCCACTCCCGAGTCACAGAGGGAGAAACCGCACTCCTGCAACACGTAGAGCGGCTATGGAGCTTGGAACAAATGCCCTTTAAGAATGGAAAGAAAGACATTCGCTCTAAAGATGACATTTACGCCATTCACCTCCTCGAGACAGGGACCAAGAGAGTCCCGGTCAACGGCGTGTTGAGATACGCCACGCCACTCCTGCGGCGAGAAGGAATGCCTACTTTCCACGCCAAGACAGACGCCATAGAACGGTACCTGCTGAACACGGAGCGGCGCTTAGCCAAGAACCCCGCCCAAGAGAGTGTATACCGCGCTGAGATTGAGAAGCTCATCACAGCGGGACACGTCACAAAGATGGACATTAAAGAGGCTGACCAGACCACTGAATCGTGGTACGTGCCCCACCACAAGGTCCATCACAACGGTAAAGACTGCATAGTATTTAACTGCAGCTACCAGATCGGATCCCAAAATCTGAATAAAGAGTTACTGCCCGGTCCCACACTCGGCCCCTCCCTACTCGGCGTTCTACTCCGCTTCCGCCAGGAAAAGGTGGCCATCAGCGGGGACATTAAAGGAATGTTCCTGCAGGTGAGATTAGTAGAGGCGGACAAGCCTCTGTTACGGTTCCTATGGAGAGAGAAGCCAGGAGATGAGCACCCAGCCATCTACCAATGGGAAGTCCTCCCCTTCGGAACGACGTGCAGCCCCTGCTGTGCGACATTTGCACTACAGAAACATGTAGCAGAGGACCCAGCAGCGGACGAAGAGGTCCGACACAGCGTAAAGAACAGCTTCTACGTAGACAACTGTCTACAAAGCCTTTCAACCCAGGAAGAAGCCGAGGCTCTCCTGATTAAACTCCGCGCCTCATTGATCAAAGGCGGCTTTGATCTCAGGCAGTGGGCCAGCAGCGATCCGCAAGTACTGCGCAGCCTCTCCTCCGAGGACAAGGCAGCCAGCAGCGAGACCTGGATGGCTACAATCCCGGGAGAAGCCCAGGAGATGACCCTGGGATTGGTGTGGCGATTCAAAACAGATTCGCTTCACTACAGACACAAGCCCCTGACTACGGAGCAGGGAAGGCCGGCGGCGGCGCCGACCACCAGACGGAGTGTGTACACAACACTCGCCCGACAATATGACCCGCTAGGATGTATTCTACCGTACACCACCAGGGCAAAAATGATTGTACGAGCATTGTGGGACAAGGACCAGGGCTGGGACGACCCCATTCCCGCACACCTTGCATCCACCTGGAGAGAGTGGGAGATGGAGCTCCACTCACTCCCAGGCGTTAATATGCGCCGAAGCTACTTCCCACCCAAGGTGAGGCCAGAGACATGTAAAATGGACTTACACGTCTTCAGTGACGCCTCAGAGGTCGCATACGGATCAGTAGCCTACTTGCGGGCCCAAGACCAAGGGGGAGAGATCTACACAGCATTTGTCCTCGCCCGCTCGAGAGTAGCCCCACGCAAGCAACAGTCTATCCCACGTCTAGAGCTCTGCGCAGCCCTAGCCGGAGCGCACCTAGCCACGCTCATCCAACGTGAGCTCACCATACCGGTGTCTAGAACAATCCTGTGGTCAGATTCCACGACGGTACTCGCCTGGATCAAATCGGACTCATGCAAGTACAAAGTCTTCGTGGGAGTCAGAGTCACCGAGATTCAAGACTTAACCGAAGAGTTAACCGGAGAAACAGAGTGGCGCTACGTTGATACAAAACAGAACCCAGCTGACGTCATCACCCGGGGGATGCCCCTGGATGACCTCACCCGTCGCAATGTCTACAGTGACGGCCCCGCATTCCTAAGACTCCCGGAAGGACAGTGGCCCAAGCCTATCCCGAGGGAAGCAAGTCCAGAGGAGGTGGAAATTAAGAAGTCTGTGTTCTGTGGATTGAGCACCGTAGCCTCCACCGACCCTAACATAAACGATTGCACGTCCATAGAGAGTGCACAACAAAGAACATTCCTGCGGTACCACCCGGAGTGCAAGTCCCCCGCTGATATGTCAGCAGCTAACTACGAGGAAGCAGAATTGCTTCTACTGCAGCGAGCCCAGAGAGACTCGTTCCCCGATGAATTGGCCTGTCTACAGGGAGGAAAGCCCGTCCCATCCGACAGCAGATTAATTCACCTGGCCCCCGAGAGCGACGCTCACACCCTCATCAGAGTGGGTGGTCGCCTACGCAGAGCCCCCAATCTACCGGATGACATTAAATACCCAATCGTATTGAACAGCCGACACAAGGTCACAGAGCTGATTATAAAGAAATACGATGAGGATGTACATCACGCAGGAGCAGAAAGAGTCTTCGCGGAAATCAGACGTCGTTACTGGATCCTACAAGGAAGAGAGGCGGTACGACGCTTCCAACGAACATGTCTAGACTGCCGCAAGTGGCGCGCGCAGCCCAGCATACCAAGGATGGCTGACCTTCCTCCATGTCGCCTCCGAATCGGTGACAAGCCATTCCACTCAACGGGTATGGACTGCTTTGGCCCGCTGCACATAAAGAAAGGAAGAGGAACCGAGAAGCGGTGGGGTATTGTATTCAAATGCATGACCACCAGAGCGATACACATCGAGCTTCTCCCGACCATGAACACAGACTCATTCCTTATGGCCTTCCGTAGATTCATATCACGGAAAGGAAGACCGTCTACCCTATTGTCCGATCATGGGACAAACTTTAAAGGCGGCGAAAGAGAGCTGAGAGAGAGCTTCCAAGCTATGGGCCCAGAACTTAAGACCCACCTCGCTCCAGCACAGGTTGATTTCCAATTCAACCCCCCAAACGCACCCCACTTCGGTGGCACTTGGGAACGAGAAGTGCGCTCCATAAAGACAGCCCTGTACGCAGTACTTGGGGCCCAGACTGTGGCGGAAGAAGTCCTAATGACAGTCCTCACGGAGATTGAGGGAGTACTTAACTCGAAGCCCCTCGGATATGTCTCCAGTGATGTGGCGGATATCGACCCAGTTACCCCCAACACACTCCTGATGGGGCGGCTAGATCCCACATTACCCCAGACAATGTACCGGCCTGAAGAAGCGAACGGCCGACGAATGTGGAGGTACAGCCAAGTATTAGCCGACAAGTTTTGGAACAGTTTCCTACTGCACTACCTACCGTCTCTACAGACCCGCCAGAAGTGGGTAAAGGAGAGAGACAATTTGACAGAAGGAACAGTCGTCATGATTATTGATCAATCACTGCCCAGAGCTATGTGGCCGGCCGGCCGCGTAAGCAAAGTGATCACCGGTGCCGACGGCAAGGTCCGAGCAGCTGAAGTGCTCGTCCAGGGTCGCACTTACACCCGTCCCGTGGCAAGGCTCATAGAACTGCCTCGACTCCCAGACACAATCGATGATGACCATGACCCTACAACCCTATGACTTTGTGAAGTTGACTGACCCCTACAGCAAACCCTTATGTGTAAATAGACAACGCGATTAATCTGTCTCCGTTTAACTGATTAGGTCTGGGACCTATTCAGGGGGTGGCTGTTGTGAAGGGCCAGATTAAACCGAATATATGTATTTATTTATATATATATATTTAATTGTATTTGTATATTCTCTAATATTCCCTGATATCCCTTGTATATTCCTTGTACAATATGCATTGAATATCCATTCTAGCCTACTGAGCATCCCATAATAGTCTCCATTCTACTATTGGTCGAGACCTTGGTGCCAGGCTGCCATACCCCTCAGACCCAGTTCAAACGTACCGCTCGACATGTACGAACAAGTCCTAGTTCCGCGTAGGAATTTGGCTACCGCACCACTAATGGGACTATTTGTTCATAGTGCGTATATATACTGCGCTACTAAAGTAGGACTTTCTTTTCAGTCCAGTTTCTTACCCTCCAATAGAGTCACAGACGTAAAGCCTCCCCGCGATGCCACGTGTGGGAGTAAGGCCAAGTTCGCCTACCATCGGTATTGAGACATCGTGTATATTAATATTTAGTCATATTTGGCACTATATCGTCGAGTTGGACGTAGTCTATTAAGCTAATAATAGTCTGTTAATATATAGTGCTTCGTGCGGTGAGAATACTACCGTAGTCAGTACCCCATCGTTTCGGGCAGAGAACTGGCTGCTTACCCAGGGTGGTTGACCCTATGTGAAGCTGCACCCGAGGAGCCCCAGAGCCGACGAGCGAGTGGACCTGTATACCGGATTATTCTACCGACGACAGCCCGCCTTCCCAGGCACGGATTATGCTTTGGATACTTTGATTATTCTATGGATAAAGACCCCCGACACTACCGTGTGTTGGAACCCCCCCCCCCTGGAGAGGACACAAGGTGAGGAGACGCTCTGCAAGACGAGGTCTCTCCACATCTCTCCCCCGTGGACCGGAGAGAGCCGGCCCACAAAGAGTCCACCTGCTTTCATCTGTGGTCCAAGGATCGCCGGCGCATTGAACGGCACTACAGTGGGTTCTCCTGGGATACCCTTGGCCGGACGAGGCAGCTGGATTCTACCCCCCCCCCCCCTCCTACTCCTGTCGGCTTACAAGCGACCGGATTAACCCCCTCTAGTGTATCCAGCCTATAATCATTAAAGTATCATTGCTGTTATTCCTTAACTATTCCAGGTCGTATATTTACCACCTGCGCCTTCAGAGATTGGACATTATCTATTGATATACCGACGAATACTCCTTGCCATAAAAGTGCATACTATTTCAATTCATAAATGTAATTAAGTGATTAAGTGTTTAGTCTACACACCATCGCTGTGTAGGCAATAAAGACCTGTTTCTAATTCGTACATTTGTGTTGGATCCGTTTCATCTACGTGAGAGTGTTCATGATAATATATTTATGCCGTGTACTGGGTGGCCGAATATTAAGTACAAAGGTAGTGGTAGTAAGTATCATATCTAGTAATACAGTCAGGGAATTGTACCCCTCAGTTACATTAATACTTTTAATTTGTGTCATCTTTCCATTCGAAATGATCTCCCGTTCTACCCATGTCACATAAAATAATATTTGTAGTTGTAGCCACTGCTAACTCTACTCGACTTACATTCAAAGAACTATAATAAACATTTACAACATTCACAAAGTTTGACAATTCCATGGTGTCAGAGGTATTTATTTTCTTTCCTCTATCCCCTGCTGGGGGGTGGGGAGAAAAGGCTCTCCTATTGAGAGGGCTCCCCCTAGTGGCTAAAAAAGACAGCTCAC
>NC_140168.1:75209720-75227220 GCF_963971535.1 Notolepis coatsorum
CGACATGTGAAGTGAAGACACATGGGAGTTACTGTAAACCGAAACGCGCTTTGCCGTCGACAAAATACGGTAATGGATATCCAACACGGAATTCAATCCGAGATGTTTGTGTCATGTTGGCGTATCTCGGGCGTCATTCGCGTCAATGTGTGAGTTTTTAATCGTTGTGTTTAGTTTAGCCTCTCTCATTAACTGCACGTCGTGTAGATAATCAGCTCATTTGCATCCTAATACTCATCTTGCTTATTCTTAATTAAGTTTTAATTCCACCTTTCATACTTTCTCTTATATGTATAATACCTGATGCCCATAGGCCTAATAAAAATAAAAAATAATTATTATTGTAAACAAAGCTTACGAAAAGACCAAAACCTATACAATGCATGTCTCGTCCTAACAATAACAATCCAGCCAACAGATTATAGTCTATACCAGCTCCGGAAGTCTTTCAACTGTTGTTCAAACAAGTCACAGATCCTGTTGATTTGCTCTGTATAATTCATCATTGTGAAGAACATTTATTAGGCGACTTTTTACAAATAACAGCAATTGCTTTTTCGATTTATACAGGAAAAGATATAGTGTATCCTTCCTCACTGATGAGCAAAGCAACATGACTTGTTTTACAGTGGAGTTCTATGACTTTTAGCTGGATGGTGTTGAGGAGAAATGTATTGAACTTTAATGCTAATTTCACTAATGTGATTAATATAAAGATTAAAGATCTATCTATCTATCTATCTATCTATCTATCTATCTATCTATCTATCTATCTATCTATCTATCTATCTATCTATCTATCTATCTATCTATCTAGCTATCTATCTATCTATCTATCTATCTATCTATCTATCTATCTATCTATCTATCTATCTATCTATCTATCTATCTATCTATCTATCTATCTATCTATCTATCTATCTATCTATCTATCTATCTATCTATCTATCTATCTATCTATCTATCTATCTATCTATCTATCTATCTATCTATCTATCTATCTATCTATCTATCTATCTATCTATCTATCTATCTATCTATCTATCTATCTATCTATCTATCTATCTAGCTAGCTATCTAGCTATATAGCTCTTGGAACACATTTGGAGGCTAAACTTGGACCGACCTTGTCCTATAGTTCTAGAATTCGTTTTGAATTTAAATGTGTTCCTTTATTATGGTTCTGAATATTATTATCAATTATTATTATTAATAAATTATAATAATACTATTATTACTACTATTATTTTGCTAATGATAACAACATCAATAATAATAATAATAATAATAATAATAATAATAATAATAATAATCAAAAGACAGCAATGACATATACATGTCTAAAATATAAAATAAAATAAATGTATTATGCATTTAACCTGCTCTCACTCGGATTAAATGAATGGAAAGAAAATCCCCACAAAATGGCTGCCATTTGAAAATGTGTGACTAATCACAATGTTTCCTCAAAAGTCGTCTACTAAATAAACATTAGCATAATTAGAGCGGGAGGGGCGCGGGGTCCCTTCCCTGAGATAATTAAAATAATAATAATAATCTCTACATTCAAAGAGTTGGGGGGGGGGGGGGGGTGTCTTTTAAAACTCCACTAAATCAGTTTTGTAACTCGGTAATCTCCCACTTTATATTAGGGTCAATACTGCATTATATATAATAGATTTTCATCTATTTTCATTTATTTGTGTCGTTATGGTTATTGAAAATGACACTTTCACATCTTGTCTGCTTCACTCAAACATTTAAGGGGCATACATTCACATAAAAAGACTATATCCACAGTGCAAATTAATTTAGAGAACATAGACAATAAAGCCACAGATGAAAGGAACCTGCTAACATGGTAATAGAGTTTTCAAAATGTACTGACGTCACATCGCTGTGTTGAGCTGTAAAAATCCACACATCAAATATCTGGTGGGGCACGTGGCAGCTTGAATGCGCATGACGTCACTGGCTTAATGAGCAGGATACTTTGCTTGTTTATAAATTTAGGCAATGAAATATAAGATGAAGTTATTTGAACGGTGTCAATATAATAGAGCCACTTTTGCTTAATATTAGGATATTAAATTGAAGGAGTATTTATTAGGTGGGGCGTTTTCTGTGGTGGATCTCACAATATAATACAATAGAATACACGAGAACATCTGGGGGAAAGAAGAGAATACGGTTCAAATGGCGTGTGCGTGTGCGTGCAGTTAGTGCACACTTAATGGCAACGAGACCTGTGACGCATACCCGGTTCTCTATTTCTTCGGAATTAAAAAACGAATAATTTATTTGCGTCTTGTTTTTGTTCGTGAGAGAGAAAGAGAGAAAAGAGATAGAGAGAGAGAGGGGAATGGGGGCAGGGGGTTAGTGCCAATATGAATTGAAAATGGGGGACCCTGATGTAAACAAGATCAAAGTCTTTCTCTGGTCTGCATCCCCTTAACAATTGTGTGTATTGAGCCGTACTGTATTGTACCCATTCTGCAATCTGTTAAATAAAGTTTTCATTCATTCAGTGTGCTTCAGCATTACTGTTTTAAAGCTACACCATCAACACAGGGGGGGTCTTATCGTGTTTAAACAAGACCACAACTAGCTACATTTATATTGGTTGCAAAATGTTTAGCCTAAGCTGATTTATACCAAATTGATCCACCAAATTAAATGCAAGATATTCATAAAGGCCACCATTTGTCTTTTTGTTTTATTTATTTATTTTAGCTCTGGTACACTTTGTATGGTAAGAATTATTTGCTGAGGATTCATGTTGATCTGGCCTCCTGTTACTGCCTATAAGCCATGCTAGGAATCCAGGTCAATGTTTGAATGAATACAAATAATTAATAGCGTTTCCTTTCTTTCAAGACATTTTCAAATGTAACCATTTAATTTTATACTTGAAATGTGAAATTAAAGGCTAAATTCTTTAAAAATCAAAGCTGATTGATTTATTATGTGAATAATCTCACACATAATATCCTCTAAAACAGTCACTCATTCATTTGGCTTCATAGTCGAAAGAGCTTGAATTTGTGCCCCTCTTGTGATCACAGAGAGAACACCTATTCCATAGTGTTGATAAAACGTTAGGTTATGGCTATAACCGAGTTCTATGAGTAATGGTGACGCTCAGCATCACACTTGCACTGTACTTCACTTCGTGCACAAGCACTGAATAAAAAATTCCACCATGTACCTTTACATCCCAACATTCGTCTGGCCACACCCCCATCCGCTTACCTTCATAAGCAGGTCTGTGGTCACCTACTCGCCTCCTTCCCAAGCTTTCACCACAAGGTGAGATCAAGGGCCGCAGCGGCGTCTGATGCTGAGCGTCACCATTACTCATAGAACTCGGTTATAGCCATAACCTAACGTTCTATTTCGTAATGGATCTCGCTCAGCATCACACTTGCACAAGGGAGGCTGAGCGAGAGCCATAGCCCGACAAATGTACCCCGCTGAGGCCCCCCACAACCATCAGATCGGGGAGGACCGAGCCCCCCCGACCCTCCCTAATGGAGGATACCCTCCCTATTGGAGGCTTACGGGAGGGAGACGGATCCGACCGTGCGAAGAGGCACTCAAGCAACTCAACGCACAGGGTGAGCAGACCGTGGCTTGACCCCACAACCACACACACGCACAACCCGCATGCCACCCGGGAACGAACGGAAGGAACAACCTCGTTACTGCCCCCAGAATCACGGGTCAAGAGCAAACCCAACCCCGTGGCAAGGCCGTAGCAGCGGAGCGCGAAGGAAGACCCAGACCCACTGAAGGGACTGGATCCCCTGGAAAACGGGGGCCCGGAGAGGTCAATGACGCCAGGCATCAAGACCCCACCAGGTGGTCACTTAGTGACACCGCCCCCCACATCGCCAGCGTATTCGGATAAGGCCCCTCCAAGAGCGGACCCTTTCCCCCCAATAGCACACCGCCTGGCACACTGACCCTGCAGAACAGGCAGTCAGCATGGCCGTAAGCACACAAAAAAGGTCAACCAACGGAAGCAGGCAGCGCACCGGGGAAACCAGGCAACAGGCTGTAACCTGAGCCTGGAGCACTGCGGACGAGACAGGCGCCAAAGGAGTCAGCTGAAAACAGCCGCCCCGGCGGAAGGGGCGTATGCTGGCGTTGTTGATCACCATGACAAAGCCACCGTTAAAAAAAACCCACCCAGAGGGGTTGAGGCAGAGAAGGCTGACATGATTGGCAGACGTCATGAACGTGCAGGGGCACACTCAACCGGGTAACCCGGGAGTTGACTCTGCTCCAACACACCAGGGAACCAACCACCCTGTCGTTACCATATGCTGTGGTTGTTCCTATAACCCCTCAAGAAAAAAGGCTTATCCCAGGTCTACGGTATCAACGAAACTTTACTTCGGACCGGACCCGGCGGCTCGGGACGCACACAGGGTTACTAGAGGAGGTCCAGAAGACCACCCCGACAGCCCTCCCTCCGCCATGCGTGAGAGAGGAGCGAAGAAAAAGAGAACCAGCCCCTTATGATAGTGCCAGGTACAAAAGAGTACCCAACAAGGGTCTCTATAACGCCTAACCTTGTGACACCCCAGGCCGACCCGGCATTTTTTCCCCCCGAAAAAAACCCCAAGTCCCTCAGGGTACCAGAACAGCAGATCTGCAGCCCCGGCGGACAAACGGGTTAACTGACCTGGACCAGCGCGACCAGAACCAGTCCCGTGCCCTAACCACGCCGACATGCCTACTCCAGGAGAAGGGGCAGATATGCGTGTTGATCTAAAACATGAAAAGAGGGCGCCACCCAGACGGCCGGTGCGAACCGCGCTCGGTGGCCCACCCCAAAGGGCGTGAGACCCCTCCACATATTCAGATCCATTCTGTTATCATCCCCCAGATATGAACGAGAATCCGTCGAGAACCAATAACAGGTTGTCGGAAGAGGAAAAAACCTCCATCCGAGTTGCTTTATAAAAACGCTGTTTTAACCACAAGCAACCAAGGCGTACTAGCTACCCGCATGATCCTTAACAGAACACCCCGAGCTAGCACTAAGCGTGCGTCGGGACACAACCACATCAATGAACAGGCTATTTAGACCTTTCAGTGAATCCCCAAGGTGCCCAGGGGAAACGACAAGAGGGGTGTGGCGCTTCCTATACTCCAACTCTTTTTATTAAAAAAGAAGGAAGCACCAACAGACATGAATCCCATTTTACACAGCCGAGGGTAAAAACTGTTTACATTTTTACATCCAGTCACCCCTCTCACAGAGGATTTAGACCGAAATTCCCCAGAGAGCCTTCCCACGTGAGTCGAAGAATGAAAAAGCCATGGTAACTACGAGTCATGTGACCAACTGACACAAGTTACACATAAAATCGAGCGTAGTGGACCCGTAAGTCCTACACTCTATCCCGACACTTTGACACAACAGATCGTACGTAAAGATCTAACTCACGGAAGCCATCGTCATAGTAATGTGCGTAGTGACGTATGCCATGACGGGGGGAAACCCAACACTCAACGCCTGTTTTTAATAGGAGCAGAGTCAGGGCAACCCCCCCCCCCCCCCCCCCCCTCCCTGCCAAGGCGCCTAACGGCTTGGCCCCGACTGGCCTAACAGGAGATGAGAAAACCCCCCCTGACCAATCAGAAGTGGGAAGGAGGGGTTTATTCGGCACCCCCTCACAAACCCTTCCCCCTACACACAATAACAACTCTAGCATATGAAACCTTTGGTAGAATGCTAATGAAATAGCGTAAGCTAATACAATGCACGCTACCCACAGCTAACTGTGAACAGGGTTTACAACAAAACCAAGTCGCGTGTGTGTGTGAATCCTACACCCGCATTCCATGTTGTACATAGAAAAACACTGATAGAGAGTGAACGGCTGGGCCGTGGAACGTGTGTATACGAGCATTACTGCAACTAACACAACAGTGTTGTAGCTCAACATTACTTCTTGTGTAAGCAACAGACCATACAACCAGCCTCTACCTGCATGTGGAGTGTCAGGCCGAGGTAGAAACCCTTCTATAACCGAGTGTAGGCTGCAGACTTTGCTTAAGCTCATAACATGAATGCAACCCTTCTATCAATGTATACTAGTGAAGATTCACACTTTGCAACCTCATCATATGTTTTGGTGAAGAAACACACAGTTTGTTAACAAAAAATACAGTCCCCCTTTAGAGGGGACTTTTTATTTTCGAACAAATTCAAATCATATGAGAGGCCGGGGAGGGAATTAACAGAGGGGACCACAGGGGAAAAAAGTCACTGGGCCTAGCGGCGCCTGCCACCTCGAGCCGCTCAGGATTTGTCACCCCGGGAAGCCCCGGAGGGACGGTAGACAATCGTGGCTGGTCACGTCGGTCCCTACCGTCTCCTCCAGGCGCAGATGGGCCGGCTGCAGCAGCGGCGCCGTCTCTCCTCCTGGCCTTCTTCGATGGGCCAGCAGTGGCGGTGGAGGCAGTAGCAGCCACGGCGGAGGAAGCTCGACGACGTGGTAGCCGTCTGACTCCACCGGCGATGTCGGGAGGGGGAAAATGGGGTTGGAGCACGGATCGCCATTTCTCTGCACGTTGAGGTCATCAATTGCAGGGCCGTCCCGAACAGTCCAGCATCGGAGAGGGTGGCCGTTAGAAGAGGACCTCTCTTCTTCTCCGGTACACGGGCCTGCTCCAGCCAAAGGTGGCGCTGGTTCAGAGTCGCCAGGGCGCGCATCTTCCCAGCGGCTATGGCCTGCAGCTGAGTCAAATGCAGGATAGCTCCTGCCGCCTGGGTGAGCTGGTCATGTTGTTCATCACCCAGCTCCATGCCGCCCGTCAATACCCCGGACACGAATCTTGCCAGCTGTGCGATGTTAGACGCAGCGGCTAAAGATTGTGTTCCGACGATAAATGACTGGTCGCTCCAGTACGCCAACGGCCTTGCCGATTTTCCTTGAAGAACCAGCATGCATAACGGCTCCCACACCACCTCCGGACAGAGGAGCGCGGCCATCGGCCGATCAAGCCGTGGCACGCCCTCTCTCATACCGTCGACCAAACCCACCACCCGCGTAACTGGTACGTAGGCGGGGGTGAGGCCCATGATGTGGGATACCACCTGGCCCCGACGAACATAGGCCCCCATTGAGGGGAAAAATGGGTAGACAACATCCACCCCTCTCACCGGGCGACGTTGCCAGAGATGACCTATTCGATCATCAGGGACAGGAGCAGGCAGTGGCTGCGGCAGCGGCACGCCGTTTGCAGCGGCCGCCACCGCCATAAGCTCGGGAAACAAAGCCCGCAGTTCCCCCTGCAGACTTTCCTCCACCGAGCCCGCATCCCTCACATGCAGCAGGCTTCGACTGGTCAAGGAGCCACCTTCTGATGTGGCTGATAGTAGGGCATCCTGCCGACGAGTCCGAGGGTCTTCCCCGACATCCTCAAACAAGGCGCCCCAAGGAGACATTTCACCCCCCTCCAGTGTTACCTGGACGGGCGGGATACTCGTCTCTACCGGGCCTTCAAATAAGAACCCGTCTGCCTCTACCATGCAATCCTCTGTCTCCATCGGGCAGGTAGAGACCGACGCATCCTCACTGGGCTCCAGCAACTCACCAAACCCAGGCCGTTCGCGTCTGCAAGCCACCACCTTGCGACGGGAGCGAGCAGACGCAAAAAGTTTGCGTCTCAAATCCTCCGGAATCAACAGCGGACGATTCCCCGGAAGCAGAGGAACCAGAGCTATGACCAGGCCATCGCAGAGGCGACGGCACCGGTGCACCAGCTCCTTGGAGAGGCAAACTACCCATCGGACGCCTACCGGGCGTGGCTGTCAACCACGAGAGAGGCAACAGCCCCGCACCAAGACGCACGACGGAGGCGGAAATGGAGAACCGCTGGTGGAGAGTGGCTCTGCGACTCTCTGAAGTAGACATTATGACTTCGATTTTTCTATCGAATATTTATGAGAGAAGAAGAAAATAAGCACAATGTAAACACGTCTCAACTTTCTTCAACTAACAACCTCGTCAAGTGGGGATCTACCGAAGGCACTTCCTTGTGGTGAAAGCGAAGAAGGAGGCGAGTAGGTGGCCACACACCTGCTTATGAAGGTAAGCGGATGGGGGTGTGGCCAGACGAATGTTGGGATGTAAAGGTACATCCCTTTGTGATACAAAAAGAGTCTAAAAAAGAGAGTACATTTGACATAGAAACTGTACATTGGAGGAGGTTGGATAGGTGGGGTGGGGGGGGGGGGACTGTACATTGGAGGTGGTTGGGTGGGGTGGGGGGTTGGGTAGGCGGGGTGGGGGAAACTGTACAACTGTACAAGCAAAACTGTACATTGGAATATCGACGAAACCTTACTTGGTTCCAAGAAGAGGGTCTCGTGTACTATTGGGTTAGGACATTTACAGGGGCTAGTTTCGAATTGCAGTCTCCCGTAGATGCTCCTTGAGAGTGGTTTTGAAAGTGGGTATAGTGATTCACATTCCTTTACAGCTTTGGGTAGGGCGTTCCACATTGATGTGGCATAATTGCGAAACGTGTTCCCTTGTTTGAGTCAAATCTGGGTTTAACATGATTTGTGGAGCTCCCTCTGGTGTTGTGGTCGTGGTATTCGCTGACCTTTGGGAAGTATTTTGACATGTACATGGGTACCTTAGTCGTGTATAGTGTATCTTGTAGACCAGGCCCATTGCAAGTTGCTGTACTCT
This sequence comes from Notolepis coatsorum, assembly GCF_963971535.1. NCBI lineage: Eukaryota > Metazoa > Chordata > Actinopteri > Aulopiformes > Paralepididae > Notolepis > Notolepis coatsorum. The sequence continues at coordinate 75,218,438 of NC_140168.1, forward strand.
GTCTTCTACTACTCTAAGCCAGGGGTTCCCAAAGTCGGGGTCGCGACCCACAGGAGGGTCGCGAGCCGCCGCAGAGCGGTCGCCAGGTGATTAAAAAAAATAAAAAATATATCCAAAAAAACTAAAAAATATTATTTTTATTTTTTGCAGTCAGGCCACTGAACTTAGAAGCAGGCCAGGACAGTGTTTCTAGTTGCAGCAGCACAATAGTTAGATAACCTAGGTGGGGAACAACCAGGATATCACTGCAACTCACACAAGTTGGAGAACTATCTCTCTCTCTCTCTCTCTCTCTCTCTCTTGCTCTCACACACACACACAAAAGGAGCCGCATGTGATTGGTGGAGGCGGGACCCTTACAAAAAACTGTTGTTGCTAATCATTGACACATGCTAGCCTGTAATAATCCCCCCCAGAAAAATCTACTTTGCATTTGATATATTGCATCACACACACTGGCATTTAAAGGGTTAGAATTATAAAATTAATATGTGGTGTTATGATCAGGGCTGAAGTTGAATAAAAGATTATATTATTTTCAATCTGACATTACAAAAAAACTGAAAATCCATCAAAATCAGTGTTGTTGCTAATCATACATATGCTAGCCTGTTTTTTAACAATAATTTGTGATGCCATCACAAACACTGGCATTTAAAGGGTACAAATAAAAAAAATGCCTGCACCATGGCCTGACTTGCACTATATTTCCTGGCCTGAATGATTTCCCCAGTCCGACCCTGGTTAAAAGCCTCCAATGCTTATTAGTGTGTGTGCGTTTGAACGTGTGCATGTGTCAACCATACATTTCCAGTAAAAAAAAAAAATTACCTCCTATAATAGTGGGGGTCGCGGCTCTCTGACCCTGTTATTTTTGGGTCGCGGCCTGAAAAGTTTGGGAACCCCTGCTCTAAGCCATCCTCCTAGGTATAGTCAAAATGGGCAGGGGTGAGGTGGGTTCTAGGAGTAAGGTCAAGTAGTAGCCTGACCAGTTTGTTTTGTGATGTTTGTAATCTTGTTTTTAGCGCCTTTGAGGTGCTTTGGTACCATGAGGTGCAAGCATAGCCGTACAGTAGTACCCTTGAATGAGTGCTCCTGCCAGAGTCTTCAGGGTATTCTTATTTACCAGAGAGGAGATCCGGTACAAGAATCGAGTTCGTTTTTGGTTGACTTTTTTTTTATTACATTGGATGCCATTTTGTCACAGGAGAGATTAGCCTCTAGGATGGAACCTAGGTATGTAATTTTGTCTTTCCTTGTGACAATATTGTCACCCACTGTAACTGAGAAGCCGTCGGTCTTGCTGAGTTTGTTATTTGATCCGAAGAGAATGGACTCTGTTGTACCCAGGTGTAATGATAGTTTGTTATCAGCGAGCCAGGTGCAGCAAGCCTGTTTAACCCTTAAAACATCCCTGGACTCTGCACTGGGGGTTCAATGACAGGGGAAGTTGTTATGTTATTAATTATGTTATTCTCTCTTCCACACAGGCGTTGCCCCCATGCAGTGTGTGTACCGGTATAGTCCCTGCGTCGTCGATCCCACTTCTGACGCCAGGTGGACCGTGTGAGCAGCGGGCTTGAGGGGTTGTCTGTTATCTTTGGTTATCTAGCTGTATGAGTGGTGTACATTCTTCATAAAGCTAGATAACCGAAAGTAACAAGAATCCTATTACACGCCCGCAAGGGCCCGCCTCTTCGAGACAAACACTGATGAAACGGGCCAACCGAAAGGGCCATGGAGTAACATCATGCATAGGACATTCTAAAGGTATGATACAACTTTTTTTTCTGCATAGGGAGGAGGAGGAGGAGGAGGAGGGGGGGGGGGGGGGATGTCATGCTTTGGCCTGCTGGTTTTGTTGACAATTATGGATTGTGTTGCAGTGAAACACCCAGTGCTAGTAGGAGCAGTATGGGGTTAACCCTTCGCTAGGATTTGTAGTTTGTGATGCATGATGGGCCGTTTACAGTGGATTGTGTGTGTGTGTCTCTCTCTCTCTGTCTGTATCATATGTGTGATTTCTTAGACATGCAAGTGAAAGTAGGATGTTGACGGTTAAGAACTTGATCTATGACTCAGTTCACTTGGAAGATGACAGCTTCCTCGTCTCACTCTCTGTGTCTCTCTTTCCAGTCCACACACACACACACACACACACACACACACACACACACACACACACACACACACACACACACACACACACACACACACACACACACACACACACACACACACACACACACACACACACACACACACACACACACACACACACACACACACACACACACACACACACACACACACCGCTACACTCGGGCCATTTCATGTATGCACGAGGAGATATAATAATGATAATCTAGCGTTGATTTCAGGATGATTAGATAATCAGCCGAAAAATTACAACGTGATGACTGGATTACACTAAAATGCCTTTTTCTCATCTTTTCCTGGAATTACTCAGAATCAAATCACCCAAACCATACTCATATTCAAAACGGTATAAAACGGAAATGTATGGATGAAAAAGCAACCAGAAGCAACTCGCTGACAGTCAACAGCGTTATTAGATCCATAGCTATAATATAAAATATAGTTTTAGGACTCGCAAGTCTGGCATTCTAAAACTATATCCATTGAATAAAGACCTGGCACTGAAGGGGGATCAGCGCCCCCTGCTGCTGCTGGTCAATGTGTTACGCGTGTGAACAACAAGTGTCACAACTTTCACCCTAGTCGCAGAACTGGACAGGTTAGGGTTAGGGTTAGGGTTAGGGGGTTAGGGTTAGGGTTAGGGTTAGGGTTAGGGTTAGGGTAACCCTAGGGTAACCCTAACCCCCTAATCCCGTAACCCTAACCCCAACCCTAACCCCAACCCTAACCCCAACCCTAACCCTAACCCTAATTTAAGAAATGGTTAAAATCCTGAAAATGAATAAATATTCTATATGTATGGTGAGGACTGAAGTTAATAATGATATTCATGAAAGAAAATTGGAACAATACATGAAAAAGATATGTTTTACCGAGATAGCAGTTTCGGTCACTAGGGAGACAGGTAGTGGGTTTTTGGAAGGTTGACTCAAGGGTTAAGACCACCTCTCCACATGTTCAGGAATCCGGAGGAGGACTATCGTAGGTTTCCTCTTACGAACTTCTTATGGGGTTATTTACGAGGAAGCTTACGAGAATGTTAGTGAATGAGGTCCATTGTACCCTGTGTGTCTCTTGTACTGTGGACATGTGTAAATTGTTGACACTATGTCTTTGTACCGTTGTCACTGAGACAAATTACTTGTTGTATGACCATTGTATTTGGAGAATAAATGGAAGCAGATACGTACCAGCTAGCGTAAATGTCGGTCAAAACACATCTCCCAGAGTTTTAAACTAGGCTAGTGGTCCGTACCCGCTTCCATACATCTTTGCTAAGCTAGGCTTAGCTTTTTACTGAACACACAGAGAGGAAATTGGTATATCTTCTTGTCTGACGAAGGTAAGCGCATTTCCCATAATGTTGCTGTGTTCCCTAACCCCGAAACTGCAATCTCAGTAAAACATATCTTTTTCATGTATTGTTCCAATTTTCTTTCATGAATATCATTATTAACTTCAGTCCTCACCATACATATAGAATATTTATTCATTTTCAGGATTTTAACCATTTCTTAAATTAGGGTTAGGGTTAGGGTTAGGGTTAGGGTTAGGGTTAGGGTTAGGGTTTGGGTTAGGGTTGGGGTTGGGGTTAGGGTTAGGGTTAGGGGATTAGGGTTAGGGTTAGGGTTACCCTAGGGTAAATCCAAGGATGTCTGTAGAATAAACGTGAACGCAATCACGTTGCAAAATGACATGTCGTCAGCTTGTGACTGCAACTTGTTCCTGTTTGCGGATGACTCAGCCCTGCTGGTCTCTGACAAGAACAAGTTACAGGTTGAAAAAACCCTCAGCTCGGAACTAGGCAAAATCTGCATATGGCTCGCCGACAACAAACTATCATTACACATGGGCAAAACAGAGTCCATTCTCTTCGGTTCAAATAACAAACTCAGCAAAACAGACGGCTTCTCAGTTACAGTGGGTGACAATATTGTCACAAGGAAAGATGAAATTACCTACCTGGGTTCCATCCTAGAGGCTAATCTTTCCTGTGACAAAATGGCATCCAATGTAATAAAAAAAGTCAATCAACGAACTCGATTCTTGTACCGGATCTCCTCCCTGGTAAACAAGAATACCCTGAAGACTCTGGCAGGAGTCATTCAAGGGTACTACGACTATGCTTGCACCTCATGGTACCAAAGCACCTCAAAGGCACTAAAAACCAAATTACAAACATCTCAAAACAAACTAGTCAGACTACTGCTTGACCTGACTCCTAGAACCCACCTCACCCCTGCACACTTTGCCAACCTAGGATGGCTTAGAGTAGACAACAGAGTACAGCAACTTGCAATGGGCCTGGTCTACAAGATACACTACACGACCAAGGTACCCATGTACATGTCAAAATACTTCCCAAAGGTCAGTGAATACCACGATCACAACACCAGAGGGAGCTCCACAAATCATGTAAAACCCAGATTCGGCTCAAACAAGGGACTAAACACGTTTCGCAATTATGCCACAACAATGTGGAACGCCCTACCCAAAGCTGTAAAGGAATGTAAATCACTACCCACCTTCAAAAACACTCTCAAAGAACACCTACGGGAGACTGCAATTCAAAACTGGCCCCTACAAATGTCCTAACCCAGTTGTACAATAAAGACCAAGCATGGCTTTGTCAGTATTCCAATGTACAGCCCCACCCAACCCCACCCCACCTACCCAACCTCCTCCAATGTACAGTTTCCATGTCAAATGTATGTCAGTATTCCAATGTACAGTGTCCCCCCCCCCACCTCCAATGTACAGCCCCACCCCACCTACCCAACCTCCCCCAATGCACAGTTTCTATGTCAAATGTATATACTCTTCTTCTGGATTTTTTTAGTATCACAAACAGTACTGTATTTGAAAATCTGGTATGTCATAAATGTATAGATGTAGCAGTACTGTCTATCTGTATGTCATGTGTGTCATATGATGAATTGAAAATGGGGGACCCTGATGGAAACAAGACGAAAGTCTTTCTCAGGTCTGCATCCTCTTAACAATTGTATGTATCGAGCTGTACTGTACTGTACCCATTCTGCAATCTGTTAATAAACTTTTCAATCAATCAATCAATCAATCAAACCAAATGATTTCTCCTAAATGAAGTTAAGAACACGGCGCACACCAGTCTGTCTGACGTACGACTGCCTTTCCACGCTCGTAAATCCTGCTCTTAGCTACGAGTGAATCCCCGAAAAGGAACCGTTTGTGAATGCCAAAATCGTCCTGAAGCTTGTAAGTGGAGTTACGATGAAATTTGCTCGTAACTTTTCTCGTAAATCCGTTGATGAATGAGGACCAATGACTTGCAGTGCACAGAGACAGCATGACAGTAGACTGTCACTTTCTATACCACTGGTTCTCAACATGAGGTCAGGAGAACTCCCAGGGTTCTTGCAGGGGTTCCATGAGGATCCCCAGAAAAATAGGGAATCATTTCATTTGACTATTTCGTTGAAGAACCTCTTAGCATGCGCCGACCCGCATATGGGACGTTTTTAGGATGATTTGCCCACTGGCACTTTGGCGACCCCTAGTGACTCGGGTGTGCATATTTTGTAATACAATATATATATATATATTGAAGGCTTATTTGTTGCCTGTCGATAGCGACAAAATCCCACAAAATCCGTTCAGCAGTTCTCGAGTTACATGCCGGTATTTGAGGCTTGTGCAAAGTACACGGTATTGCGCAAAATACCACTCCCGACTCTTGGAGCAGTAGCTCCGTCAATCTAGATCCGATCTCGAAAATGATTGTGGATTGTTGTAGCCAATGAGTGTGGCTTACCAATGAAATACCACGTGGGGATGTATGAATCTAAAAAACTAAAAAAACTAACGAGCGAAAACAGGAAGAGAAAAACAGACAAATTAATTGAAGTCTATGAGAAAACTCTGTTTTTCTTTTGTACACAGTTTACCAAAATCACTCCTAATCAGTCATTTCTGAATGGATCTTTATGAAATTTGGACATGTACTACATAAGGCTTCAGGCTATCGGTCCGTATGGATTGTAAGCCATACCACCATCTGGGGGAATACTACCTCTGGACTACTAGCTACTACAGAAAATGTTTTTCTGGAATCAGAAACTTCAGAATGTCATCTTTCAAAAGAGACCAGGCTCATGCATGTGCTATAAGTATAAAGTATAGTATTTTGGTTTGCAAAAAAGGTATGCAGTCTTCAAGTTCAAATTAAGAAATGGCCACTTTTCTGCCCGCTTGATAAGAGGTTTTAAAGTTAGATCACTGAGAGAATACAAATGACTATTAGTGAATAAGAATGACTTTTAGCCTACTGAGATAATAAGAATGACTATTAGCCCACTGAGAGAATAATGGGTCTCATTCCCGAACGAATTTACGACAAAAAATTTCGTCTTAACCAGATTTCTGCCCATTTAAGACATATTAGGGCTGGGAGCGGGAGTCCCCAAATTTTCCTGAGATCAGATTTGATCAAATCTCATGATTGATTGATTAATTAAAAATTTTATTAACTTGACAGACTGTGTTCTCATAGTGATTCCTTCATGTCAACGCTACAGGCCTCCTTGGAATTAATTACTTAATCATAATTAAAATAAATATGACAATATTTGTACGATAAGAAATTATGCATTTGATGTCGGAAAAATTAATAATATGGATTCATCTGATCACAGGGCAGCTGCTTAACCATATCTGAACCAGCTATTTTGGACAAATGTATAATTACTTTAATTACTCAGATATTCAAACACAATTATGCAATTATTGTGAAATGATTGAAAATAATTATTATTTAATGCCTTCTGTGGAATTTGTATTTCTTATTTGTTACACATCTGTTTTAATGATTAATTATATACATTTGAAAGAATGCAGGTCAACATGCAATGTATCCCATTGATTGGTATACAATGGGACAGACCTTTGTTTGATTGATTGATTGATTGAAAACTTTATTAACAGATTGCAGAATGGGTACAGTACAGTACAGTACAGCTCAATTACATAAAGGGATGCAGACCAGAGAAAGAATTTCATCTTGTTTACATCAGGGTCCCCCATTTTCAATTAATCATAACATATATGACACACACGACACAGATAGACAGTACTGCTACATCTATACATTTATGACATACCAGATTTGCAAATACAGTACTGTTTGTGATACAAAAAGAGTCCAGAAAAGAGAGTACATTTGACGTAGAAACTATTGGAGGAGGTTGGGTAGGAGGGGTGGGTGGGGGATAGACTTACACTGTACAAGCAAAACTGTACATTGGAATATTGACAAAACCATACATGGTCATTTACTGTACATTGGAGGGGGTTGATATAGCTATAAACCTGCATTCCTTCGAATATATCATTAATCAATTAAACTTATATTGAAATACACTATATAGCCTATACACCAACACTGAAATGACAGTGGATAAATAAATAAGAACTAAAGCTAATCGGTGGAAATAGACTGCATTAATATTCCATAACAAGTCTTGTGTGCGCCTACGAATGAACAGTAGCCTATAGGCTTAATTATGGAATAATAAGCCATACTGCGCGCGCGCGTGTGTGTGTGTGTGCGCGCGCGCGCTGCGGCAGGTGTACCGCGAGCTGTATATGATGCCAACACATTAATCTAATCTAGTTTTGATGGCGCGCAAGCGTGATTACGAAACCTAGCCGCATTTCTCGGAGACGCTCTCTGATTGGCACTGACTGACGCTAGGTTTCGTAATCACGCGGCTCGCAAGACTCGCAAAGCACTTCCGCCATTCCATTTTCACACAGCTGCGTCACTAGTTGCCTTATAAGGAGCTCTGGAGCCGTTGTTTTGTATGCAAATGACCTGAACGGGAACGCGCTTTCGAGTTTAAGACAGAATGCCATTCTCCAAGCAGATATCAGATCATATAATTTGTGCGACTGTTTCAGCCACTTAAGACATATTACCAGCACGTTTAGGACTCAGAGTGAACTTGTCATTGATTATGTCTCAGTGGTTCCAAGATAAGTCTTCCAGAATAAATCTTTGAAAAAATTTCGGGAATGAGACCCAATGACTATTAGCCCACTGAGAGAATAAGAATGACTATTAGCCCACTGAGAGAATAATGACTATTATTAGCCCACTGAGAGACTAAGAATGACTATTAGCCCACTGAGAGACTAATAATGACTATTAGCCCACTGAGAGAATAATGACTATTAGCCCACTGAGAGACTAAGAATGACTATTAGCCCACTGAGAGACTAATAATGACTATTAGCCCACTGAGAGAATAAGAATGACTATTAGCCCACTGAGAGACTAAGAATGACTATTATCCCACTGAGAGAATAAGAATGACTATTCCATCATAGGTTTCACTCTAATCTTCTCAAATGGGGGTCTGGTCCCTGAGACAAAAAAATCCTATCATGTAAGTTGTTAAGTTAAGGTGTACGTTAATTAATCTCCTTGGGGAAACCGGCTGTTGTGTGGCAGTGAAAGGGTTAACCTTCTGTGTATTGTCACAGTGAAAGGGTTAACTGTTTTGGTTGTGCGGCAGTGAAAGGGTTAACAAAGCAGGGCATTAGTAATGTTTTTGTTCACACTCGCGCCTTTTCTGCCCTGGCAA
>NC_140168.1:75231705-75549205 GCF_963971535.1 Notolepis coatsorum
TTTCTGTTTTCCTTTTCTAAGCATTTTAGGGGCTACATGTGAATCAGTAAAAGTTGCGGGACGCCCAGATGTTTCCACGATAGAAAGCTCGCGTGGATCCCATAATAGGCTCACTTAATACAGCGTTTTTAAAATCACGCGACATTTTCAGGGTCGCGAGCCGACCTTTTCCCCTCGTTTTCGATGATGGAAGTGATTTAGGAAAAGCTTCGGCACGCCGAGAGGTCCCCGTGGATTTAATCTCGCGAGGATCGGGGCAATATTCGGCCCGTGGGAACAGTTACGGGTTAATACAATGTTCAGAGTGCAGAAGGGAAAATATGGCACCTGCCCCGCCTCCAGGTGGAATATTATGCTGAACGTCTTCCTCCCAGATTGCAGAATTCCTCCATCTATACATGTGTAATGTATAGATGTAGCAGTACTGTCTATCTGTATGTCATGTATGTCATATATGTTATGATGAATTGAAAATGGGGGACCCTGGTGGAAACAAGACGAAAGTCTTTCTCTGGTCTGCATCCCCTTAACAATTGTATGTATTGAGATGTACTGTACTGTACCCATTCTGCAATCTGTTAATAAACTTTTCAATCAATCAATCAATCCAGCTCCGTTTTAAACTTTTAGGGTGTGGCCAGTGGCAGTCAGCTCGAATCTGATTGGCTAGGATCGGATTTGGAGTTTGGACTCACTCTATAATGCTGGAAGCCTGGAGAAAGAGACCTACCCACTGCTTCTCTCCTATACTAGCTGCAGTAGTGAGCACAGTCTGACAGTGTGTTAGAGGGAGTGAGAAAAAAAAAAAACACAGATGCACAGATGAAAATGAATGTAAACTATATTAAATATATTAAATTATATTTTAATTTTTTTTTTTTTTTTTCATATTTCATATTTCATAATTTGATATGAAATTTATAGGGAGGCATGGCTTCCGTTGGCTTCCACAAGGATTCGCCACTGTAGATGTTAGAGAGCATGTGAAGCAGATCAGTTAGATGTTAGAGAGCATGTGAAGCAGATCAGTTAGAGAGCATGTGAAGCAGATCAGTTAGATGTTAGAGAGCATGTGAAGCAGATCAGTTAGATGTTAGAGAGCATGTGAAGCAGATCAGTTAGAGAGCACGTGAAGCAGGCAGCAGACTGGTCTTATGGGATAATAATACCCCCCCCCCCCCCACACACATTTCCATACGTCCTACTTTTATTGTTATTTATTTATTTATTTATTATTATTTAAAGTGTATGCGCTGAATAATTAGCTCGCCACATACTCCAATCAGGGTCATGCCAATGTGCAATTTCCATGGCGACCCCATCAACCCCCCCACCTCACCCCACCGCCACCACCACCCCTCCCCTCTCTTAGCCCGGTTGCGAACAGGACTGAGACGAATAAAGTGTGGGAAAACACTCTGTTACAGACAGTGATGGGGGAGGAGAGAGGAGGAGAGGAAGAGAGGAGGAGAGGAAGAGAGGAGGAGAGGAGGAGAAGACAGGAGAGGAGAGAGGAGAGAAAGAGGGGAGAGGAGAGAAAGATTGAAGAGGAGAGCAAGAGAGGAGAGCAAGAGAGGAGGGGAAGAAAGGAGAAGGAAGAGAAGAGAGGAGAGGATAGGAAGAGAGAAGAAGACAAAAGAGAGGAGAAGAAGAGATGTGAAAAGAGAGGAGATGAGAGAGAAAGAAAGGAGAGGAGAGGAGAGGAGAGGAGAGGAGAGGAGAGGGAGGAGAGGAGAGGAGAAGAGAAGAGAAGAGAAGAGAAGAGAAGAGAAGAGAAGAGAAGAGAGGAAGAGAGGAGAGGAAGAGAGGAGAGCAGCCTGCGTCTGGACTGGAAACATGACTGTTGGATGGGTGGGTGTGAGTGTGGGGGGTTGGCATATTGTAGTCCTCGTCTGTCTGGGACTGTGTGTGTGTGTGTGTGTGTGTGTGTGTGTGTGTGTGTGTGTGTGTGTGTGTGTGTGTGTGTGTGTGTGTGTGTGTGCGCGTGTGTGTGCGCGCATGCGCTGTGTGTGCTTCTATTCATTTGTGGGCAATTAATATCAGTTTTAGTTAGTAAGGCCACGAAGCCCATTCCAGTCCAGATCAAACAGTGTGATGGCAGTCTATACAGCAGTCTATACGGCTGTCTATAAGGCAGTCTATACAGTGGTCTATATTGTACTATGGTCTATACTGTACAGTCTTTTAGCCTGTGGGTCCTAACTAAGCTAAGCTCCCAATCCCTCTGATGTTGGAGTCCGTCATCACATGGTCTGATGCTGCCCGGCTCAGGCTGAACACAACAAGCTCATTACACACACTTGTACTTATAGCAGAATTTTAAGGAATGACTTGCATATTCTGTAGGTATTTCATGAAGGATATACATTCCTATAGTTCAGTGTAATATAACGACGAAGTGCTCTGGATCAGTGGCTGTCAATGTTTCTTTGTCAATTTGTGAGCTAAAAATGGAGGGATGCCTTTTTGTGACGCTAGGTGGTCAAGCATAGGAGATATAGTGAATTTTGACACCAAAGAATGATCATTAGTTTCCTTTTCCAGCCTGTTTCACTTGATTGAAGGAACAAGGCAACATTACGGTAAATGCACTTACTGTCTTCTCCAGAGTCAGACAAGAAGATACAGATGTATCAATTTCCTCTCTGTGCGTTCAGTAGAAAGCTATCCGGCTGCAAGCTAGCCTAGCTTAGCACAAATGAAAGGAAGCAGATACGGACCACTAGCCTAGCTTAAAACTCCGGGAGAGGTGTTTTTTGGCCAACAGCTAGACTAATGGTTCATATCCACTTCCATTTGTTTGTGCTAAGCTAGGTAGCTTGCAGCCGGATAGCTTTCTACTGAACGCACAGAGAGGAAATTGGTATCTATCTTCTTTTCTGACTGTGGAGAAGATGGTAAGCGCATTTCCCATAATGTTGGCGTGTTCCTTTAATGTAATTTTTTTTCAAGATTTGCATACTATTCCATATTCTCAGTAAAAAAAGTCTTGGTACTGGACTGGGCCTCAACCACTTTAGGTTTTGATCTTGTCTCCATCTGGACTAGTCTTGGTCTCGTGGAGTCAGATTCAAGTCTGAGTTTATTCATTTATTATGTTAATCACATCACATGTGTCAATGGGCTTCACAGGCCCACAGAGGTCCAACACGCCCTGGATTAACACCCAAAGGAGATAGAAAGAAAGAAGAAGAATTCCCACAGAAAAAACCTTGATAGGGAAAAAATGAAGGCATTCCAATGAGAGATCCCCCCGAACTAGGACGACCAGATAGGAAGTGAGCAACGACTTAGTAGAGAAATACAGTGAGGAAATAATAATAATAATGATGATGACGATAATAATAATAATAATAATAATAATAATAATAATAATAATAATAATAATAATAATAATAATAATAATAATAATAATAATAATAATAATAATAATAATAATAATAATAATAATAATAAATAATCAATACAAGGAAAATCACAGATAGGAGTAAGAGATAAGCAGAGGCAACAGTGCATAACACTCTGAAATATACTCACTGTAGTATATCAACAAAGGAACTTCTAAGAATTTGATTGATTGAAAACTTTATTAACAGATTGCAGAATGGGTACAATACAATACGGCTCAATACAAAACAACTGCTAAGAGGATGCAGACTAGAAAAAATACTTTTGTCTTGTTTACATAAGGGTCCTCCATTTTACAATTAATCAGGACATTTATGACATACAAGACATACAAATATACAGTACTGTGTAAGAAAAAAGAGATAATAAAAAAATCATTTAGACATTCACCGGGGTGTGAGTGGTTGCGATGAATGAGTAAATTCTAACCTCTCTCTCTCTCTCTCTCTGCTCCTCCGTTTAGGTCAGCAGTCAGAGCGGAGCTCCAGAGAGGTCTGCTGTGTCTCTCGTCGACAGAGGTTCCTCTGAGAAGAACGTCTACGCCGCGCCAAACGGGTCTCTATCGGGGATCGACCTGCTGGCGAGACGGGAGACATTGTCCTTCTTCTCTGCTGTCATTTTAACCGTCTGTAGTTTGGTAGTGAAAGGGTTAACCCTCTGTAGTGTGCTTGTAAAAGGGTTAACCCTTTGTCGTGTGGCAGTGAGAGGGTTAACCTTCTGTATTGTCGCAGTGAAAGGGGTTAACCCTTTGGTAGTGTGGCAGTGAAAGGGTTAAAGCCCCAGGAAAACACCTTGTCGCCGACAACACAACGGAATGGAGCGTTGGATTCCGTGGGATGCGTGTCCCCAAAGACCTGACAGCAGACGTCGCCATCATCAGATCTTCAGATGGGTCCTGAACTGAATCCCTTGTCACATCGGAATCAGAAACACAAACGTTTTATTTGTCAAATACAATGAATCTACAGGAATCTTTTCTTTTTGACAATGGTGTGTAGAGACAGACCCGGCGCGACAGACACATACTGGGTCCAAACACCACCAGGACAGCGCCACAGATCATAATACTTCTGCAGAGGGACTGGACTATGCTCTAAAAATGAATGAACTGAATGCTGCTGGTCTTGAATTTCAGATACGAACGGGACAGGGACAGTGAAGTTGTATCTGTTCTAATGTGGTGTGTGTGTGTGTGTGTGTGTGTGTGTGTGTGTGTGTGTGTGTGTGTGTGTGTGTGTGTGTGTGTGTGTGTGTGTGTGTGTGTGTGTGTGTGTGTGTGTGTGTGTGTGTGTGTGTGTGTGTGTGTGTGTGTGTGTGTGTGTGTGTGTGTGTGTGTGTGTGTGTGTGTGTGTGTGAGTGTGTGTGTGTGTGTGTGTGTGTGTGTGTCTGTTAGATGAGGACACACTGTGTTCTCGGACATTACTATAAGAAACATCTGCACTTCTACACATCTACACATCTACACATCACACGCACACGCACACGCACACGCACACACACACACACACACACACACACACACACACACACACACACACACACACACACACACACACACACACACACATTTTTTTTTTTAAATAAATATATATATATATCTAACCCTAACTAACCATACTGTCATGCACTTGTCCTAATAAACTAACCTACACTGTAGCACTCAACACTTTGATGAACATTGTTACTCAGCTGATAGAGTTGTGCCCTTCCTGATGACTTGTCGTACAGAACTTGTAAGTCGCTTTGGATAAAAGCGTCAGCTAAATGACTAAATGTAAATGTAACAGCATAGTTTGTAGGATCTGTAGCTCAGTCTGAGAAGGATTTCATTCCTCACATGATGACTTGTATTAATATATTTTTTTACCCTGTAATCCTAGGACTTGATATTTGAACTTTCAACTGATGTAAGCCATTTAAACTTTTAAAAACATTTAAAAATTATTTTCTGTTGCAGTGTTTGCTGATATCAAAGCTAACAGGAAATAGACCGGGGTTCAAACTGTCGCCTAGTAACATAATTCCGCTGAAACCATGTATAGAGTTAGTTGATGGCTTCAGTTGACAGTATGTACAATAAACAACACCAATGGTAGTGATATATTTAAGTCTTAGGTTAGGCATTATATTGTCTCAGCATCGCCTAGGGTTATTTCATGGCAGACTTTAATCAAATAGATATATTTATATTGGGTGTGATTTGTTTTACTCTATGCAAATGTGACATTGCACAAATTCACAATCAAAAACACTTTTAATCAAGAAAATCACTATCGGTAAAGCAGCTGTGTTATTGTACGTGATTTGAAATCATACAGAGTGTAATTTTGGAAATGTATTTGATATGCAAGCCAGACAAAGTTATTGTATTACTGTAATTAAGGTATTTGCACTTTGTGAATGCATGCGTGTCCAGAATCAGGGTACTGGGTGATGAATGGTGTGCTGTGATGAAAATATGTTATGAATATTGATGATATTAAGTGTGCACTATAGGAGTGTTGGTGCAATATGTGTGATAGTGTCAATCAGATGCATGTTGGAATCAATGGAGAGCAGATGTGCTTTATGGGAATTGTGGAATGAATGTGGAGCCTCCTACTGTGTATACATCTTATAAAATGGGTAGCTCAAATCAAGCAATCTGATTGGTTCATAGCCGTGGTGTATTGAGCGTAATCCACAGTTATGATTCTAATTCCTTTTCACAAAATCATGGTTTAATCAGTATCACTGATTAAAAAAAGATGCCAGCTAGTTGTTAGTATGTATGTTGCATAGCAACCGCCTTGCAGTGCAGGCAGCCAGGAGGGTTCTCCGCTTCGCCCCTTAGCTGTGATATAATAACCACATATATCGTGAGCTATTGCTTAAATACATTTTGACTTCTAAAATGTATGCAGAATTTTATACAATATTTGCACTCAAACAATTCACTTTAAAATGGGCGGTGTCACAAAAAAAACAACAACTAGAATTTCTGAAAAATCAATGTTTGGTAAATTTTACTTCCAAGAGCAAGAATGCAATATAACGTGTGCAATGGATTGTGTGTTTGTGATTTGAATGTTACTTACTTAGTTAGTGGGAAAATACAATTTACAGTATTCTGCCTTCTTCAACATCATATCATTCTAATGTTGTCATGTTGTAATGAATGTTAAGAACCACGTGACTGTTTACAATCAATAAAATGTATATACTGAGACATTAACTGTCCATTTGGAATGCTGATTTTATACTGTATCTTAAATGTTGTGTCCTTAATGTGTAATTATTAATTATGGTGACTAAAAGTGTAACTGAGGGGTACAATTCCCTGACTGTATTGAATAAGTATGGTATCATTAAACCACTACTGAGTTATGTACATTACTACTGGCCATACAGTACACATGTATATGAGATGAACACCCCCACAATAACACGGCTCAACAAGAAAGTACTGTTTATAATAATATTTATTAGAAGAGCACCAAGATTATCTTACATTTATTCAGATTGAGAGTTGCGCTTGTAAGGCGAAGAATGTGCATGAATAGGTCAAGAGCGTAAGTCCATGAGCATATTACGAAGGGGATAATTAATACCACCTGTAGCATAAGAATTATATATGGTACACTAGTACAGGGGTTCCCAAACTTTTCAGGCCGGGGCCCAGAAAATAAGGCATCAGAGAGCCGCGGCCCAATGCACATCGTCTGGCTTCTTTTTTTTTTTTTTTTTGCCAGGCGACCGATTTTTAAGCCAAATATCACTTCAATCCTATTAAGTTAGTTCAAGTTAGTTATTCATTTATATGTGCTATTTATGAGAGGGCTAACTTGTTGCAAAATAATAATGATAATAATAATAGCCTCATTAAAATACTATTGTTGCTTCGGTTGTTTTCAGCATTTTATGTGCATAATCTGTTATTTGGTTTGAAATGTTCGTTGAAATAAGTAGATTTTTCGTTTTTGTTTATTTATTAAGTTAATATAAAACCATATAGTCACATTTTAGAATACAATAGAAAATAATTTTAGAATACAACTAGAAACACTGTCCTGGCCTGCTTCTAAGTTCAGTGGCCTGACAAAAAAAAAAAAAAATTTTTTTTTTTTTTTTTTTTTTTTTTTAAATCATCTCGCGGCCCATCCGTGGCTGCTCGCGGCCCACCTTTGGGTCGCGACCCCGACTTTGGGAACCACTGCACTAGTAGGTCAGCTGGAGATACTAAGGGGGTTCCCTCCGGTTGTAAGCCAGCAGGGGAGAGGATTTGTCGGTAGCAAAAGTCTGGATCAACGAGGAATAAGGAGACTCCAGGTACAGGAGACAGTGCAATAATCCCTTGATCCGTAGACAAAGCAACAGCTATTCTCCGGTGTGCAGTGCCGCATGGAGGAAAGCTAGCCAGCCTCAGAGTCCTAGAGGCGGGCTCGACGGTGCTCCTCACAGGGTAAATCCCACACGGTAGTGGGGGTAGACGATTCTCTGCTCCAACATCCACAGGACCAAAGCATTATAATCCAGCCGAAAAGGGCTCTGTAGTCGTCGGTGTAGGTTATCCAGTGTACATATCCACACGGTTCTCGTCTAGGGCTCCTCGGATGACGGCACAAGGTTAGGCCGCCCAGCCTGGATAAGCACACTAGCTCGGTACGATGAAACATTGGTAATGCTGGTCACTGTAGAACGGTAGCCGCACGATACACTATACATGATAATAGACTATTACTTAATAATAGAATAGGTCGAACTCGACGATACAGCGTTAAACTCTGACACTTCAGCTATCAATTCGCACGCGGTCTCAAGGCTCTATTTCGGGGCAAAACGGGCCCACTTCACAGCACGTTGTATCGTGGTGTGAGGCTTCAACTTATTACGGTAACTAACTGCTGTATCCACCTGCGACGTATCTATACGTAAGGTGAACAATCTAGTACCAGCCTTATTTCTGTCTCATATTACTGCGCAGAACCGGGCATGTCCAGGCATGTCTTAGCGGTGACTTTTAACTAGACATTGGGGGTATGGTCGTGGCGCCTAGGGGATCGCTGTCCAATAGGAGAACGAATATTATGGTCTGGCCTGTACTAGGTAAAGGGATATTCCGTGTATATGTACAAAGAATATACAAGGGATATCAGACGATATACAAATACTATACAATATATCTCAAGTACTAAATATATATATTCGGTTTAATCTGACCCTTTGTAACAGCCGCCTCCTAATTAGTCCGCACCTAATTAGAAAGCAGAGACAGATTAACCGCACTGTCCACTACTCAATGTCCGTTGTGAGGAGTAGGGCAATTCACAAAGTCAGGGGGTCATGGTCGTCATCAAGAGAGTCGGGGAGCCTTGGCAACTCTATCAGCCTCGCCACGGGTCGGGTGTATGTCCGCCCTTGGACGAGCACTTCTGCCGCTCTGACCTTTCCGTCGGCACCAGTGATCACTTTGCTTACGCGGCCGGCCGGCCACATAGCTCGGGGTAGTGACTGGTCGATAATCATGACGACTGTGCCCTCCGTCAAATTGTCTCTTTCTTTTACCCATTTCTGGCGGGTCTGTAGAGACGGTAGATAGTGGAGGAGGAAACTGTTCCAAAACTTGTCAGCCAATACTTGACTGTACCTCCACATTCTTCGGCCGTTCGCTTCTTCAGGTCTGTACACTGTCTGTGGGAGCGCGGGGTCCAGCCGCCCCATCAAGAGAGTGTTGGGGGTGACTGGGTCGACATCTGCTACATCACTTGAGACGTAACCGAGGGGCTTTGAGTTCAATACTCCCTCGATCTCCGTGAGGACTGTCGTGAGGACTTCTTCCGCCACGGTCTGGGCCCCAAGCACGACGTACAGGGCTGTCTTTATTGAACGTACTTCTCGTTCCCAAGTTCCCCCGAAGTGAGGTGCATTCGGGGGGTTAAACTGGAAATCAATCTGAGAGGGAGCGAGGTGGGTCTTAAGTTCTGGGCCCATAGCTTGGAAGCTCTCTCTCAGCTCTCTTTCTCCGCCTTTGAAGTTTGTCCCGTGATCAGACAATAATATAGACGGTTTTCCTTTTCGCGCTGTGAATCTCCGGAAGGCCATAAGGAATGAGTCCGTACTCATGGTTGGAAGGAGTTCTATGTGTATCGCTCGGGTGGTCATGCATTTGAATACAATACCCCACCGCTTCTCCGTCCCTCTTCCTTTCTTCACATACAGCGGGCCGAAACAGTCCATACCGGTGGAGTGAAAGGGCTTGTCGCCGAGTCGGAGGCGACAGGGGGGTAGGTCAGCCATCCGGGGTATACTGGGCTGTGCTCGCCACTTGCGACAGTCTAGACAGGTCCGCTGGAAGCGTCGTACTGCTTCTCTTCCTTGCAGTATCCAATAGCGACGTCTGATCTCCGCGAAGACTCTCTCTGCCCCGGCGTGGTGCACGTCCTCGTCGTATTTCTTTATGATGAGCTCTGTGACCTTGTGTCGGCTGTTTAAGACTATCGGGAACTTGACGTCATCCGTTAAGTCTGGGGCCCTCCTCAGACGACCACCCACTCTGATGAGATTATGGGCGTCGCTCTCAGGGGCCAAGTGGAGCAGTCTGCTGTCTGACGGGACTGGCTTTGATCCCTGCAGACAGTCTAGCTCGTCGGGGATCGAGTCTCTTTGGGCTCGCTGTAGCAGGAGGAGTTCTGCTTCTTCGTAGTTAGCTGCATTAATGTTAGTAGTGGACGGAACCTCAGGGTGGTGCCACAGGAATGTCTTTAACTGCGCACTCTCCAGGGTGGGGCAGTCGTCTATGTTGGGATCTGTGGGGACTAGTGTGTGTGTCAACCCACAGAACATAGATTTCTTCTTCTCTGTCTCCTCTTCACTCGCCTCCCGTGGGGTGGGTGTAGGCCACTCTTCTTCCGGGAGCTTGAGGAACTCGGGACCGTCACTATAGAGATTGTGACGTGTGAGGTCATCCAGGGATATTCCCCGTGTGATGACGTCGGCTGGGTTCTGCTTTGTGTCCACATACCTCCAGCATGCTGCTTCTGTTAAGTCTTGGATCTCTGTGATTCTGACTCCCACGAAGACCTTGTATCTACACGAATCGGACTGGATCCATGTGAGTACGGTCATGGAGTCTGACCACAGGATTGTTCTTTGCACCGGGATGGAGAGTTCACGTTGGATTAACGTGGCGAGTTGCGCTCCTACTAGGGCTGCGCAGAGCTCTAGACGCGGGATAGATTGTTGCTTGCGGGGGGCTATTCTTGAGCGAGCCAGGATGAAGGCAGTATGTATTTCTCCTCCCTCCTCTCGGGCCCACAAGTAGGCCACCGAACCGTAGGCTACTTCGGAGGCGTCGCTGAAGACGTGCAGGTCCATCTGACACGTCTCCGGCCTCACTGTGGGTGGGAAGTAGCTGCGGCGTATGTTGACACCTGGGAGCGAGCTGAGTTCTGTCTCCCACTCTCTCCATGTGGAAGCAAGGTGGTCGGGTATGGGGTCGTCCCAGCCCTGGTCCTTGTCCCATAGCGCTCGTACAATCATCTTTGCCCTGGTGGTGTAAGGTAGAATACATCCCAACGGGTCATATTGTCTGGCGAGTGTTCTGTATACACTCTGTCTTGTGGTCGGTAGTGAAATCAACCTTCCCTGCTCCTTGGTCAGGGGTGTGTGTCTATAATGGAGCGAGTCTGTTTTGAAGCGCCAGACTAGTCCCAATGTCATTTCTTGGGCTTCTCCTGGGATGGTCGCCATCCAGGTCTCGCTGCTTGCTGCTTTGTCCTCTGGGGAGAGGCTGCGCAATACTTGAGGGTCGTTGCTGGCCCACTGCCGGAGATCAAAGCCGCCTTTGATCAGAGAGGCGCGGAGCTTGAGTAGGAGGGCCTCGGCTTCTTCTGGCGTCGAGACGCTTTGCAGACAGTTGTCCACGTAGAAACTATTTCCTACACTTTGTCGGACCTCTTCATCAGCTGCTGGGTCCTCTGCGACGTGTTTTTGCAGTGCGAACGTAGCACAGCATGGGCTGCATGTGGTTCCGAAAGGGAGGACTTCCCATTGATAGATGGATGGTTGCTCATCCCCGATCCTCTCTCTCCATAAGAACCGCAGCAGGGGCTTGTCCTCTTCCACTAGTCGCACCTGCAGGAACATCCCTTTGATGTCGCCGCTGATGGCCACCTTGTTCTGGCGGAAACGTAGCAACACGCCTAGTAGAGAGGGGCCGAGTGTTGGGCCGGGCAAGAGCTCTTTATTCAGATTTTGTGATCCGATCTGGTAGCTGCAGTTAAACACAATACGATCCTTGCCGTTGTGGTGGACTTTGTGGTGCGGCACGTACCATGATTCGGTCGTCTGATCGGCCTCTTTAATGTCAATTCTCTTTATGTGTCCCGCTGTGATTAGCTTGTCAATCTCAGCGCGGTACACAGTAGCTTGAGCGGGGTCTCTGGCTAGGCGCCGCTCTGTGTTCGATAGATACCGCTCCGTCGCTTCTTTTGGGGCGTGGAAGGTAGGCATACCCTCTCGCCTCAGGCGAATGAAAAACTATTATTTATATTTGATATATTAACGTTATATTGTGCATTGGAAACGCAAACATACTTAAAATGAGTAAATATTATTCATTTTAAACATGTTTATTTTATTTCTAGGGCTCTAAAAAGAAAAATACAAAAAAAATATTTTCTTCTTCTTCTCTCTTTTAACCAGGGAGGGCGGCGCTCTAGCGCCCACTATCGGCCGGCCGCCACTGCTCTGAACCTTGGTGCTATCTGGCGAACCACCCCGCGTTTACACCCATTTAAGCAGAACCAACATTCCACCGTCTCCGTCATCAACGGGTCAGGTAAAAATAATGCGTGGAGAGTGAGCCTCAGCGCGAGAGCGCACACACACACGCTGTATACGTTTGAAATGAATCGTTCCAGCAAAGTATGCTTCTATTATTCGAATGACTTGTTTTTAATGTGTATCATGTAGTAAGTCCTACTGTAGAACATGACATAATAGCATGATATCTGATTTATTAATGCCAAATAATGGACGACGACCGCAATTGCTACTTGAAAAGTGTAAATGATGGATTAGTCAGTAGTAATTCATGATGGCCCGTTTAGCTCAGCTGGTTAGTTTGCTGCCTGTGGAGCGAAAGGTCCCGAGTTCAAAACTTTTGCTTACTTTTCTTTTTTTGTAACGTTAAATAATTTATCCACTCTGGTGTCCCAAAAAGGACAATAACACCACCTTATGCATACTGCACCTTATGTGAATACTGTGATACTGTGAATACTGTATATTTCAGTTGGTTAGATAGTCAATTATATTGACTTATTTGTTTACACTGCTTGTGTTGTTTTTACTACCTGTACCCCCCCCCCCCCCCCATCCCCCATACTGCTATGATGCCTGAATTTCCCCAAGGGGATCAATAAAGGAATATCTTATCTTATCAACCAGAGTGGATAAATTAATTAACGTTACAGAAAAAAAAAATTAAGCAAGAGATACAAACTCGGGACCTTTTGCTCCACAGGCAGCGCACTAACCAGCTGAGCTAAACAGGCCATCATGAATTACTACTGACTAATCCATCATCTACTGACTAATCCATCATTTACACTTTTCAAGTGCCAATTGCGGTCATCGTCCATTATTTGGCATTAATAAATCAGATATCATGGTGTGTGCATGTGTGCGCTCTCGCGCTGACTCGTTAAGCCTTTCCCTACGCATATTAATTTCTGGAGCATTTCTTTATCCACTATGGTTGGATGGTGTATTGTACTCGCAAATCGCTTCCTGTTGAATGAATCGGTTGAGTGCAATGCCGACTCTCTACTTTCCCCGTCTTCACAGCCTAGAATATGACACGCCCACTCATGATGTCACGGTTTGCGAGGAAAAAACAACTATTTTCCGGTGCCAGCTGAGCACTGGTTTGTCACGTTCTGAACCAATTAATCCCGGTCTGAACGCGCCGGCCGGTGCGAGATTACGTTCGGGAACCGGCTCCAGCACGGAGCCTGGCTGGTGTAAAAGGGCTAACTTGTGGGCAGACAGAACCCGATTTGAGAAAGTTCCATGTTTTGGCTTGAGTTCTGTACTGGTGAATATTCAATAAACGTTGGTTGAAACACACCAACTGGAGTTTGACAGTCCTTCTCTTCTTCAAATAAGATATCCTACAATAGTCAGTGACAACAGTAGAATATATATCACTGATTCTTGAGAGTCATGTCCTACATAGAAAAGTCTTCTTTATGTAAAAAAAAATCAAGAAATGTATATGTACAAAGTAAAATCTAAAGGAAATGTGTATACCCATGTTATTATTCTCATATCTTTTTTCAGTTTCAATTTAATTTAAATGTATGCTAGAAAGTAACAGGTCACACTATCAAACCGCCCAAAATTACTTTTAAAAACTCTACAAATTTAAAAATATATGATTATAAAAGAATGGTTATATCAAACAATACATACAGTGAACTTCAAATAATATTTCTGTAAAAATCTACCTATCAAAGTTGTGTCCTCAGTTTCCGTCAACACGTCAGACTTTTTCATAATTCTGGATAAATCAGGCAATAGTATGGTCAGCTATATCCCTGAGGACCCCTTTTCCACTTCCGGTGTATCATGAATTCAGCAGTACAACACATGATCTGGTAAGTTTGACTTGTTTTGATATTTTAGACAAACAATGTTGATATCACTGCGGTCACAGGCAGCTTGTGTGTGTCAAACGCCAACCTTCCCAATAATGACGATCTTAGTTAAGAATGTTGGATTGAATTTAGGCATTTTCGTGATGTTAATGCGGCAGCTAGTAACTAAGGAAAAACAACATGGCTGCAGTGGTACACTACACATTTGACAGCCCTTTTGTCAATTCCGTCAGATGTCAACACTGTGTATGTAAGCTGACAGAGTAGACAAATCCTTCCATAACCTCTTAATGTAGTAATATAATATTACTTATGAACATGGTAAAATATTCCAATGATATTTCATTGTTTTATTTATACATACATGTACATATAGCCTGATTACACTTTGACATATAGGGTACACACACTTTAAAGAGTTTGTTCGAACTGAACAAATTAAAATAGGATACTTTTTTAATACACAAATTAAGTTGTGAAATGAATAATGTTTATTTTCAGAAAGGGTGTTTTTAACTAATTCCTTTCTCTACAAATATTAAAAACGAATGTAGAAATATATTAAAAAAATACATATATAATTATTCTAAAACATGTTTTGTCCCCTTATCTGAAGAATCAGTGATATAGCAGGTAATAGTCAGTGACAACAAGAAAATATAGCAGGTAATAGTCAGTGCTTCAGCTCCCAGCCCCCCCCCCCCCCCCCCCCCCCCCCCCCCAGACAGCAGCAGAAAGTTATGGCCCCCTGATTACAATAGTCCTAGAATCCAAAAACAAAAGCTCATGTCTGTGAGGGGAAAATCGTGGAATTGGTGCCCAAGGGCCCCATTAGCATTCTGCATGGCATGTCCCCCTAGGCTGTCTCCTACCCCCCCCCCCCCCCCCCCCCCAGTGTGGAAGAATGGCCCTGAACCAGGAGGATGGATGGGGGGTGGAATGGAGGTTGCAGAGGGCCCGACTTGGGGGGGAATGCCACAGCTGAAAGTCAGGGAGAAGACAGCTTGACAAAGGAGAGGCAGGTTGTTGGAGAGGCCCACAGAGGGGAGGAGTCGACGGTCTTGAGGGGGCTCCAGCCATGGAATCAGGGGGGGGGGGGTGTCTGAGGGGAATGGGTTCAAGTTCAAGAGCAAGTACCCCCCCCCTGAGATCATGATGTTTCAGATGCCAATCTGGAGCTGGAGCTGGAATCGCGTAAAGTTGGTGTGAGTATAGACTAGACCCTTTTACTGTCAGTAAACATTGAGGTGGAAGTTGATATGAAGTACAGAGACCCTTTTACCATCAGTAGTAAGGTGGAAGTTGGTAGCGTATGCTAACAGGAAGCACCAGTTGTGATACACTCAAACCACGTCACCCATTTAACCTTCTAAACCCTCAATTGACCCAATAAACGATAGGACATCATTTGTATATTTGCTATTTCTAAGCTTATTCTTTCAGTCAGTATCAAGTGTTCAGGGGGACCAGGCCTTTATTTATGGGGCAGTGTTTTTATGTGAGCAGCCATATTTGACTGGGGGAAAAAAAACATCCAACAGCATTACAATGATGTTTTTATGTGAAGCAAGTGTCTAGCATCATGTCAAACGCTTCTCATGTTTTTATGTTTTTTTTTATGTGTAGCACTGAAGCCCAAGAGGCCAAGACACATTTCCCCTCGAGGACAAAGAAGTTTACTCTACTCTACGCTGACCTCACATGTCATAACAACACCATTCCAAAACTGTCATGAAGCATAGACTCTCCACTTTAATATAGGCTACCATGGGGCTAAGCCATGAATATACCACTGCACTGGCTTTAGAATGTTGTAGAAAGTTTCAACTGCCATTCATCAAACGGAAACTGTGTCAACATGAACTACTCCGTGGACAACATTACGGTTGATTTAACGTACCCGTTAAACGTAACCATAAACAAGTGGATAGATAAAGAGGACGGGCCTACATCTACTGGTATTCAGAAAAACAGCATTATTAGACATGCCAATCCAACAAAAGACGAGCTGGACGTGCTGGAGAAAAGCTGCAATGAAATCAACACCACCAAGTCAAAGGCCATTAACACATTCCCTGCCACGCACTTTCAGCATCTTATACCATTCTCTGCCAGTACTGTAAGTCTATGGAGATGTTCACCTTCTTTGCAGGGCTATAACTTTTTAAATTGTATTGCTAAATTGACATTACTATGGCCCATTCAACATCGATTATCTATCGTTCAGGATGTAGGAACGTTTAACTTTTTCATGCATACATTCATACGAAAATACCGTCTAGAATATAAATATGTTTTTATCGTTTTCTGCAGTAATTCCTAGAACGTGAGATATCTGGCATAAACGCATATATAGATTATCAAATGCCGTTTGTTGCCGATCCACGCTATATTACAAATTTCAACTGTACATGATCCTAAACGTTATGACTGATCATGCGCGGATGAACGGAGGGGGGGGGGGGGGGGGTCGTTTATAATTCCGTGATCGTCGTTAAATACTTTATGTAGTATGGGTGATATATAGATCAGAGCAGTTTGCATGGATAATAATAAACAAACAGGCTGAAAGTAATGTCAACGTCCTCTTACCGTTGGGCGATGAGACTGGAGCAAAAAGATCCCAGTTATTTGATGGGGATCGAGTCGATCCATTTCCGGTTTGTATAATAATAATACACGCCCAAATCATGTCGATTATTGAGTTATGGCAGCGATCCATATCCATGGTGTGTGGCTAGAGTCCCGCAACGATATGCGAGTGGCCGGACGCATTTCGGAGACGCACCGAGATCCAACCGGCCATTTCCGGTTTGGCAACTCGCCGATCATCCACCAGGGGGCAGTATTGAAGCGTTGCAGAGTTGTGCCGAGTCCCACTGCATCAGACCAGGCTCCGTGAGGGAAATATGAATAACATGGTGAAAATATGAAATATGATCTCAATAACGTCGTACGCCGTGGATTGGCAGAATTCGCATGAACTTGAAACACGTCGTACAACGGTATTGGCGCAGGATGTGTTAAGAATAGAAGCATGATTGTGTTGTAAGTTTATTCCTACTCGATATAAATGTGTTGAGTCAGTAATTATTTTGAGCTCAGAAGGCCTGTGCATGGCCCAACTCCCGGAACGGTCCAAAGTGCTGATCCCCCAAGGTGCTGATGACTTTCTCAGACTTTTGCTTGCATTAGACTAATACGTCATTAGTTTGCGTTGCCAAGCTTGTTGATAGCCTACTCCATTTGAAATTCCATAGCAATAGCAACGAGACATCTTTAGGACATTTCTTTTTACTCCAAGTTCACTGAAATCAATATAAAATACCCTAGAATTGTCTGTATTCATCCTATATTTTTCCAGAGGTGCAACCTGCTGTATAAAAGCAATAATACACTCAAAGCCTGTGGTATGTCATGAATATTGCCATAGCTGTGATGCGCCCGCGGGCACGAGAACGAAGCTCTTCATGACATACCACGGCTTCTCGTGTATTATTGCTTAATTATTAGATATTGATGGAGTAAAACTAATGGTTTGGAATAAAAGAAGATTTGTTTTTATTTCAAACTATGGAAATATAACAGGGCGGTTGTGGAGTTATCTGGAGTTATCCAAAGCCGGGGGTAAGAGACATGTCACTATGGGCCAAAATACCCCCTTAAGGGCAAATGCCCCCTAGGCAAATGATGATTGTGTGTAGTGGCTACTGGGACATAATTCACAGCATTCTAGCCTATTGTAGTGTTTACTACATCTCCCGTGACCCTTAGCGGGGGATGATGTAGTTAAAGAGAGACAAGTGAAAGATGAATGAAAGTGTTGTTTGTGCGACAGTAGAGTGCGTAATAAAATAGTTTATTTTTGCATCGGAACACGACTCTGTCTGCACTATCATTACTGCACTCTTACAGTACATTACTTATCCAAGTTATAAAATCATTCTATTTATACTAGTACGTTCTCACCTATTTCTAGAAATGTGTCTTAACTAATTCTCATGAAACTTCTCATGTCTAGCCTAGTTAGCTACAGCTGGCAAGCCAAGGCCTGTCCTAATGGTAGAGCTAGCAGTTAACACCCTAAGCCTGCTCTAATGGTAGAGATAGCAGTTTAAGCCTGTCCTAATGGTAGAGCTAGCAAATATGCATATAAAGTGTTCATCTTCATTTTTCTTTCATTCATAAATGTTTTATTTCTTGTGATAGCTCCACAGCAGCTGTCTGTCCTGCACGGCTGAATGTGACAGAGAAGAAAACTGAAAATGAAAGGGAAGGGTTTCATAAGTTATGCAACCTTTGAACCTTGTCATTGTTGCATTGTTTTCATGGATAATACAATTTCTGTATAGTGGTGCCACCTATCTTTTTATATTCTGAATGTATTAATGAGTCAGAGATTATGGAGGCCCCAGACATGGTTTTCGAAAAATATGACAGAACCCCCTCCTCCCCCTTAATAACCCTGTTACTTACATGCAAATAAGCCAATGCAACCTCAGACTCATGACTCAGATTTAGTGATAGAACGTGCCACATGTAAACGGATCCATGAGACTGGGAAACAAAAATGTATTCAAAACCAATATTCACGATTCATGGTGATTCTGAATCTCACAACACTTCTTTTCTTCTCCAGATTTTAGTTTTTAAGTTGTTTTCATTCAATGTCTCAGAGGACTCCTGAAGTGTGACCTCAGTCACCTCAGCAGGAGGGGTTTTATATGCAGCTGATTCTGATAGTGTCGGAGGGGCCAGGGTCAGAGGAAGTGTGCTTATTGACCTGGCTGTTAGCTGCTTTGTGCCCAGAGGTCGGCGGTCAGGATGCAGAGGTCAGGGGGCAATCTTTCAACGAGGGTCATAGGGGAGAGAGGAGTGTGTGTGGGCTCTCTGATCTGGCCGTGAAGATTTACTTGCACACACGGCACAGACACAAACATATGAACGCATGAACGCATGCACGCACGCACGCACGCACGCACGCACGCACGCACGCACGCACGCACGCACGCACGCACGCACACACACACACACACACACACACACACACACACACACACACACACACACACACACACACACACACACACACACACACACACACACACACACACACACACACACACACACACACACACACACACACACACACACACACATACATACATACACATACACACGCACACACCCTCCTGTGCACCTAAAATCCCATTCAATCCCACTCAACCTGTTACCTTTATATCTCTGTACACACTTTACCGTTTCGTCAAACTCTTCCTACAGCTTGCGTTCTCAGGACTTTCTATCCACCTCAGTCCCATGAGTTTGCACTGAGTTTGGGAAGAGGGCTTTTGTGTACTCTGCTCCGTTTACCTGGAAATTCCTGGAATGGACTTAAAAAATCTCTTAAACTCCTATTACTTTGCACAGTTTTAAAACCCTAGTTACTGACATTTTAATTACCGATATGGGAGTGTGCAAATGCTTCTCTGCTTAATTCCTACTGGTTACTGTACATGCTGCATTAATGTTATGTTTGATACTTAGCCTAACCTGACCTTCCCTTTCAATAAATGCCACCCCCCCCTGGCTGCTCTTTTTATATTTATCTTTTTGTCCTTTGTCTATGTTCATTTACTGTCCTGTATGCGTGTATGCCTTATATACGACGGAACTGTGTTTCCGCGTTCGAGTTTTGCGCTCTGATTGGCCAGGTCATGTGACATGTGCGCCAATCGTGGGACAGCAAGTTCTGCGCCTATTTCCGGGTCTAACAGCCTGCAAACTACCTGGCGTTCTATCGCCATGCTCTAAGACCAACTCTAACCTTAACCAACTTCAAACGAGCGCCTAAGCTTAACCAGTGTAGAAACTTGCGGTCCCACGATTGGGCGTACATGTCACATGACCAGAAATTACCTGGCCAATCAGAAACGCGGAAACGCAGTTCTGTTGTAGACGGCATTCAGGCGTCCTGTATGGTTGTTTTTGACTTTAAGTTTGTTGTTGTTTTATGTCAGGTGTTGCTCGAAAAAGAGCTCTTTGATTAAAATAAAAACTATTTAATGAGAGACATTGGTCTCTGTTTTGTTAGCAGGAAATACCAGTGGTGGAAGAAGTACACAGTTCCTTTACTTAAGTAAAAGTAGATAGAAATACCCAGATAAATAAGTAGCTACTCTGGTCAAAGTAAAAGTCCTCTATTCAAATTCTACTTAAGTAAAAGTAGAGAAGTATTTGCTATTGAATGTACTTAAGTATCTAAAGTAAAAGGTATGCATTCTACATGACGTTTGTGTATTCCAGTGATTGGGAGCATTCAACCCTCCATCCATTGACCTCTACAGGTGATGTTAAAGGTATATTGTCCAGTTATGCTGCTCTGATTAAAGGTGACGTTAAAGTGGTATGTGGTCCAGTTATGCTGCTCTGATTAAATGTTATGTTAAAGTGGTATGTGCTCCTGTTCTGCTGCTCTGATTAAATGTGATGTTAAAGTGGTATGTGGTCCAGTTATGCTTCTCTGATTACGTCCTCTTGAAGTTGACAGGCTTCAAATGTGAAAGTATATAATCTTCATACATTTTTGCCATGTTTTCTATGCAAAATATTTTTCTTCAAAGTAACTAGTAACTGATGGGTTCAGATAAATGTAGTGGAGTAAAAGTATAAAGTTCCCTAAAATAAAAATACTCACGTAAAGTACAAGTAGCTAGAAATTGTACTTAAGTGCAGTAATGAGTAAAAATACTTAGTTACTTTCCACTACTGGGAAAGACTTATAAAAACATAATTTCATTAAGTTAAGCTGTAGGAATATTTCTCCTAAAGGTACATGCCTAAGTAAATGGAAGATTGCTCCACTTCTGCAAGGTCAATTTGCATGTTCTTGGTATCTAGGAACATCTAGGGACCTGGGGGTATGTATTTCCAGTGTCAGAAATATTGTGTCTGTTACTAGGCTGATTAAATTGTAATGAAGAAAAGGAGAATATAAATTATGATTTATGATTTTTGCATCTTTGATCATGTTAAATCTGCGGGGTACGAGAAAATGCTCACTGAGCTCATTCACCACCTTATTGAGATCATGTGTACAAAAAATCCAAGCAAATGAATAAAGGGAAGATGATTAAACAGAAGGATTTGTAGATACAGTAATGAATGATAATCGATTTTAATTATAAATTAAAGTGGCACAGTGGTTAGCACTGCTGCCTCACAGCAAGAAGGTCATGGGTTCGAACCCCAGCAGGGGGACTTTCTGTGTGGAGTTTGCATGTTCTGTGGAAATGTGTGTGGAAGTGTAATGTTCTCCCTGTGTTCTTGTGGGTTTCCTCCAGGTACTCATGTCAAACCCAGATTCGGCTCAAATAAGGGACTAAACACGTTTCGCAATTATGCCACATCAATGTGGAACGCCCTACCCAAAGCTGTAAAGGAATGTGGATCACTACCCACTTTCAAAACCTCTCTCAAGGGACACCTACGGGAGACTGCAATTCAACACTGGCCCCTGTAAATATCCTAACCCAATCATTCCAACCCCCTCCAATGTACAGTCATTTACCTAGTATGGTTTTGTCAATAGTTCAATGTACAATTGTGTTTGTTTGTACAGTGTCTCCTCCCCCCCCCCCTCAATGTACAGTGTTACTTGTTTATACAGTATGCCCCCCGCCCCCCCCCCCCCCCCCCCCCCCAACCACCTCCAATGTAAATTACCCAGTATGGTTGTCAATATCCCAATGTACCCAACCCCCCCCACCCAACCTCCAATGTACAGTTTCTACGTCAAATGTATATACTCCCTTTTCTTGACTCCTTCTGTATCACAAACAGTACTGTATTTGCAAATCTGGTATGTCATAAATGTATAGATGTAGCAGTACTGACTATCTGTATGTCATGTATGTCATATATGTCTATATGAATTGAAAATGGGGGACCCTGATGGAAACAAGACAAACGTCTTTCTCAGGTCTGCATCCCCTTAACAATTGTATGTATTGAGCCGTACTGTATTGTACCCATTCTGCAATCTGTTAAATAAAGTTTTCATTCATTCATTCATTCATTCATTCATTCATTCATTCACTCTGGTTTCCTCCCACACCATAAAGACATGCATGTTACTAGGCAGGGACTACAGATGAAAACTAGCTCATTAGCTAATTCTGGCACATTTACATTGATGTAGAAACTGAAGATGTTGATTAATGTGCACTGCCCCTGGGTAAAAATAAATAATTTAACTTAAACTTAAATATTATAGGTACATTATAATGTCCCTAGTCCCTAGTTTTTTCTTAATTTGAATAGATGAGATTCAAAACACAATGTTTATCACATATTAATAGACAGAAAATATTGACATACAGTTTTGAGCTGCATCTCAAATGATTCCTTAGGGTCCCAGCTTTCTGATGGTGTAGGGCACTTGTATGTGGCCCCTACTGTAGACCAGGGGTGTAGAGGTGGGGGAAAATGGAACTGATTACTCAGGGCCCCAAGCTGTGGGAGGGCCCTCAGAGGGTCTGGATTAAAATATATTTTTAAAGGTTTTTACTAAAAGGTGTGTATGAATCACAGCTGGGGAGGGGAGAGGGGCTCAGAGACGACTCGTGCACAGGGCCCAGAATTTCTTGCTATGCCACTGCTGTTGACCTTGAGCCCCTCTCACTAATACTCCCCTACCCCAGCCACCCGCAAACACCAAACTCCAGAGGTTTAAAGCCAAGAACCAATAACTAAAGCCCCCTGTATCTCAACAGGATAAACACCTGAAGGTGTCATGATGGCTTATTTCTTGTGACATCTTCAAGGTGAATGTTTGGGCTATTCCTTCAGGACTTTTGGGGGTCTGTTATTGACATGATTGACTAAGCCCTTCATCTTTGCCGGGAGGAATATTAAGTTAATAACTTCGGGCTGTTTGTGTTTTCCTTCGGTCATGACATGTTCTATCAGGGAGGGTGTCTTGGACGGGGATGTGGTGGGGATTGATGTGTGAGGTGTTTGGGGGACTGGCTGTTCGGGGGGGGGGGGGTTCACATGCCTTCGAACAACACTGTACTTATTGTACTTTCCTGCTAACACCCTCCCTCTCCTAGAGAACAGTCGCATCCTCCTCTCGCTGCTCTCCTCCTCTCCTACCTGCTATCTGTACCCCCCCCCCCCGTGCGGATGTTCCGCGCCTACACGGCAGCGGAGATACACTGTGGCTGGTGGGGCACCAGGATGCTGATGATGTCTCGCCCTCCCAATCCCCCCCCCTACCCCCCCGCGGGTGTTCCACGCCTAACATGGCAGCGGAGATACACATACATCTGTCTCAAGACTAGTCCTGCATGTAAAATGCGAATTTATGTGTGCCATTATTACTACCAAATGTAATAATTGTGGAATATTACTATAATGAGCTGTGTATGAACCAAGCATCTCACTGTAATGTACCTGTGCTTTATATGTGACAAATAAGCTACTACTACTTATTTTATGCCTATTCTTATCTCTGCACGTTCTACCTTGCACTACTTTTATTGTCTTTTATACAGTACCTATTCTTATGTCTGCACTTTATGCATTGCTTTTATTCTGTCAACTGTATGTACATTTTATGCCTATGTTAATTTTATGCTGTTTGCTGTGAAGCACTTTGAGCTGCAATCCATGTATTAAAGGTGCTATATAAATATTATATTTATATTATAGAGTTCATATTATATTATTATTATTATT
Source organism: Notolepis coatsorum (assembly GCF_963971535.1). NCBI lineage: Eukaryota > Metazoa > Chordata > Actinopteri > Aulopiformes > Paralepididae > Notolepis > Notolepis coatsorum. Next base: position 75,255,495 of record NC_140168.1, read on the forward strand.
ATTATTATTATTATTATTATTATTATTATTATTATTATTATTATTATTATTATTATTATTATTATTATTATTATTACTATTATTATTATTATTATTATTATTATTATTATTATTATTATTATTATTATTATTATTATTATTATTATTATTATTATTATTATTATTATTATTATTATTATTATTATTATTATTATTATTATTATTATTATTATTATTATTATTATTATTATTATTATTATTATTATTATTATTATTATTATTATTATTATTATTATTATTATTATTATTATTATTATTATTATTATTATTATTATTATTATTATTATTATTATTATTATTATTATTATTATTATTATTATTATTATTATTATTATTATTATTATTATTATTATTATTATTATTATTATTATTATTATTATTATTATTATTATTATAACAGTGACTTCACACAGTCTCTGACTTTGGGCCCCTCGTCCTGGTACTTTTTTTTTGATCCACTTTTTCTCCCCATTTTCTATTTTTCTCCCATCCCAATTTCGTAGTATCCAATTCTTCCCTCCCCTGTCTTGAACGTTGCTAGACTATGCCTCCCACTGGTCGGCTGTAGTGAGGACAGAAGCCTTGCATCACGTGTCCCGTCCGGTACACGAGGAGGCAGCCTGTCGCATCTGTAAAATGACTTTCTTTTACATAATAAAGTATAAAAAAAAAAAAAAAATACTGAAATCAGTGTTGTAGTCGAGTCACTAAATCTCGAGGTCGAGTCTCGAGTCCCCAGTGTTTGAGTCAGAGTCCAAGTCCGAGTCACCAAAGAAGAGCCCGAGTCGAGTCCCCATTACCCTAGTCCGAGTACGAGTCCAAGTCATCAAGTCCACTCCAATCTGGCAGACAAAGAGCAGACATACACATTTAAAAAGGTCTACATTAAACATAAATGACACAGCGGTCACCATTTCAAAGGGAGTCTATTTACTTTGTGACACAATAGCCAAACTTAATGCACTAGCCATCAATATCTTATGCCAAATGATTAGGGCCTATTACAAAAAAAAAGTATTAAAAGAAAACCTGTTTATTAATTCCGAGTCCGAATGCAGTCAATGCTCGAGTCCAAGTCCAAGTCTGAGTCATCAGTACTCAATCCAAGTCGAGTCACGAGTCCTGAAAATCAGTCCATGACTCGGACTCGAGTTACTACAACACTGACTGAAATACTGTGAAAGAGTCTGAGGCTTATCTGTCCATAAATGAACATTGTTCCCCGTTGATCCTTTCCTGACGTCAAGTCATTCGCATGCGGGTTTCCCACACAAATATAAAATGGTCTGGTGGTGGTGGGCGTTCAAATGTGGTGAATTGTCACTTGACTTTTCTCAGGCCCTTGATAAGAGAGTTGCAGGAGGAGAGGACAGCGTCTCACAGGCTGCTCTACATACTATATACATACGAAACGCCCCATTCAGACGCAGAGGAATCAGCCGTGTCACGGCACTCTTGGACGGGAGGTTTAAGTGCTTCATTACACATAGAAAAAGACCGGGTCAGACAGAGCAGACAGCAGGAGAATAGGCTGGTGAGATGAAGCCCTTCAAACTGTCTGCGTCGGACTAGGGGCAGTGTGTGTGTGTGTGTGTGTGTGTGTGTGTGTGTGTGTGTGTGTGTGTGTGTGTGTGTGTGTGTGTGTGTGTGTGTGTGTGTGTGTGTCTGGGCGATGGTGTGGGAGATTGTGCATTGTGCTTGTCTTCATGTCTGAATCAGGGACGTGCATGTCCGCCTGTGTCTGTGTTTAGGAATGTGTCTCTGTCTGGGAAGTGTTTCTGTGTGTGTGTGTGTGTGTGTGTGTGTGTGTGTGTGTGTGTGTGTGTGTGTGTGTGTGTGTGTGTGTGTGTGTGTGCGCACACACATACACGTGTGTATGATACTCGTGTTTGCATTGACGAATGAATGCCTTCAAAACAGACAAACAGACAGACAGACAGACAGACAGACAGACAGACAGACAGACAGACAGACAGACAGACAGACAGACAGACAGACAGACAGACAGACAGACAGACAGACAGACAGACAGACAGACAGACAGATAGTCAGAACTTAGAACCATCACAGACACACAGCGGTCGGGTCAGAACTCAGAACCATCACAGACACACAGCGGTCGGGTCAGAACTCAGAACCATCACAGACACACAGCGGTCGGGTCAGAACTCAGAACCATCACAGACACACAGCGGCCGTGTCCCAACCATCACAGACATAGCTGTTTGATGTCTGTGAGACAAGCTGAGGGGTCAGAGAGCAATGAGTTGACAGGAGTGACAGCCTTTCACATGCTAATGCTGCAGAGAGGCTCAACACACCCGCAGTGTCGAGAGAAAACACGAGGGGCTGTGAAGAGATGCTGAAGTGGGACGGCAGGGTAGCCTGGAGGTAAGAGAGGCAGACCGGTAATTAAAAGGTTGTTGGTTCGATCCTTGAGAGCTTGTGTTCTAGCTTAGCCCCTGTTTCACTCTAATGCAATGCACTAGAGTTACTTCTCACTGCTTTCTGACTCTTTTCCCCCGGCAGTGAGATGAGAACAAGCCACACGACTCCTGAACAAGGACAAGAACAGGAGATTAAAACACTCTTGAACACACACACACATACCTCTTAAAAACTCTTGAACACACACACACACACACACACACACACACACACACACACACACACACACACACACACACACACACACACACACACACACACACACACACACACACACACACACACACACACACACACACACACACACACACACACTTTTACGCAAGACACTTTCTGTAGAAATGTACCATTTTATTTATCGTTCTACTACTACTTATTGTTATTGGACACACACACACACACCCTGCACTGCACTGCACTGCACTTTATCATGCACATACACTACACGCAAGACTCTTTCTCTAAATAATTTACTATTTTATCTTACCTCATTTTATATTTTATTTTGATGTTACTACTACTACCTACCTATTGTTAGTTACCATTCTTGTATTCATTGATGTTTCTTAATTGTGCACTGTTGAGTCTGACCTCGAAACACAAGAATTGTATTACCTGCAATGCCCCCTGTATTGTTGTGTATTTGACAAATAAAGAACTTGAACTTGAGCACAGTGTAACGTGTCTGCTGTATGATGACATGCATGCACCTGTTAACAAATGTAACAGTACTGTATATCTGTATGTCATGTATTCACTATGAATGGAAAATGTGGGACCCTGATGTAAACAAGACAAACGTCTTTCTCTAGTCTGCATCCCCTTAACAATTGTGTGTATTGAGCCGTACTGTATTGTACCCATTCTGCAATCTGTTAAATAAAGTTTTCATTCATTCATTCATTCATTCATTCATTCATTCATTCATTCATTCATGTATGTCATGAATGTCATGATATATATCTGTATCATGTTGCGTATGTCATAAATGTCATTCTGAATTGAAAATGGGGGACCCTGATGTAAACAAGACGAAAGTCTTTATCTGGTCTGCATATCCCCTTAACACTTTCACTGCCCAAGCTTAATTCCTTTTTACCCCCTTGAATGCCCAGTACCACTTCAATGTTAGCGTTAATATCACCTAATCTATGTTTTAAATTATGGCTATGTGTCTAATCTGCCCGTCGCTTATCAAAGACTCATTTTCCAGTCAACATTGTCATAGCAGATTGTTTTTTTATCGCTTCATTTCCGTTTTCTAGCATTTTGAAAAGCACTCGATTTCACGGAAAAAATAAGACATTCCATGATAATCGCCCTTTACTGGAATATTCTAGAACGTTGTAATTTTTCGGCCTATTTATGAATAGTTTTCAAATAAACGCTAGATTATCGATAGTATATGTGTGCGCATGCACGCTCGTGCCGCGAGCTGAAAATCGATTCTCCTAGTTACTGACCGCTCGCACAGCCAAACAGCCATATCACATAATCACATAAAAGCTTATATCTCTGTGAAAACGGATCTGATTATCCTAAGCTTGGTAACATAGATTCCTTACCTGAGATCAGATGGTATCCAAATGGATTATTCCAATTCCTGATCGCCATTCGAAAAAATCAATCCTTTTATTGATTCACCGTGTATACTGTAAAAACACTTATTACATGGCGTTTTCACATTCGCCGAAATGCTTGCTTGTGATTGGTCAATAGCGCTCCGTTACCCCTAGCAGCGGTCAATTATCACACAATAATGACCGCTGTGCGCAGCTGTTCGCAATCAAGCCCACAATAATGACCGCTGTGCGCAGCTGTTCGCAATCAAGCCCACTGACATCAGTGCTGCCGCCGGCGAAGCTGCCGGCGATGACAGGGGGCGGAGCGACGAGCGGAGCCAGAAGCCCAGAACCAGTGTTGCGAGTCGATGTAAAATGAATTAGGTATATTGTTAGTAAGTTAGCCATGTAATAAGCGGGATAATGTATAGCTATACTCGATCATTGTCGCAAAATAATTGACCTTCACTGACGTTTAAAACACCTCGGCGAGGCGCCTCGGTATTTTAAACTCTGTGTCGGTCAATTATTTTGCGACAATGACCTCGTAGCTATACATTATCCCTTACATAATCCCCGCTGCTCTGAGCCTCACTAGTGGAGCTGATCGACCCCGGCTGCGTGAGTGAGAAGTAAAATGTGGAGTCAGGGATTTTTTTTCTCATTCATTTTCATTGAGTTCAATCCAAAAGGGTGAATTACTATCTGGGAGATGATAGGGGGCGCTTTTTTCACATCTGAGCGCCTGGAGTGGCTGAATTTCCAACGGTAGACTCGGTTGATGAAATATGAATTCAGATCGCTAATAAAAAAAAACGAGAAAAAACGAATATTCTCGTGATGGGCCTTCAACCCGCGGGGGGTAAACCAGAGAAAACTCGGGTTGGGCAATCAAAGTTAACAATTGAGTGTATTGAGCCGTACTGTATTTAGGGTGACCAGATCCCAATAAACCAAATGTGGTACAAATGGTATGTTTGTGAGGGACAATGTGGGACACCCCACCCCCCCCCCCCCCAGTGCAGCCCCCTCCCCTTTTTTTGGTGGACTGTCCCTGTCGCCTCCTTCAAGGCTCATCCACCACTGTCCTCATTAAAATGACCACAAGCCCATTATGTTTTGCCCTTATTCATATTTTCTTTTTTCCCCTTTTGTCTCTAATGGGTGTTAAGTACTCAAAATAAATAAAATTACCACCCAGACTTACTATCACTTATGATTATAGGTCTGGACCCGCAGTCTTATCACACACGCACGCACGCACGCACGCACGCACGCACGCACGCACGCACGCACGCACGCACGCACGCACGCACACACACACACACACACACACACACACACACACACACACACACACACACAGCTCGAGTCCCCCCTCTCTCTTACTCTGCCCCCCACAGATTCTGGACTAACCCCCTCTGACACACAAAGTAAAGTGTCTGTGTGTGTGTCACACACACAGACACACACTGCCACTTTACTTTACTGCCATTAATTAGTTTGTTTATTTAGTGTACATCATATTAGTTTACTGCCATATCACTGCCCAGACCTCCTCCCCTCCCGTGTTTACGGCGAGCGCCGTAAGAACTGTTTCTGGACGGCTGCCACGTATGCGCGCTGTAGGAGTGGATCCTAAGACTGTCTCCCGACCCCGCCTGTCCATCCCTCCCTCCCTCCCGCCCGGCGCAACGACACTTTGTTTAACTACTCTGTTGTTGATGCAGCCTGACTATCGCATATGGCGTCTCAGGCATTCTGTAGATGACATGTGTCAACAAATGTACATGTCTGTTTGAATTTATGCTGTGCCATTGTTACTGTAAAAAATTTTATGATTGTGATGTTGTTATTATTATTAATGAGACGATGAGCTGTATGTGTGTGTCGCTGGAATTTCCCCAAGGGGATTAATAAAGGAATATCTTATCTTATCTTATCTTATCCATCATCTCACTGCCACTTTACTGCCATTATTGTATTATTGTATTTTACTGCCATTATTTATTATTCATACTTACTATGTACCACTGCTGCTAAAAGTGTTGCACTAAGTTCTCGTTTACCTCTATTTACATTCACTCATACATTCACTTTTTTTTAGCTACTGTCTACATTGTATATAGTCCTGTATACTGTCCATATGTTACTTTAGTGTACTATGTTACTTTATGTTTATAGTGTAGGCCTACTATATGTTACTTTATGTTTATATTAGATCTTGTTCTTTATATACACCGTGGGAAGGCGGGAATGCAATTTAATTTATCTGTATGTCTTGCACATTACGAGAGGTGACAATAAAGCTGACTTTGACTTTTGACTAACAAAAGTAACTCACCAAAACAACTCACACGTCCAGGGATTCACACTGGCACTGCAGTGATGAGAGCAGGAACAGTAATTGTGAGGTTTTGTCCGCTGCTCACCCACTCGCTCTGTTCCTTTAAGGTATTTCGGTTAATTAATTGCATTCTCCTCTCCACACGCTTCTTCCTGTAGATGCCGTTTGATTGGTGCTCCCCCAACCACACGCTTCTGGAGCAATGATCAATTCCATCCCGCAGCTGTCACTGCTTGTCATTAAGCACCCTTGGCTTTATATACCCCGATCCCCCTATTATTGATGTTGGATCGTTCTGAAATATTCTCTGCATTTGCTTGTTCCTTCCGTTGCTGCTTTCCCTGTTCTTTGCCTCCCAGGACTCTCGTGAAGTATCCCGTTTGGAGAACCTGCTTCCCCGTTACGAAGCGCTCGCCCTGTTTGATCCGCCCGCTTCACGTATGCGCTCCGGTGAGTTTTTGTAAAGACAGTCTTTTGGATTCAATCGTTTTTGCGTGTGTTAAAGCACTGAAGAGATCCTGTTTTTCGTTCAGACTGTTCTCACCCTTTTTGCCTGTTGGATTTTCACTTTGGATTTATTGTTTGGACATTGCTCACTGTGTGTTTCACACCGAAGATTTTGTCACTTGGATTTATTGTTTGGACATTGCTCACTGTGTGTTTCACACCGAAGATTCTGTCACTTGGATTTATTGTTTGGACAAGTCACTTCACCAGTCACCTGTCAGTTTACAATTGTGCACTGAGCTAACTCGGACTCTCTCTCTCTCCCTATCCGCCTCTCCCCCGGAGTATATGCTGGGAGGATTCTGCAGAGCGGCTCATACGTCACGGACAAATTCCACAAGCGTCACCCCCCCGGGAGAAGCTGCAGAGCAGCAAACATTCCTCACATTCCTGTTTCCCAGTTTCTTCTGTTCTCCACCAATTTCTTTCTGTTTACTCAGTAAATAAACACGCCCTTGATTTTGGCTAACTCTAAAACAACTCTCTCTGTGCCGTTTGCGTTTGGGGTCGGTGTCAAACCGTAACATTACGATCCAACCAATATGACGACCCCAGCCGACACAGAGAGAGTCAGAACAGCACTAGCTGGCCAGATCGAGTTAACCAAGGATCACAGTCACCAACTAGACAGGGCTGCGGCTGCGGTACAGGAACTCAGGGAGCAGGTCCAGCCTATTCAGGGGTCCCTGGGCGCTCTGGCAGACCAGCAGTCAAGTATTCTCCTCCATCTACACGCGCTGAGTGACACCGTTAACGCCTTGCTTGTACCCCCACTTCCTTCAGGAACATTGGCCGGCGCATCACCCGCAGTCCTGGCAGGCCCCGCGCTTCCCGATCCCGCACCTCGGGAGCCCCGTCTCTCCCAACCACGGCTGTTCGACGGCAACTTCGAGGATTGTGCCACATTCATCATGCAATGTGAGTTGGTTTTTCGTCATCAACCCAGTCGTTTCACTTCAAGAGGAGCCCAAGTGGCCTATATGACTAACTTGCTCTCAGGCCGGGCAGCCCAGTGGGTCACTTCCTCCTGGGCAATGGAGGCAGACTTCTGTTTCTCCTATCCAGACTTCGTGGCTGAGCTCCGCAGGGTGTTCCACCATCCAGCCCGTGGTCTGGACCCTGGAGCCCGGTTGGGTACCTTCCGGCAGGGCAGCGGCGGGGTTACCGACTACGTGCTGGAGTTCAGACTGGCGGCGGTGGAGAGCGGTTGGAACGACCAAGCACTTCGTCTTACCTTCATGAGGGGGCTCAGCGACGCAGTCAGGGACCAGCTCGCGACCCGGGAGGAACCTGAGTCCCTCGAGGACCTGTTCAGCCTCGCCATTCGCATCGACGGACGCCTCCAGGAGAGAAGACGTGAGAGAACCCGACAGGGACCTCCTGAGGTACTCCGAACCCCCCGTACTCGTGACGGTACTGCTGGTCGCTCTGCCCCCAACACGACTGGTGGTCTTTTCCCCTCCCGTTCGGTACCCGAGGAGGAACCCATGCAGCTGGGACGTTCTCATCTGAGCCAGGCTGAGAAGGAGGCGAGGTTCAGGTCCGGTCTTTGCCTCTACTGCGGTCGGGAGGGACACCGAATCGCCAACTGCCCCACCCGGCCAAAAGACCAGGCTCGCCGGGACCCCGGGAGATCCTGGTGAGCCGCTTTTCTCATTCCCAGAGCCGTGCACCACCTGGCCATCTGATGAGCGTCACCCTGGCCTGGGCGGACCAACGGGCAACGGTGGAGGCACTCATTGACTCGGGGGCAGACGAGAGTTTCCTCGACTTCGAGTTCGCTACCCGGGCCAACATTCCACTTGAGGACCTAGTGAGGCCTTTGGAGATATTCGCATTGGACCAACACCGCCTGGCCGACATCTCTCAACGCACCTGCCCTGTCATGCTGACCATTGCTGGTAACCACGTTGAGAGACTCCAGTTCCTTATCACCAGATCCCCTCTTGTCCCATTGGTCCTGGGTCGGCCCTGGCTCGCGCTGCACGAGCCCCACATCGCCTGGTCCTCCGGTACCATCAAGGGCTGGAGCTCCTCCTGTCATGCCCATTGTCTACAGGCGGCGTCCTGTCCCCCGCCCCGGAGGTCCGTTGGTGAGCCTCCTCCAGACCTTTCGACCATACCCCCCGAGTACCACGACCTCATGGAGGTTTTCAGTAAGTCCAGGGCTCAGGCCCTTCCACCCCACCGTCCGTACGACTGTGCCATCGACCTCCGCCAAGGGGCTCCCCTTCCCGGCAGCCGCCTCTACAGTCTGACCGTTCCGGAGAAGAAGGCGATGGATCAATACATCTCTGAGTCCTTGGAAGCAGGACTCATTCGGCCTTCCTCCTCCCCGGTGGTGGCCGGTTTCTTCTTTGTTGGGAAGAAGGACGGGGACCTTCGACCCTGCATCGACTATCGCCAGCTCAACGAGATCACCATTAAGAACAAATACCCTCTACCTCTCATGAACTCCACCTTCGAGCCTCTCACCCAGGCTACCGTCTTTACCAAGCTGGACCTCCGGAGTGCCTACCATCTTGTCCGTATCCGTGAGGGCGATGAATGGAAGACCGCCTTCAAGACTCCCAGGGGCCACTACGAGTACCTGGTGATGCCGTTCGGCCTCACCAACGCTCCGGCGGTATTCCAGGCACTCATGAACGACGTCCTTCGTGACATGCTGGAGGAGTTTGTGGTAGTGTACCTGGACGACATCCTCATCTTCTCCAAGACCCTCGAGGAGCACATCCAGCATGTCCGCCGTGTGCTGGAGCGCCTCCTCCACAATCGGCTCTTCGTCAAGGCGGAGAAGTGCCGATTCCACTCCGACTCCGTCGATTACCTGGGCTTCATTGTGGAGAAGGGCTTGACCCGAGCTGATCCTCGCAAGATCCAAGCAGTGGAGGAATGGCCTGAACCCACCTCTCGGAAGGAGTTACAGAGTTTCCTCGGGTTCGCCAACTTCTACCGAAGGTTCATCCGGAACTACAGTCAAGTGGCGGAACCGCTTACCAGACTGACCTCTCCCGCCCTGCCGTTCGACTGGTCCCCAGCGGCGTGTGCTGCGTTCCGCTCCCTCAAGAAGAGGTTCACTTCCGCCCCGATCTTGCTCCACCCAGACCCCAAGAGACAGTTCATCGTTGAGGTGGACGCCTCGGATACTGGACTGGGAGCTATCTTGTCCCAGCGATCGGCAACGGACCAGAAGGTACATCCGTGCGCCTTCTACTCGCGTCGGTTCCTCCCTGCCGAGAGGAGCTGCTGGCGGTCGTGGCTGCTTTGGAGGAGTGGCGTCATTGGCTTGAGGGGGCCGAGGAGCCGTTTACCATCTGGACGGACCACAAGAACCTGACGTACATCCGTGCTTCCAAGCGCCTCAACGGCCGGCAGGCAAGATGGGCCAGCTTCCTCAGTCGGTTCGACTTCTCGCTGACGTTTCGTCCTGGTTCCCGCAACACGAAGGCCGACTCCCTGTCCCGGTTACACTCCAAGGGGGCTCCAACCACTGAGGACCCGACTCCCATCCTTCCGGAGGCCAGGGTGGTAGGAGTCGTCACCTTGGGCATCGAGGGGGTGGTAAGGCGTGCCCTACGCTTCCATCGCGCTCCAAGCAATGTACCGAGTCATCGTCTCTTCGTCCCCGACTCAGTCCGGTCCCGGTCCTCCAGTGGGGCCATACCAGCCGGTTCGCCTGCCACCCGGGCGTTCATCGCACGTTCTCCTTCCTGGCTCGTCGTTTCTGGTGGCCCACCATGAGGAACGACGTCAAGGAGTTCGTTCTGGCCTGCGCGGTCTGCGCCCGCAGCAAGGCCTCCCACCAGGCACCCTCTGGGCTGTTACAGCCACTTCCCGTTCCGAGCCGTCCTTGGTCACATGTGGCGCTGGACTTCGTCACAGGTCTTCCCTCCTCCCAGGGGAACACTTGCCTTCTGACCGTGGTGGATCGGTTCAGCAAGGGGGTTCACCTCGTGGCCCTTTCCAAGCTTCCCTCGGCGGCCGAGACGGCGGACCTCCTAACTCACCACGTGTTTCGCCTCCATGGGTTTCCCCAGGACATCGTCTCGGACCGGGGGCCCCAGTTCACTTCCCAGGTATGGCGGGCTTTTTGCAAGGGATTGGGGGCAACGGTCAGTCTTTCCTCTGGTTATCATCCCCAGACTAACGGACAAACGGAGAGGATGAACCAGAGCGTGGAGTCTGCTCTTCGGTGTGTGGCAGCCGAGAGACCAGCTTCTTGGAGCCGTTTCCTTCCCTGGGTCGAGTACTCCATCAACTCCATGGTCAGTTCCGCCACCGGCCTCTCACCCTTCAAGGTATCCCTGGGCTACCAACCCCCTCTTTTCCCTGCACAGGAGATGGAGGTGGCAGTTCCCTCCGTGCAGGACCACCTCGACCGGTGCCGACGGGTCTGGGAGATCACCAGGACCGCGCTGCTCCGGACATCTGAGCGCGCCTGTCGTGGGGCCGACCGGCGCCGGGTTCCTGCGCCGACGTACCACCCTGGGCAGAGGGTGTGGCTTTCCGCGAGGGACCTCCCGCTTCGGTCCTCGGCCAAGAAACTTAACCCCCGTTTCGTCGGACCTTTCGAGGTTCTGAAGGTACTCAGTCCGGCGGCTCTGCGCCTTAAACTTCCTGCGTCCATGCACATTCACCCCGTTTTCCACGTGTCCCGGGTTAAGCCTGTTTCCCTCAGTACCCTGATGCCTCCTGCTCCGGATCCACCACCCCCCAAGATGGTGGACGGTCACCCCCAGTGGCAGGTCCGCCGGTTGATGGGCGTTCGACGGCGGGGTCGGGGGTTCCAGTACCTGGTGGACTGGGAGGGTTACGGCCCGGAGGAACGGAGCTGGGTCTCCCGCCAGCTCATCGTGGATCCCGGCCTGATCACAGACTTCCATCGTGCCCATCCGGGCGAGCCGGGTCGGCCTGGTCGCCGGGTGGCTCCCGTGGAGGGGGGGGTACTGTGAGGTTTTGTCCGCTGCTCACCCACTCGCTCTGTTCCTTTAAGGTATTTCGGTTAATTAATTGCATTCTCCTCTCCACACGCTTCTTCCTGTAGATGCCGTTTGATTGGTGCTCCCCCAACCACACGCTTCTGGAGCAATGATCAATTCCATCCCGCAGCTGTCACTGCTTGTCATTAAGCACCCTTGGCTTTATATACCCCGATCCCCCTATTATTGATGTTGGATCGTTCTGAAATATTCTCTGCATTTGCTTGTTCCTTCCGTTGCTGCTTTCCCTGTTCTTTGCCTCCCAGGACTCTCGTGAAGTATCCCGTTTGGAGAACCTGCTTCCCCGTTACGAAGCGCTCGCCCTGTTTGATCCGCCCGCTTCACGTATGCGCTCTGGTGAGTTTTTGTAAAGACAGTCTTTTGGATTCAATCGTTTTTGCGTGTGTTAAAGCACTGAAGAGATCCTGTTTTTCGTTCAGACTGTTCTCACCCTTTTTGCCTGTTGGATTTTCACTTTGGATTTATTGTTTGGACATTGCTCACTGTGTGTTTCACACCGAAGATTTTGTCACTTGGATTTATTGTTTGGACATTGCTCACTGTGTGTTTCACACCGAAGATTCTGTCACTTGGATTTATTGTTTGGACAAGTCACTTCACCAGTCACCTGTCAGTTTACAATTGTGCACTGAGCTAACTCGGACTCTCTCTCTCTCCCTATCCGCCTCTCCCCCGGAGTATATGCTGGGAGGATTCTGCAGAGCGGCTCATACGTCACGGACAAATTCCACAAGCGTCACCCCCCCGGGAGAAGCTGCAGAGCAGCAAACATTCCTCACATTCCTGTTTCCCAGTTTGTTCTGTTCTCCACCAATTTCTTTCTGTTTACTCAGTAAATAAACACGCCCTTGATTTTGGCTAACTCTGAAACAACTCTCTCTGTGCCGTTTGCGTTTGGGGTCGGTGTCAAACCGTAACAGTAATGGCACAATAATAAAGTACAGAATACAATTATCTTCCACCTGCACTGATTTGTGGGGGGGGGGTTACCGGTTACATGAATGACTACTCGCATCTTATTTATTGTTATCATTCGTTTTCAATCTAAACCCTTTGGGATTGCTTTCCCCTTTTCAAACTTGGACCAAGCGCTACTCTCTCGTGCTGAGCAGCGGAGATACTGTAACAGCAGCGTGTGTAACTGATCTGATCCGTAGCGCGCATGTATCCCTTGCCTGGGTTCGTTGCGCCAGGCTCGAACGGATCCTCCGCACGCAACAGCGTTAGGACTTGTTGTCATGTCGCCTGGATGTCCAGGATGCGGTGTCACTCGCGGTCAGATACTAGTAACGTTACCGCAACGCATAGAGGTTCTTCACATTGGCTGGGGGGGGGGGGGGGGGGCGTTAGCGCGGATGACAACTAATCATGCGGGACATGGTCTCAATTTGCATGACGCGTGAAAAGAGACAGAAATGTGCAATCACGCGCAATGCGTGACGTCTGGTCACCCTAACTGTATTGTACCCATTCTGCAATCTGTTAATAAAGTTTTCAATCAATCAATCAGCAAGAAAGAGAACGCACCAACATAGCTTAGGTAACATGACAGAGCAAGTTAAGAAAGAGAACGCACAGACATAGCTTAGGTAGCATGACAGAGCAAGTTAAGAAAGAGAACGCACCGACATAGCTTAGCTAGCATGACAGGGCAAGTTAAGAAAGAGAACGCACCGACATAGCTTAGCTAGCATGACAGAGAAAGTCAAGTAAGAGAACGCACCAACATAGCTTAGCTAGCATGACAGGGCAAGTCAAGAATATAGTAGAACTATATGAATTGAAAATGGGGGACCCTGATGGAAACAAGACAAACGTCTTTCTCAGGTCTGCATCCCCTTAACAATTGTATGTATTGAGCCGTACTGTATTGTACCCATTCTGCAATCTGTTAAATAAAGTTTTCATTCATTCATTCATTCATGCAAACTCCACACAGAAAGGCCCCCTGCTGGGGTTCGAACCCAGGACCTTCTTGCTGTGAGGCAGCAGTGATGACCACTGTGACACCGTGCCGCCCTTATACAGGTAGTATACCGCCCCCGTTGGGCCTGTCCTTGATGTGGCAAACAGTGTTGACTGCAGCGGCTATTCTACCTCAAACTGGATCTGACTACCACAGGCGCGATGGATCTGCTCTACGTCGCCCTCAGTTGACCGGCATCTAACCATGCACGCTCTACTCTACTTTTAGCCTTCATCTTATTTTCATACCAGCGCTCGCATTATATGCTTTTTTTTTTTGTTCTTAGTTAGTTCTTATTTTAATTTTTAAATGTTCTTATGTGCTTTAGATACTATTGCTACTATTGGACTAAACACGTTTCGCAATTATGCCACATCAATGTGGAACGCCCTACCCAAAGCTGTAAAGGAATGTGAATCACTACCCACTTTCAAAAACACTCTAAAAAAACACCTAAGGGAGACTGCAACTCGAAACTGGCCCCTGTAAATGTCTGAACACAACCCCCTCCAATGTACAGTAAATTACCAAGTATGGTCTTGTCAATAATCCAATGTACAGTTTTGCTTGTACAGTTGTACAGTGTCCCCCACCCACCCCTCCTACCCCCCCCCCACCCACCCAACCACCTCCAATGTACAGTCCCCCCCCACCCCCACCTACCCAATCCAATGTACAGTTTCTACGTCAAATGTTTATACTATTTTTTCTGGACTCTTTTTGTATCACAAACAGTACTGTAATTGCAAATCTGGTATGTCATAAATGTATAGATGTAGCAGTACTGTCTATCTGTATGTCATGTATGTCATATGTTACGATGAATTGAAAATGGGGGACCCTGATGTAAACAAGACGAAAGTCTTTCTCTGGTCTGCATCCCCTTAACAATTGTATGTATTGAGCTGTACTGTACTGTACCCATTCTGCAATCTGTTAATAAAGTTTTCAATCAATCAATCAATCAATCAATCAAGAAAGAGAACGCTCCGACATAGCTTAGGTAGCATGACAGAGCAAGTTAAGAAAGAGAACGCACAGACATAGCTTAGGTAGCATCATGTGTTGAGGGTAGAGGCTCTGTGTAGAATTGTTAGTAACTGTCTAACTACATATGTAACTGTTCACACTAGTGTCTGTCTACCTGCATATATATCTGTGTCCACTGGAGGGCGTTCTAGGCGGAGACACTCTGGAGTACTACCAGGTGGCGAGTATAAGTAGCTATGTCTCCTCCCCCTTCTTTCGCTCCCCCTCAGTCTCTCAATAAGAGAGGACTCATGTGTTACTGCTCCTACCATGTGAATAAACAAATCAAGCCAGTTAAAGACTAAAGACAGGAAACCATGCCTCTTGACCACATTATAGTCGCTCTATAGCTGAGTTCTGTTAACAGCATGACAGAGCAAGTTAAGAAAGAGAACGCACCGACATAGCTTAGCTAGCATGACAGAGCAAGTTAAGAAAGAGAACGCACAGACATAGCTTAGGTAGCATGACAGAGCAAGTTAAGAAAGAGAACACTCCGACATAGCTTAGCTAGCATGACAGAGCAAGTTAAGAAAGAGAGCGCACAGACATAGCTTAGCTAGCATGACAGAGAAAGTCAAAAAAGAGAACGCACCAACATAGCTTAGCTAGCATGACAGGGCAAGTCAAGAAAGAGAACACTCCGACATAGCTTAGGTAGCATGACAGAGCAAGTCAATAAAGAAAACACTCCGACATAGCAAGTCAATAAAGAGAACGCACCGACATAGCTTAGCTAGCATGACAGAGCAAGTCAATAAACCATCTTTGTCATCCATCTTTCTTCTCATATCTCTGAGTATATGGGTGCATGTTCTGTTTCAGAACTGACAACACTACTATAGAATAATGCTCATTTTGGGTATAAAAATGCAAACAAACAATCTGTGGGTCCACAAAATCAGTCTCCCATTCACTGTCTCTGGAGTAGCTGCAGACCATTCGCTTTTATCCAAAGCAACTTACAAATTGTGTGCAACACGTCAACAGGAGGGGTGGACCTCTGGCAGCTAAGTGGTATTGTTTGTCTGGCCGTGCTGAACTTGAGTGCTACACTGAGTGCATAGTAGTATAGACATAGTAGCAAGTTTCAAGTTTGCTTTTATTTGTCACGTATAAAGTACATTACAGTGAAATGCTTGGTTCATATGAGCCCCTGAGAATGTGCTTCATACAGTAAGAAAAGTAAGTAAAAGAGGAATAAAGTCCTAACACCATACAAACATACAACATATAATATACAAACTAAAGTACAACCTAAGTACGATGAAAGTATACAATGAAGTAAAAATGCAGACAATGAGGTACATAAAATAAAAAAATAAAAATGAGGTATGGATGTATAGTGCACATTTCTTTATAGACTCTTTATCTCTTTTCTCCTTCACCACATTTTTAGCTCTATTTCAGCTCTCTGTTTGTCTTTGTTTTTAACACGTATTAATTCTGTTGATGCTGTGATGGACACCTGAATCTCCCTTCTGGGATAAATAAAGGTTTTCAATTCAATTCAATTGGATTTCTTAATTTGGATGGAGTTCCCCTTTAAAACCTTTGCTCCTGAAATTGTGGTTTAATTTAATTTCTCCAGATTAAAAAAGATCTAGCTAATCTCTGCACATGACGATCTCTGCTGATGTGGCCGACTCAAACCCAAATGACCCAAACAAATAAACTCCAGAACATTTGTAAAGCAAAAAGAAGTTGATGCCCACAAAAGAAGGACATTTGTTTGACAACCCCCCGCCCCAAGATCCTGTAATGCAGAGGTTCTCAAACCTTTTCATGTCAATAACCCCAAATTCATACATAATAGTCTATAGATTTCATAAGATTTTGTTCCCTCATCTTTGTTCTTAGACACAGTTTGCTTTATAGGAATCCCATAGCTCTCTTTAATAATAATAATAATAATAATAATAATAATAATAATAATAATAATAATACACTTTATTTGTATAGCACCTTTCATAAACAAAAATTGCAGCTCAAAGTGCTTCACAACAGAAAGAAAGACAGGCATAAAATGAGCACATAAAGTGCAGACATATTAGTGTGGAGATACCAGAGGAGAGGGAGAAACCTGTGACAATATAATCATTTGTACACATTCTTTCATTGTGTTAACTTCTACAAATTATCACTGTCCCCATTTCCCTGGGAGTCCCCTCAGGACCTCCCTTTGACCACCGGTCGTCTGTATCTCAGACGGGGAGGGGGCTGCCGGCCTGCTGCAGACACTTCATCAATGGCCAGTTGAGACTGTGAGAGCCGTGAGAGCCAGACACACAGAGGCACATGCAGGCATGACGGCAATATGTCAAGCACGTACCGGCATTCTCTGTCCCCCTCCTTCTAATGTCGGAACAACTGCATATCGTTAGCCTCATACGATAATTGCCTAAGTAATTTTTCAAGATTTTTGGAAAAGCACATTTCCAGCAAATGTGTAAGAGTTTTTCATTTATATTTTGGAAATAACTTCCACAAGGTGTATCAACAAGTTTGCAAAAATACAAAAACACAACAACCATTGCGTAACAAAATAAGGTGACTTTTAAACAAAATATGTTGTGACTTAGGCATTTTTTTCTCTTACATACATGTCATACACTAGGCAGTTGTTTTACTTGCCCTAAGTCAAGTCAAGTCAAGTCAAGAGTTTTATTTGTCACGGCATACAAGTATACAATGAAATGCGGGGGGTCTTGCCCGCAATGATTGTGCATAATACAATAATAATAATATAATAAGAATCCAATAGAACGACATTGTGCAATAATACAAGTAATCAAAGTAGGGCATATCGGTATATGTACATGAGTTTTTACAGAGCATGGTAGGACATGCTAGGTCCTGTGATAGTGCAATACACTGTTAGCTACGGATGAGGCACTGGGTCTTTATGTACACTGCTATACAATGCTATATTATACAATCTCAAGTTATACTATACTATTCTTAAAGTGACCTTTCCTTTTGTAAAGTGACCATAAGTGTGAGCGTGTGCAGCATGAGTGTGTGTGTGCTCATGTTAAAGTGGCTGCTAGTGTGTGAGCGTGTACAGTGTGTGTTTTGTGTGTGTGCTCATGTGTGCTTGTGTGTGGAGAGTTCAGTGTTTAAGGCTCTGATGGCCTGGGGGAAGAAGCTGAGCCGAAGTCTCTCTGTCCTAGTTGCTGGTGACCGCAGCAGCTTGAACAGGCTGTTGTTGGGGTGGTGAGGGTCTTTCATTATTCTGCAGGCTCTGGATTTGCACCTCTTGTTATATAGGACCTGCAGGGGTGGTAGTGCAATACCCGTGGTACGCTCGGCGATCGCCATCTGTGTATGTAACGTTAAAATTCACAAGTCACACGAGAGAGTTAGGCAGGCGCCCCGACCGACCAGTAGGAGTCGCAGGACCAGGACACACCCCACCGGCTTCCCACCCGCTAACACTGCTAATTGTGTTAGGGACGACCAAGCCGGAGGTCCCACTGAGAATTATACTTTTAACACACTTAATATACTTAAAATATACTTTCATTGTGGGAAAATATACTAATGTTTGACTTTTGACCAAAGAAATCATTCTAGAATAGTCTATTTTGCATAATTGAAGACTTCCTTCTGTTCTTCTTTAGACTAAAAAGGAAGCACTAAATCATCTCCCACTATTTCCCTGTAACAGCCATAAAACATTCACCCTTTAATACTAACAAAAGGCACACCCTCAGGGCATGAAGCCTTGTTGCCTGGTGTCAAAAGGCTGTGTCCATCAATACAAACCCATAAGAAAGTCATCAGAACAGGCTTCCCAACCTCAGCTGGGAGCCCTTGTATAAAGACGGGGTCATCTGAAACATTCCTAATCAAACTAGACACTTGGTCAATCAAACTGGCCACTATTCTGACACCAAAACTACTGCCAACTGATTTTTGCATAGAAGCTATACTGTATAAACCATGCAGCTTATAATCAGAAGCTACTGAAAAAACCTATGTAGTTCTCTGTGTGGTTCTCTGTGTTGTTCCCTATGTAGTTCTCTATGTGGTTCTCTGTGTGGTTCTCTGTGTTGTTCCCTATGTAGTTCTGTGTCGTTATGGCTTGCTCAGCACCTGTCTGCATATATCTCGCTTCAGCGTATATACACTGAATAAAAACTTCCACCATGTACCTTTACATGCCAGCATTCATCTGACCACACCCCCATCTGCTTACCTTCATAAGCAGGGGTGGGGCCACACACTCATCTCCTTCTCAAATTTCATCCACAAGCGAGTGCCTGTTATATGCCCACTTGACGTGGAGAAAAAATGTAGTCTGAGGAAAGGAAAACAGAAGAACAAGGAGATACGTTGACATCATATCTTTATTTTCTCTCTCACTATTTTCGAGAAAATACGGCGATATTGTCTTCGTTACTGGAGTGTCTGGATCATTCCGACCTTCAACGGCTTTTTCGTATTAGGAGCTCACGCCGCTGACATGCTTCCCAGCTACAGTTCTCCTTGCTGCGGCTGGATGGGGTTACCCTCCGGCAACACAGCTGGACTGTAGGACGCACCGACTGTTGTGAGAAGCGGTTGTTTCCAGGTTGGGTACGTACTGTTTTGCTTGCGAGCTCTGGTTGTTGTTGATGCTGTGGGGGTTAGCTAACAATTTACGAAACGCAGACTCCAGGCTAGGGTCCTCTGCTCGGCTTAAACGGCGGTCGGAGGATCTTGGTCTGACGCCCATGATGGTTGATCTAGTGGGCCGCGACTAGATCCTGGTGATCCCAGGATTCTCGAGCGGATGCTTCTCTGTCTCGTGCAGGCCCCATCTTTCATATACAAATGAAAGTATACCCTAACGAGGAAATGTGGGCATAGGATCTTCTTTATCGGGAGTTCCATTCTCAAAGGGCCCCGCTGTATGTCTGGATCACCGTTGACAACTGTGTTCTGACATTCTTTTTCTTTTCCCTTTTGGGGGAGGGACTGGGACAGCGGCCTGTCTGAAGTGTGGCTTGTTATGTCATTGTGTACAGTTCAGGTGATAGCTGCTTAGCTTGCGTGCTAGTTTGTGGACTACTGTGTTAGCCAGTCAGCTGTTAGCTGCGCAGCTGTTAGCTGCAGCGTTAGCTTGCTGTGTTTACCAGGCTAGTAAACGTTAGCTTGTTGCTATCAGCCGAACGGCTGTTAGCTTAATGCTACACTGTTGAACGTTTTCTGTGACTATAACATGCCTTAAACACTCTGACTACGACATCATCTTTGACAGAGGATGTTAGTCGAACCTACCGGGAGCCCTGCCAGCGAGGACTGCGTCAACATGGAGAACCGTAGCGGCTGGGTGGCGCAACGACGCTGCCCTCGTTGTCAACACAGGAATGCTGTGTTCAACGTCGGTGCCCCGTTAGCCAGATTGCAGTTCGCTTGGCCTGCGCTCAGGGTAGGAAGGTCCGGACCGGACCTTAAACACTTCTTCTTTCCTTCCCTTCTAAATGTTTTGTAATAACGATGTTTTCCAAAACGGGTGTTGCTGCAATACATTGAGGATACGACGCGTGTTGTGTGTGAATTGTCTTGTCACTGGTATAGCTTCTCTCTTGAGAACATGTGTGTTCCTGTACCGTGAACTCACAACTAAGGCGGTTAATTAACCTATAAAGCTATGCTTAGTGACATATGAGTGAAGAATGAATTCTTTTCTCAGCCTGTAATGACAATGAACAGTGTGTTCACATATTAACAGGGTTACCTGTTCAACTTGGCCGTATAAAGGGTAAGGTAGGAGGGGTGATCCCCCCGGTTTCCCTGGGGCTTCGCCACCCTCCTCTCAGACATGTTGTTTACAATATATTGTGTCACTGTGTTTGTGGGGATACGATGTAACCCTTAGCTTAATTGCTGGGGTTGTGCTAACCGCTTGAGAAACTATATTTTCCCAAAGAAAAGATTGTTTGGTCGCTTATCGTGTGTGCTTAGCAAGGCCTGTGGCCGATACATAATCGAGGATTCTGTATTCTCTCGTTATGAAAAACGGCGTTCGTCTGTAGCAAGAGTGTACTTTGCCATTTTTTGTTGTGATAAAGGGTTGTGTGTGTCTTGTGATCTACAACTGGGTTAGGTTTGGCCACAGAAGCACATGTGTAAGTCTGGTACCGGGGCTCTTAAAGGGGCCCTCTCTATTCTGTGTTTTTCCCTTAGTAAAAATCAGATAGCAGGTTAGCACATGAGCTGTGTGAAGCTGTTAGACACTTCATGTAGCTGACTATGACTGTGTCATGCTCTTTTTTGTCATTACATCGTATCATGGGTGTGGGGTCGTAAAGGGGTGAACTGGTAATCCTTTCCTCCCCTGCTACGGCCTTGCCACGGGGTTGGGTTTGCTCTTGACCCCGTGATTTTGGGGGCAGTAACGAGGTTGTTCCTTCCGTTCGTTCCCGGGTGGCATGCGGGTTGTGCGTGTGTGTAGTCGTGGGGTCAAGCCACGGTCTGCTCACCCTGTGCGTTGAGTTGCTTGAGTGCCTCTTCGCACGTCGGATCCGTCGCCCTCCCGTGAACCTCCAATAGGGGGGGTATCCTCCATTAGGGAGGGTCGGGGGGGCTCGGTCCTCCCCGGTCTGATGGTTGTGGGGGGGCCTCAGCGGGGTACATTTGTCGGGCTATGGCTCCGCTCAGCCCCTGTTATGCAGACAGGTGCTGAGCAAGCCATAACGACACAGAACGAAGGGTTATGTATATAACCCAGTTCTGTGAGTTATGGTGCGCTCAGCACCTGGACGCCGCTGCGGCCCTTGATTTTTCATTGTGGTGAAATTTGTTGGGAAGGAGATGAGTGTGTGGCCCCACCCCTGCTTATGAAGGTAAGCGGATGGGGGTGTGGTCAGATGAATGCTGGCATGTAAAGGTACATGGTGGAAGTTTTTATTCAGTGTATATACGCTGAAGCGAGATATATGCAGACAGGTGCTGAGCGCACCATAACTCACAGAACTGGGTTATATACATAACCCCCTCTATGTAGTTCTCTGTATGGTTCTCTGTGTGGTTCTCTGGTTCTCTGTGTGGCTCTCCATGTGGTTATCTATGTGGTTCTCTGTGTGGCTCTCCATGTGGTTATCTATGTGGTTCTCTGTGTGGCTCTCCATGTGGTTATCTATGTGGTTCTCTGTGTGGTTATCCATGTGGTTATCTATGTGGTTCTCTGTGTGGTTCTCTGTGTGATTCTCTGTGTGGTTCTCTGTGGTTCTCTATGTGGTTGTATGTGTGGTTCTCCATGTGGTTCTCTATGTGGTTCTTTGTGTGGTTCTCCATGTGGTTCTCTCTCTGTATGGTTCTCCATGTGGTTCTCTCTCTGTATGGTTCTCTATGTGGTTCTCTGTGTGGTTCTCTATGTGGTTCTCTGTGTGGTTCTCTATGTGGTTCTGTATCGTTAGTGGCTTAGCTTGGCATCGCTACTGCACTATCTCGCGTACGTGCACGCGTACTGAATAAACCACAAATGTACCTCTAATACCAGTATTAGTCTGACCACACCCCTCATCAGCTTACCTTCATAAGCAGGTGTGTGGTCACCTGCTCTCCTCCTTCTCGCTTTCACCACAAGGAAGAGGTGCCTCGGTAGATCCCCACACTTGACACCATGATGGAAGAAATTGGATTAGGAACAGCTTGGGAAACAAGGATACGTTGACATCATATCTTTATTTTCTCTCTCACTATTTTCGAGAAAATACGGCGATATTGTCTTCGTACTGGAGTGTCTAGAAGATGATGATCATTCTACAAACCCTCCACCGGTTTTCGTATTGGGAGCACGCCGCTGCATGCTTCTCAACTGCAGTTCCTTGCTGTGTTTGTTGGGGTGAAACCTGTCAGGCCACAGCTGAACTGTCGGACATGCCGCTGTTGTGAGGAGCGGTGCGTTCCAGGTTGGGTGAGTAGTGTTTGCTGGCGGGCTCCACTTGTCTGTTAGTGCTATGGGGGCTACTTGACAAAGTTTATGGAAACCGGCCCCAGGCTAGGGTCCTTTGTTTAGCCGTCTAGGCGACAGAAGGCCTTGGTCTGGCGACCATTATAGTTTTAACTAGTGGGCCGCGACCATTGACACTGGTGATCCCTGTGTGTTCTGGACGAGTGGATTCTCTCTGTCACCGTGTTAAGACCCCATCTTTCATATCCAAATGAGAGTATTCCTTCACGAGGGGATATGTGCATGTAATGTGCGATAGCGGCAGATTCATGTTCAAAGTCAGCTATACAGGCCAGTTGGTACTGTGCTGATTCCGCCGGACGTGTTAATGTCACCGTTGTGAAGCGGTGTTGACGTCTTGTTTTCTCTTTTCTCTTAAAAAGTGAGGAGGGTTCAGAACGGCGGCCTGTCTGGGTGAGTGTTATGTCATTGTTTACATGTTCATAGCTTACGGTTAGCCGGTCGGTGGCCTGGCGCGGGGTAGCTTGGCTTCTCGCGCGCCGCCGGGAGCTCGCTCCTGATCGCGTGCGTCGTAGATCGGCGTCTCGCGAGCGGAAGCAATAGCACCCGAATGGTTGGAGCAGCCGTTAGCTTGATGCTATTCTGTTGAACGTGCTTTGATTTTTAACATGTTTTACACTCTTGACCACGACGTCATCCTTGACAGGGGATGTTCGTCGACCCTGCCTGAGCCTAGACGGGGATTGCGTCAACAAAGAGGGCTGTAGCGACTGGTGGAGCGGCGACGCTGCCCGGATCGAACAACACGGGACGGCTGTGTTCTACGGTGGCTTGTGACTGCACTTCGCTGATCTGCGTTCCGGGCAGGTACGGGGTTGGCCAGACCTCATAAACACGTCTTCTGGTTTTACCTTGCTAAATGTATTGTGAATAACGGTGTTTTTTCCCAAAACGTGTGTTGTTGCAATGCATTTGAGATACGTTGCGGGTTGTGTGTGAGCTGTTTTGTCACTGGCAGTTAGCTTCTCCGTGCAGGTCGTGATGTATTGATCTGGTTGTTGTGTGAGAAACATCATGGTGTTTATGTGTACCGTGTACTCACTACTAAGGCAACTAACCTATGAAGCTATGCTTGGTGACGAGTGAGTAAAAGAATGTTCTTTCTCAGACTGTAATGACAATGAACAGTGAGTTCACACATTAACAGGTTTTCCTGTTTTAACTGGCCGTATTGAGGGTAAAATAGGAGGATTGTGTTTCCCCC
The DNA here is from genome assembly GCF_963971535.1 of Notolepis coatsorum. NCBI lineage: Eukaryota > Metazoa > Chordata > Actinopteri > Aulopiformes > Paralepididae > Notolepis > Notolepis coatsorum. Next base: position 75,279,560 of record NC_140168.1, read on the forward strand.
CCCGGTTCCCTGGGGACTTTATCACCTCCTATCAGACATGTTGTGCATTAATTGTGTCTTTTGTGTGGTAGGGATACGATGTAACTCTCAGCTTGATTGCTGAGGTTGTGCTAAATCTGCTGGAGAAACTTATTTCCTAAAGGGAAATTGGTTTGGTTGCTGTCATGTGTGCTTAGCAAGGCCTGTGGTCGATACTAATCAAGAATGATGTATTCTCTCATTGTGAAAAAAACGGCGTTCCTCTGTTGAGTGTTTTTGCCATTTTTTGTAGGTGATGATGGGTTGTGTGTGTCATGTGACCTACAACTGGGTTGTACTGGCCACAGAAGCACATGTGTATGTTGGACCGGGGTTCTTAGAGCCCTCTCTATTCTGTGTTTTTCCTTAGTAAAAATCAGATAGCAGGTTAGCTCGTGCGCTGTGTGGAGCTGTGAAACGCTTCATAGAGCTGACTATGACTGTGTCATATTCTCTTTTTGTCGTTACGTCGTATCATGGGTGTGGGGTCGTAAAGGGGTGAACTGGTAACCTTTCCTCTCCCCATTGTTCTGTCGGTCAGGGGTACACCCCCTGTCCTTCAAGGTTCCCGTCACGTGGCGGTTCGGCACGTTACGGGGGGGGGGGGGGGGGGGGGGGGGGGGGGAGGGAGTTCCTGGTCCCACGGCCTGGTATATTGGGCGTGTGCACCGCAGGAATTCCCCCGCCATAGAGTACGTCACCGTGCGCGTCTCTGTTGGTAGGACTTCCGTGTGCTGTTCAGGTCCATGTGATGGATCTGTTTTCAGGGGGGGTGGTCAGGGCTCCTCCTCACCAAGCGCCTACTCAGGCCTTCTGTGAGTTCGGACTCCTTCTTCCATGTGAGGAAGCCTCCATCAGAGTACAGAGCCTTCCTCCTCAGATTGTCAAAGTGAGTGGACCCTCTAGAAGGGTCCTTTTCTATTGTATGTATATTCGATTCAATTCGTTTATTGAGTGTGTATGGGTTCGGTGCCTCTTCCCCGGAGGCCCTAAAACCAGTTTTTTACATGGCTCAAGGTGCAATATATTCTTTTCAATCTGTACAGCTCGCGTGGGAAGTCTCTCTGGGGATCCCCGTCTCTTTCCTATGGGAGGGTGGTGGGATGTAAAAATGTGAACATTTTTTACCCCGGCTGTGTAGACTGGGATACATACTGTTGATGCTTCCTTCTTTCTATTCCAGAAGTGTTGGAGTTAGGGAGTGTCACACCCCTCTTGTCGTTCCCCTGGGCGCCTTGGGGATTCAATGACAGGTCTAAATAGCCTGTTCATTGATGGGGGTGTGTCCCGACGCACGTATAGTGCTAGCTCGCTGTAAACAGGCGATTGACTGGCACGCCTTAGTTGCTTGTGGTTGAAACAGCGTTTTTATAAAGCAACTGAGATGGGGGTTTTTCCTCTTCCGGCGACCACATCCCATGACCTGGGTGGGTTGTCGACGGATTCTCGTTCATGTCTGGGGGATGATGACGGGATGGATCTGAACATATGTAGTGGGGTCTCACGCCCTTGGGGTGGGCCACCAGGCGCGGTTTGTCCCAACGTCTGGGTGGCGCCTTCTTTTCATGTTAAGATCAACACGCATATCTGCCCTTCTCCTGGAGTAGGCATGTCGGCGTGGTTAGGGCACGGGACTGGTTCTGGTCACGCTGGTCCAGATCAGTTGAACCCGTTGTCCGCCGGGGATGCAGATCTGCTGTTCTGGTACCCTGAGGGACTTGGGCTTTTTTCAGGGGGAAAAATGCCAGGTCGGTCTGGGTGTCACAGGGTTAAGCGCTATGGAGACCCTGGTTGGGTATGTTTTTACTCAGCACTGTCGTCATGGCTTACAGCCATGCCATTCTGTACGCGCTCGATCTCGTCGGATCTCGGCCGCTACACAGGTTGGTCCTGGTTAGTACTTGGTTGGGGGACCGCCGGGGAATACCAGGTACGGTGTGCTTAGGGGCTGGTTCTCCATTATTTTTCGCTCCTCTCTCACGCATGGCGAAGAGGGGCCTGTGGGGGTGGTTTTTTGACCTCCTCTGGTGACCCTGTGCTTCCCGTACCGCCAGGCCCGGTCCGAAGTGATGTTTGCGACCCGTAGGCCTGGGTTAACCCTTTTTGGAAACTGAAACACTTGTACTGCGGTATAGCCGGTGTATACCCGCAGGTGTGTTTTGGAGTTTTTTCTTGAGGGGTTATAGGAACAACCACCGCATTGGGTAACACCGAGGTGGTTGATTCCCTGGTGTGTTGGAGCAGTGTCAACTCCCGGGTTCACCGTTTGAGGGTGCCCCTGCACGTTCATGACGTCTGCCAATCGTGTCAGCCTTCTCTGCCTCGACCCCTCTGGGTGGGGGTTGTTAAATGGAGGCTTGGTCATGCAACACCGCCAGCTTACGCTCCTTCCGCCGGGGCGGCTGTGTTCAGCTGTCCCCTCTGGCGCCTGTCTCGTCCGCAGTCTCCAGGCTAGGGTTAACAGCCTGTTGCCTGGTTTTTCCCCGGTGCGCTGCCTGCTTCCGTTGGTTAACCTTTTTTGTGTGCTTACGGCCATGCTGACTGCCTATTCTGCAGGGTCAGTGTGCCAGGCGGTGTACTATTGGGGGGACGGGGCCCGCTCGGCTTACGGCCATACCGACCTGAACACGCCCGGTCTCGTCCGATCTCGGAAGCTGGGCAGGTTCTGGCCTGGTTGGTTCCGCCTGGGAATACCAGGTGCAGTAACTGAGGGGCCTTTGTCCGAATACGCTGGCGATGTGGGGGGCGGGGCACTACGTGCCCACCTGGTGGGGTCTTGATGCTGGCATCATGGACTTCTCCGGGCCCCCATTCCAGGGAGTCCAGTCCTTTTGGTGGGTCTGGGTCTTCCTTCGTGCTCCGCTGCTACGGCCTTGCCACGGGGTTGGGTTTGCCCTTGACCCCGTGATTCTGGGGGCAGTAACGAGGTTGTTCCTCCGTTCGTTCCCGGGTGGCATGCGGGTTGTGCGTGTGTGTAGTCGTGGGGTCAAGCCACGGTCTGCTCACCCTGTGCGTTGAGTTGCTTGAGTGCCTCTTCGCACGGTCGGGTCCGTCGCCCTCCCGTGACGTCCCTAATAGGGGGGCTACCCTCCATTAGGGGGGGTCGGGGGGGCTCGGCCCTCCCTGTTCTGATGGTTTTGGGGGGCTGTCAGCGGGGTGTATTTGTCAGCCAAGTGGCTCCGCTTGGCCTCCCTTGTGCAGTAGCGATGCCAAGCTAAGCCACTAACGATACAGAACGTTAGGTTATGACTATAACCAAGTTCTGTTAGTTAGGGGCGATGCTTGGCATCGGACGCCGCTGCAGCCCTTGTCCTCACCTTGTGGTGAAAGCTTGGGAAGGAGGAGAGCAGGTGACCACACACCTGCTTATGAAGGTAAGCTGATGAGGGGTGTGGTCAGACTAATACTGGTATTAGAGGTACATTTGTGGTTTATTCAGTACGCGTGCACGTACGCGAGATAGTGCAGTAGCGATGCCAAGCATCGCCCCTAACTAACAGAACTTGGTTATAGTCATAACCTAACGTTATCTGTGTGGTTCTCCATGTGGTTCTCTATGTGGTTCTCTGTGTGGTTCTGTGTGTGGTTCTGTGTGTGGTTCAGTGTGTGGTTCTGTGTGGTTCTACAGTGGAATTTTGAAGCCGCTCTTCAATTAGCGAGCCACACGTTCTTTTGAAAAGGAGGAGGAACTCCATAAAGACATCTTAAGCACTGGCCTCCACCCATGCCTTGACCCCACGACCCCTGGGGGTCACCGGCCACAATGCAGTCCCATTTGGGGCCGTGTTGTTGTCCTTATATGGCGGAAGGGAGGCGTGCCGACCCTCGCCCTTCACTGAACCTGGTCCCTGAACATCCTCAGATCTTTATCAATGCAATCAATTCAAGTTCCAACTCTGTTCTGGTTTGCTAATAGTCGTTTATTTGTTGTGATACTGAGAACCACACACACACACACACACACACACACACACGCCCATCACGCACGCACACGCACGCACGCACACACACACACACACACACACACACACACACACACACACACACACACACACACACACACACACACACACACACACACACACACACACACACACACACACACACACACACACACACACACACACACACACACACACACACACACTAAATCACCCTGTCTGGTTACCTATTACAGCAGAGATAGAACTAAATCACACTGTCTGGTTACCTATTACAGCAGAGATATAACTAAATCACACTGTCTGGTTACTTATTACAGCAGAGATATAACTAAAATCACACTGTCTGGTTACCTATTACAGCAGAGATATAACTAAATCATCCTGTCTGGTTATCTATTACAGCAGAGATAGAACTAAAATCACACTGTCATGGTTACCTATTACAGCAGAGCTAGAACTAAATTACCCTGTTTCCTATTACAGAGACAGGACAAACCTTTGCCCAGCTGTCAGGTGCTTCTCCTTGACAGGCCTGAAATCCTCACGCCACTAACAGTACGTTTGCCAGTTTGTCTAAGAAAGCTTATTCCATATGGAGGTCAAATCCACAGCCTCTCTCAAGGAGAAGCACCTCTTACTGTATGTGATCTTTATTAAGTTGAGTGAGATGTGTTTTTGGTGCTTGAGCTGGCGGCATCTTTCCTGACTGGACTCACTCAAATTGGACTTGTGAAACAGACAAACATTTAATAAAAAGCAGCCAGATATTAGGTCTTTATTACCCTGAAATGACTATAATGTCTTTATTACCCTGAAATGACCATACAAGGACATATTTTGTGTTGGTAGTATCAGTGGCCACATTGGATTTATTAGTTAGTCATTATTATTATTACATCACACTTCGGATATCTATACTATCAGTTATTATTACATCACACTTGTGATATCTAGTCTACTAGTCATTATTATTATTATTACATCACACTTCTGATATCTAGTCTACTATCAATTATTATTACATCACACTTCTGATATCTAGTCTATAGTCATTCTTCTTCTTCTTCTTCTTCTTCTTCTTCTTCTTCTTCTTCTTCTTCTTCTTCTTCTTCTTCTTCTTCTTCTTCTTCTTCTTCTTCTTCTTCTTCTTCTTCTTCTTCTTCTTACATCACACTTATATATCTGATATCTAGTCTACTAACAACTATTACATCACACTTCTGATATCTAGTCTATATCTTAATCAATCACTGGCGGAGTCAGTGGTCCCTGCCTGCTTCAAGAGGTCTACCATCATCCCTGTGCCGAAGAAACCCTCCCCAGCATGTCCAAATGACTACAGACCGGTGGCACTCACCTCTGTGGTCATGAAATGTTTCGAGAGGCTGGTCAAGGACCACATTTGTGCCTCCCTCCCCAGTGATATGGACCCTATGCAATTTGCATACAGGACAAACAGGTCCACCGACGACGCGGTCTCCCAGGTACTGCACAGCACCCTCTCGCACCTTGACCGTCAGAAGGGGGGCTATGTGAGACTGTTGTTCATTGACTACAGCTCAGCGTTCAACACCATAGTCCCCACCAGACTGGTGGACAAGCTGATCGAGCTAGGTCTGAGCTCCGCCCTGAGCGCCTGGGTACTGGACTTTCTGAGCGAAAGACCCCAGGCGGTCAGGGTGGGGGGTCAGACCTCCAACACCATCACCCTGAGCATCGGGTCCCCACAGGGCTGTGTTCTGAGCCCCCTGCTGTACTCACTCTACACACACGACTGCGTGGCCAAGTTCAGCTCCAACTCCATAGTGAAGTTCGCAGATGACACGGTGGTGGTGGGGCTGATCTCGGACAACGACGAGAAGGCCTACCGGGAGGAGGTTGAGGTACTGGAACGCTGGTGCCAGGACAACAGCCTGCTCCTGAACATTGGCAAAACCAAGGAACTGATCGTGGATTATAGGAGAGGACAGCAGGAGACACACACACCACTGATGATAAACGGGGCTACCGTGGACAGGGTGAGCAGCTTCAAGTACCTGGGGGTCCACATCTCAGAGGACCTGACATGGTCAACACACATAGGCACAGTAGTAAAGAAGGCGAAACAGCGTCTCTACCACCTGAGACAGTTAAGGAAGTTCAGAGTATCGGGGAAGATACTCCAGTCCTTCTACTCAGGAGCTGTAGAGAGCATCCTGACCGGAAACATCACTGCCTGGTATGGAAACAGCACGGCACAGGACAAGAAGGCCCTACAGAAAGTGGTGCGCTCAGCCGAGCGTACCACGGGTATTGCACTACCCCCCCTGCAGGTTCTATACAACAAGAGGTGCAAATCCAGAGCCTGCAGGATAATGAAAGACCCTCACCACCCCAATAACAGCCTGTTTCAGCTGCTGAGGTCAGGCAGACGCCTGCAAATCCCAGCTACTAGGACAGAGCGGCTTAGGCTCAGCTTCTTCCCCCAGGCCATCAGAGCCATGAACAATGTACATTGAGTGCTCAGAACATTGAACTGTCCACACACAAGCACACATGAACACACACACGACACGCACACTGTGCACGCTCACACACGAGCAGCCACTTAACACTTTAACATGAGCGGGCACACACTCATGTCGCACACACGCACACTTATGGCCAAAGGAAAGGACACTTTAAATTAGAATAACAGGAACAGTGTATTGCACTACCAAAGCTAACTAGCATGTCACACATGCGCTGTAAATAACTATGTACAGATACCGAGATGTCACTCCATGTTACCTGCTACCTGTTACTGCACAATGTTGTTTCTTCTTTTGATTCTATTATATGTACCACTGTATTGCACATCGTTGCGGGCAAGACCACCCGCATTTCATTGTATACCTGTATGCCGTGACAATTAAAACTCTTGACTTGACTTGACTTGACTAGTCTACTATCAATTATTATTACATCACACTTCTGATATATAGTCTACTAGTCATTATTATTACATCACACTTCTGATATCTAGTCTACTATAAATTAATATTACATCACATTTCTGATATCTAGTCTACTAACAACTATTACATCACACTTCTGAAATCTATCCTAATATAAATTATTAATACATCACACTTCTGATATCTAGAGTCATTATTACTCTTAAATCCCACTTCTGATATCTAGAGTCATTATTACTCTTAAATCCCACTTCTGATATCTAGTCTACTATCAATTATTATTAGATCACACTTCTGATATCTCTACTATCAATTATTATTAGATCACACTTCTGATATATAGTCTACTATCAATTATTATTATTACATCACACTTCTGATAGTCTATCAATTGTTATTACATCACACTTTTTTTTTTACTAATAGTCGACTAACGGCACATTTTGGCCAATCATAGTCGACTATCCAAATCCTTACACCCCTTCCTGACAGGGAGCGACGCGAGCGAGCGTGATTGCGAAAATGATTAAAATGTATTCGTTTCAATCTATCCTGACCTGCCGCGAGCGACAGCGAACTGAGCAGCGATGTCGTCTACCCCTCAGATATTCGCTCGCTGTGTCTCTAGTTGAGCGATTACGCGGCCGAGTCCCGCCCCTAAACACTTTTTATTGGTCAAGAATCGCAGGCCCCCCCCACGTGTGCTTCCAGGTAACACACACACACAGACACACTCGGACACGCGCCGCCTCATATCAGGACAGTGTCGCGCGCGATTTCGTCTCTAGTTCGCTCGCTCGCTCCCTGTCAGGAACCGGTGTAACACGGGGACAGCCTATTATTACATCACACTTCTGATATAGTCTACTATCAATTATTATTACATCACACTTCTGATATCTAGTCTACTAACAACTATTACATCACACTTCTGATATCTAGTTTACTAGTCATTGTTATTATTACATCACACTTCTGATATCTAGTTTACTAGTCATTGTTATTATTACATCACACTTCTGATATCTAGTCTAATATCAATTATTAATACATCACACTTCTGATATCTAGTCTATAGGCTACTATCAATTATTATTAAATCACACTTCTAATATCTAGTCTACTATAAATTATTATTACATCTCACTTCTGAAATCTAGTATAGTCATTATTATTATTACATCACACTTCTGAAATCTAGTCTATAGTCATTATTATTACATCACACTTCTGATATATAGTCTATAGGCATTATTATTATTACATCACACTTCTGATCTATAGTAATTATTATGATTACATCACACTTCTGATATCTCTACTAGTCATTATTGTTATTATGATTACATCACACTTCTGATATCTCTACTAGTCATTATTGTTATTATTACATCACACTTCTGATATCTAGTCTACTATTAATTATTATTACCTCACACTTCTGATATTGTAAGAGCCCTTTTTCACGTCTACTCAACTGCACCATCTCTCCTTCACTCTCTCTCTCTCTCTCTCTCTCTCTCTCTCTCTCTCTCTCTCTCTCTCTCATCTACAGTCCATGTATTGTCCAACAAAGCACACTATGGAGTCATTAAAGGGGCACTTCATCAAAAAACAATGCTGATTTATTTTGCACATGATCGCACACACATCCAAAAACAAGTTTTGCACACATTCATTTAGTTGGACAGTTATTGAGAGTAAATTACTTATTTGAATATGGTCACTAGTTATGTCATAGAGGACATTGTGTTGTGGTAATTATTACAGCACAATACAATTATAAGGTATTGCTATTTTTTCATACATGAAATCTATAATTTCATGGAACTGTAATTAACAATGAATCAGCATTGTTTTTGGTGAATGCCTCTTTAATATTTGGATTTTGGACAGATTGACTGATTGGAGCAGTTCCTGCCACATAATCTGAGACATTTCAAGTGTCCATCAGTCCAACGATCATGTCTGAAAAATGTAGTCGTCAGTCATTATTTTCCATGTCCTTGTTTCAAGAAAATATGATGTGGTGCTTCCATCTGGTGGTCAAACAGGGTAGCACCATCGCTTCTGGGCCCTGTCATTACAGGTACACGTACACACTCTATGTATCTGTCACTGTCCAGTGTGTGTCTGTTGCATCTCCAAAAGTAAACTTTTCATTAATTACAGCCCTCATTTGGAATTTGAAGTTTGACTTGTAGATCGAAAATAAACGTGTACATTTTATTGTGTGTCGGTTGGGAAACTGTGGCTAAGAAATGCACTTTGCATGGTGAGATGGGCCGGAAGACGGAGCGATGTGGCTCAGGAGGTATACAGCGCTCATCTGGTAATCAGAAGGTTCCCAGTTCGATTCCAGCTTCTCCTGGCAGCGTATCGAAGTGTCCTCGAGCAAGACACTTAACCCCTAACTGCTCCCGATGAGCAGGTTGGCACCTTGCATGGTCGCCTCCGCCATCGTTGTGAATGTGTGAGTGAATGGGTGAATGTGAGGCATAAATTGTAAAGCGATTTGGATAAAAGCGCTACATATACATGCAGTTAATTTACCATATAAGCACTTGATCCACATGAAATAAAGCACAAACACATTAGTGTCAATGGTGGAAAGACGATCATTTAATCATTTCACAAAACTTTATTACAACATAAAGCTTATGAACAAAAACTGTCTGTAGGAATTGAAAGGCATTTTTCAGTGAACAGCAATTCAAGTTGTTGTTGTATATTTATTGAATAATGGGTAATGGCATAGCTGCCTTAGTGTCAATCAGCATGAAGATAGACATTAATGACTGACTAGTTGTCGGTGTGCTTTATAGTCATAACGTTCAAACTCTGGGCCCATTTTGACCACTTTGCTAACAGAGCTGCTGGTGATATAACCATTGAGGCATTAGGAAATAGCTTCTACTTGTCTTGCTATGTCTGGTGTTTGCAAAGTATGCAAACAATTATTTTGACCAGGTTAGCCATGAATTCACATCGAAATGAAAGATCAAAGAGTACATTCGAATGCACTTTACATCTCAAGAGTCACTAACCAGGAGTCACTAACCAGGAGTCAACACCGATTCTTAAAGACTGTTGGAGTTGACTCTCCATCATTATTTGAAGCTATAGGGAAACTATATATCGGATATCAGAAAGATATAATTTGGATATTTTCATTTTTAAGCCTTTCTTAAAGCTGTTTACCTGTTAGCGGTAACTAATGAGTTGGCCATCCAATGGCAAGGGACTTCCGCCCTTTTAGCATTACCATGACCATTTGAAGATATTTCATAAATTACTGAAAGACACCAAATTGACATAAAATATCTTACTATTTTTCAGTCAATCAAATCCTAGTATAATGCAAACGTTGATAACCCGCGAAAGACAAACATTGTTCATTGTTCACCGTAGAGAATTGGGTTTTTGGATGTCGATGTTCAATATCAACACCAAGTACAACACTGCGGTCTATTCCTACCCCATCATGTTTTAAAAAAAACGAAGTGACTTTTGCACACTTTGCTTTAGTGTTTTATCGTAGGTAACATTATGCACCAGAAAGGGGAAGCATGTTACTTAAGTCCCCGTTACGTCATAATTTATTTGAAAAATCGGTTTCAATCCCTCTTCATCGCATGTTCACTTTAGCCATACAGCAACCTTTCCACCTCTATGTGATATGTATAGGCTTTCCCCCCACAATTAATGGTGTTTCCATTCAGGTGTTCTTACGCACAACTTTAAAATCATACTGGTATCTAGTGTGAAGAACAGCATGGGTTGTGTTGTGAAAGGACTCCACACCCTTCAACAACGTCATTGGTATTGGTAAGTAGGAAATAGGGAACGGGTCCAAAGTCTTCTGAACTTTATTTAATGGGTTCATTGCAGAACCAGGGAGTAGTCTGTGCTTCAATGGGTTCATTGCAGAACCAGGGAGTAAGTAGTCTGTGCTTTAATGGGTTCATTGCAGAACCAGGGAGTAGTCTGTGCTTTTATGTGGATTCAGAGTTGGGTTCATTGCAGAACCAGGGAGTCTGTGCTTTTATGTGGATTCAGAATTGTCGTAGTCGCTTCACCTGCCTGCTGTGGAAGATGAATCAAGAAGACTGTATGAAGAAGCAGGCAGCTGATTAATATGCAGCTTGTTGAAAAAGCCAAACGCTATGTTATCAGTTTGAGACAACAGACCAGCTGTTGGTTAAGGGGTGTGATCACAACTACATGTGATTTGGTTTGGTCCAGACCACGGTATGGTCCAGACCACTTTTCTGTTCCATTTCATATTTGGTTTGTTTAGGTTCCGACTGCCCAATAGACCTGTTCGCTGTATACGTAAATGTACAATGTTCGAGCCAATCAGCAATACCAACTGAGTCACGTGACTAAGTTGGCCCATACCTGCGCGAGCTGCTGCGCTAAAAAAAAAGTACGACAGGGCTATATGGAGAAACCATGACACTCCCCTGACTAGTTGTTTTAAAACTAAAACGTCTGGATGTCATTTAGCCAAATCAGCATGGCTGTAAGTGTGAGTCTTTCACCTTTACATGGATTGATTGTTTAGATCGCTAGCATGGAACAAATGCAAATATATTGTTGTCTGCCCCTATTCCAGGATTACGTTCCTTTTGCCCCTTGATGCTTGCACACTGAGTCTGACATGGACAGCAGACAGGTCTATTGCAAAGTGAAACAAGGCTTGTAATTAAAGATAGACCCATAGAACATTATTGGACAACTTTGGTGAGCTGTCAAGATTTGGTCAAGGTCATCATATCAAATCCTTTTCTTCACCCAAGCTGCCTTCTGCTGCAGGGTGTCACACAGTTTCTTGGCTTTCACACGGAATAGCTCCATTGTTTTCTTTCTGTCGGCTATCCAAGCACAGGTGACTGCATCTCCTATCAGATGTCTACTTGTATCTTTCTTTCCTATATTTGGTTGGGATTGTGTTCTAGGACCTCTCCTGCCCCAAACAAACCAAAACAAAGACAGTAAATGATCCACGGTTCAAATAAATTGCAATAAAGAAAAAGTAAATTGACCATTGTAGTTCACGTGTGCAGGTGTGCTTCATTTAAAGTAAAACTAGAAAATCTGCTATACATTTAACCTGGAAACTGGTTGCTCATGTTGATGATGTGGGTGTGGCTGAGAGATATGACTGAGATAGCAGTCATGATGCACAATATCCCCAGTGACAAGGCACAACACTGAGGGAAACAAATAAATACACAGAAGAAAGAAATAGTAGTAAAGATTGATATATATATATATATATATATATATATATATATATATATATATATATATATATATATATATATATATATATATATATATATAGCTTTGTTTTTACCTGTGTGCATTGCTATGCTGTCCTGCTCAAGCATTCATTGGCAAAAAAATTAAAATAATAATTGAACCCTTGCACTGAAGAAGAACCATATAACTCCATTTAGGAATGTTTTGGACTGCCCTTGAATTTGGATTGTGAATGTTATACATCACAAGACACGACTCTACCTCTACTGTCTTTATACGAATGAACACAACACTCACCATCTTTAGATAATAAAGTTTGAACAATTTGTTCCTCTGAAAAACTCAAATGGAGTCATGTGGTTCTTCGTCTGAGGTACTCAATTCTATTTTCTGTCTTCACCTCGTCGTGTTAGAATAGTTGCAGAAAGGAAATGAGGAAAGTGAGTCTCAGAACTTGATGTCCCAGTATTGGGGCGATTCCTTCGTGGTCGGAGCGTCGTCCTCGGCCGTGTCCTGGCTTGTGGAGGCGAGTGATGAGACTGCAGCTGCCTGTGCCTGGACCCCTGGCCCTGCAAGAACAACACCTGTTAGCTGTGAGAGGAAGAGGAGGGTTGACCTGAAACAACACCTATCGGCTGTGAGAGGAAGAGGAGGGTTGACCTGAAACAATACCTATCGGCTGTGAGAGGAAGAGGAGGGTTGACCTGAAACAACACCTATCGGCTGTGAGACGAAGAGGAGGGTTGACCTGAAACAACACCTATCGGCTGTGAGAGGAAGAGGAGGGTTGACCTGAAACAACACCTATCGGCTGTGAGAGGAAGAGGAGGGTTGACCTGAAACAACACCTATCGGCTGTGAGAGGAAGAGGAGGGTTGACCTGAAACAACACCTATCGGCTGTGAGAGGAAGAGGAGGGTTGACCTGAAACAACACCTATCAGCTGTGAGAGGAAGAGGAGGGTTGACCTGAAACAACACCTATCAGCTGTGAGAGGAAGAGGAAGAGGAGGGTTGACCTGAAACTCCTTGGAAACCTTTTATTACTCGTTTTCAATTTCACTTCATTTTCCAAAAATGGATAGATGACATCAAGGTACATGAAGCTGCACTGTGTAACTTTAGCTCAATAGTGGCACCCTGTGGCTATGAAAGGTAACTGATCAGTGTTTTACACAGACTGTGGAGGATGAGAGAAAACAGCATGGGAACTCTAGGTAACTTTGGGAGTGAATACAACTCTCCCCTCCCTCAATAACTTCTGCCAGGTACCCTCGAGCAAGGCACTGATCCCCCCAACTGCCCCAGCGGAGCTGTTCAGTGGCCAACGGTTGACGACTGTGGTTGTACTGGCAGCTCCCAGTTGGGAGTGTGAAGCAGGGCATTGCTGCAGTCAACCTTCCCTGAATAAATAAAGATAAACAGTTTAAAAAAAAAAGAGCAAAACATCTCACCAGGTAGACAGAGAACCTGGGGTCTTTCCCACAGACCCCCGGCCAGGCATCGGACCAGAGGGTGGCGTCTCTGCAGGAAGCCCTGGGCACAGTAATAGCGGATGACTGCGTCGGTCTCGTACCTCTGGCGAAGCTTTCCGTAAATGGATGCATTTGGGACCTTTGGTGGCGGGCCACAGAAAGCTGTTGGAGGAATCGGAGAGAAAAAGCTAATTCATCAAATGGAATGAATGTACAGTACATGGATTTGTCTCTGTAGTAATGATGTAAAGACACACCAACAATGTTTTTGCAGGCTACGCTCCTCTGACCTCCTCCACACCAACACCCTCTCTTGTACCTCACACTCCTCCGACACTGGTCTCCTCATCATTCCTCACACCAGACTGTGTACTGTTGGGGACAGAGCCTTCAGTGCTGCTACTACCCTCTGGAACACTCTCCCAGCCTCAATGTCTTCAGTGCTGCTACTACCCTCTGGAACACTCTCCCAGCCTCAATGTCTTCAGTGCTGCTACTACCCAACAAGGGACTAAACACTATCCAACTAAACAAGGGACTAAACACGTTTCGCAATTATGCCACAATAATGTGGAACGCCCTACCCACAGCCGTAAAGGAATGTGAATCCCTACCCTCCTTCAAAACCGCTCTCAAAGAGCACCTACGGGTTTCTTCCCCTTCGGATGTATATATTTTTTTATGATCTACTGTATATTTGTATGTCTTGTATGTCATAAATGTCTTGATTAATTGAAAATGGAAGACCCTTATGTAAACAAGAAGAACGCCTTTTTCTGGTCTTCATCCTCTTAGCAGTTGTTAGTATTGAGCCGTTTTTCAATCAATCAATCAATCAATCAATCAATCAATCAATCAATCAATCAATCAATCAATCAATCAATACCCTCTGGAACACTCTCTCAGCCTCATTTAGCCCCCCCCCACATCAGTAAACATGCAAATACAAAGAGATTCCAGTTTTTCATGTCCAATTTTACTATGGAGGTCAATGGAGAAATTGGACATGGAATGACTGTGTGGTTATGTCCACTGCCTGCAGCCTACTCACAGGTGCTCTTCCTGCAGGTGTAGGCTAGATGGTAGTTGCAGGGAACGTCGCTCCAGCGGCCAGCATCATGCCACACCATCACCACGCAGTCCTCCCCAGACAGGAAGTAGCTGTCAGGCTGTCCATGGTACCAGTTTTCATAGAGCTACATAAGATAAGATAAGATATTCCTTTATTGATCCCCGTGGGGAAATTCGGGTGTCATAGCAGCATGGGGGAGGGGGGAGGGGAGGTACAAGTAAAGGCAGGGTAATAGTCAATACAAATAAAATTAGATCTGAATATAGAAATATTAGAAAAGTAAACAGGGTAAACAAAGGTGATGATGAGGGTCTGTGCATGGACCGCGGAACCGGTAGGGCCAGTAGGGCCATGGCCCTACCAACTTTGGGGTGTATCAAACATCAAACATTATGTAAACATTAATAACATTAATAATAATAATAATAATAATAATAATAATAATAATAATAATAATAATAATAATAATAATAATAATAACATTAATTAACATTAACACTTTAATCGCCGGAAACGCCGAAACTCGTCATTGCCCGCCATGCTCATTCTGCCGAAGACGCCGTAACACGTCTTTGATATCAATATTTCAAAAATCTGTAATCGAAATCATATTTCTCTCCCGGGGACCTGAGATATACTGCTGAGCTCCACTCAACTCTCTAACGGTTCAAGAGCGCCATCTGGTGGCCGATCGGCAGATCGCCCAACAGGAAGTCATGTGGATGAAGTGGTGCTCACCCATATTTCGTCCGGGCACTCGCTATCATTAGCAGGACTCCATCTTGACACAGTGAACACCGATCGGTGCACATAACTCGATAAACAACATGATTTGGACGTATATACTATTATACAACCTGGAAATGGATCGGATATTTCGACATCCCATAATAGGAAAAATTCTATTCCACGCTCATCCCCCAACGGCGCGAGGAAGATACGGTGAGTTTCAGCGTTATTTTCTAATGTCTGCTATACTAACTGGTCTGATGATCATATGACCCACACTAGATGAATGATATAACGTTGCCCACGGAATTATAAACGACCCCCGCCCATCCGGTCAACATCAGATCATACGTAGTAACTTCTAGAAGTACCTCCAGTTGAAATTTTTTATCTGGCACCGATCGCTACCAAACTGTATTTGATCATCAATATAATGCATTTGGGGCTATAAATCAAGTTCTGGAGAAAGCTGCAGAAAACGATAAAAACATACTTATACTTTAGACCGTATTTTAGTATGAATATGTGAATGAAAAAGTATAACGTTGCTACACCCTGAACAATAGATATAGGACATTGAATGGGCCATAATAATGTCAATTTAGCAATACAATTTAAAAAGTTATAGCCCTGCAAAGAAGGGGAACTTCTCCATAGACAAATAGAGCTGGCTAGGGATGGTAAATTATGAATTTAACCATGGCGATCAAAGTGTTAACAGTCAAATCAAATGTATATCAGCAAATACATTTACATTCTTAATGTATTGCACTTCCGCGCGCTTCCCGGGTATAATTTCCACTATTTGTAAGCCTACGTAAAAGAAAAAGAAAAAAAACTTGAACTAACAAGCAACAAATTCTGTTTCCTAATGATTGATTGGCTATTGTGTCATGTGAGCACGGCACGCTGCACACAGAGGTAAGCTCATATTAACGTGCATCCATTTCAAAATAGCGCTCTAGTAGACAGCCTCTATCTATACGAGAGATTGCATTCTTAATGATGAAGCGTCGAAAAATCACTGATTTCTTCGGGTCAAACTCAAAGTTAACCACCACCGTCACTCCAGCGGCAGCCAACGATGAGCTCTCCGAGTCTGAGGAACCAGCACCGGCAGCAGTAGAAGAATTTCCAATTCCAGAATTTCCAATTCAAGCTAGCCCCTCTGCCGCTCCCGCCGGCGCCAACCGACCCCAAGTCAGTGCACCTGCCGCGGCTGCTGCTCCCGCTGCGAGCCTCGCAGACGTCCACTGTTCCAGCGAGTGCTGCAGGGATCTATCAAAGTCCAATCAACCAGACGACCCCGCTGTTCTCGCAGGTACAAAAAGGATACAGGGAGAAGGTACATCTCAGAGAAACCGGTCTGTTCATTCCGAGTGAACTTCTTTGGGAATTAAGACGGGGTGAGTGTTGACATTTTTTAATCCTATAACTGGTTGGTTGACCGCCGTGTCACATTATTTACGCTTTCTAATCATACTGGTTAAGTAATGCATATTATGATACTATTTGTTTGTAACTAAATGTAGGCTATAATCAATAAACAAATGCGTTATGAGCATGTGGCTTGGTTTGGGCGGAGGAGTAACGTCACATAATTGGCCCTACCCATTCCAAATGCGTTCCGTGGTCCATGGGTCTGTGTACCAGTTATCGGTTATATTATACGTTACAATAAATATAGGCAATACAACATTTTAGTCTGAAATTAAATATAAAAAAAACATTTGCATTTTCTATACTTAAAATGCTAATTGTTTTCCCGTAAGGAATCAGCTCGAGCTTGAGAATAATCTATATACTGTGAAAAAGGTTTTCCACTTTATTATGTTCATGTCAAATGGCTCAACGGATCAGGATGGACTCACCAGTTGATTGCCATCAGACCAGTGGAAATCCCCTTCAATGGTCTTATCATTCAGGCCAGTCCACTGATATTCTTTAAAGTTGCCTGACAAGGGAGATAACATGTGTTTACATACAGTCTTCATCCAGTAACTTTATTTATTTATTCATTATTACCATAAGATCTGTTTGGACATTGGTTGATTTCCTACGAGTGAATACAAAGGGACAGTCCTCTTTTTTGGAGCCATTTCAGTCTGTCCAAATAGCACCTGCCCAAGATATTCTTCTTGTTTTTGAGATATTGTAAGCAGAAATTATTGGCATGTGTTAGCCATGCTCATGGAAGTCAATGGACGTGGAGTCACATTCCGGTTTCATGACATAGTAAACAACACCAAACATTATGGGAAATGCACTTACCATCTTCTCCAGAGTCAGATAAGAAGATAGATACCAACGTCCTTTCTGTGCGTTGAGTAGAAAGCTATCCGACTGCAAGGTAGCCTAGCTTAGCACAAATTAATGGAAGTGGATACGGATCAGCTAGCCTAGCTGGGCTAGTGGTCCATATCTGTTTCCATTCATTTGTTGATTTACAGAGACTCGCTTCATTGGTTTTAACTAGCATTGCTAACAATGCTAACAATGTTAACAATGCTTCCAATATCTCAAACACTGGTGCCAGTGATTACTGTTTGGACAGAAATTACTTCCAGTTTGTCATAAATCAGATTGATTTCTTAAAGCTGCAATAATTATTTTCTGACTGCATTTTTCACATTTTCAAAACTTTTTATGACCACCTGCCATCAGAAGGTCTCATTGAGTGATGGTGTCCTACTCAGTCAATCCTGCTATTAGAAAGTCTCATTGATCATGGTGTCCTGCTCAGTCAACCATGCTATCATAAGTTCTCATTGAGTCATGGTGTACGTCCTACTCAAACAACCCTGCCATCAGAAGGTCTCATTGTCTCATGGTGTCCTACAAAAACAAAAATACATTTTTCAACCATGAAAGCATGCTGTTAAAGTTAGAGGTTATATATGATTGCTAGTAACTGTCTAACTATGCATAACTGTTTCCACTAGAGGGCGCTATAGGCGGAGCCGCTAATGCTACCGCCAGGTGGAGGGTATTTAAGGAGATGTCTCCTCCCACTCTATCTCTTCCCACCTGCCTCTCACGGAGAGGAGAACTCATGTGCTGCTGTGTGCAATTGTAAATAATAAACCACACCGATTAAAGGCTGAAGGGAGAAACCATGTCTCATGAACATATTATTGTCGCCCCATAGCCAGACTCTGTCAAAAGGTTATGGGCCCAAATCACGCAGGGGCGAAATAATAAGGGTAGCAAGTTTAGCTGAAGTATAGGCTAGTTTAGCGCCGGGAGCACCGCGTGGCTAAAGGCTATACCAACAGAGCTAAAGCTACGCCTACCATCAAAAAGGAGGATGGCGACCAAGGGAAGGAGCAAATGGCCCTCATTCAATGGAAAGGCAGAGGACTATGAGCTCTGGGAAGAGCGCATGTTATGCTGCATGCACGGTGTGGGACTGAAGACGACGATCTTGACGGCCCCCACAGGAGACCTGACGCGGAAGCACAAGCCCTGGACGACAAGCGTAATGCAGATGCATACTGTGAGTTAGCACCACTGCTCGACGACACAAGCTTGGGGCTGATATTCCGCAACACTAAAGACAAAGGCAGAGAAAGCCTGGGAGTGTTGAGAGAACATTATATCGGGCAAGGAAGACCCCGAGTCGTGGCCCTCTACATAACACTAACAGGACTGAGGAAGGGGCACACCGAGACTGTGACTGAATACGTCATCAGAGCTGAGCAGATCATTACGGGATTGAAGAGTGCAGGAGAAGCACCAAGCGATGGGCTAATGATGGCGATGGTGATGAGGGGACTACCGGAGCTGTACAAACCGTTCACACTCCTGGTAACACATGGTTCAGCGGACATGACGCTGGGAAAGTTCAAGGCCAAGTTACGAAATTTCGAGGCCTCAGAAGATATCCACCCAGCCGCCGCGGAGGCGGCAGAGAGGGTGCTGAAGGCCCGAGCGACACTGAGGGAGAAGACCAGGCCCACGACGGAGCTGGCGTGTTGGCGATGCGGAGAAAAAGGCCATCGGAAAGGTAACTGCACAAAGACTGTCTGGTGTAGCTTCTGCAAATCCACGGGGCACACAGACAGAGCGTGCATGAAGAAACGCGACCAGAGCGTACGATACGCGCATGGACAAGATGACGGCCATGGACGAGACGGCGGCTATGGACAAGATGGTGGCTGTGGACAAGATGGCGGCGACGGTCGAAGTGAGACGAATCGAGACGACGCCCGGAGAGTAGCGGGACAAGAAGACTTCATCTTCGGGGCGCAGACAGCATACGTCACCAGGCCAACGCAGCTGCAGCAGGCCCAAAGGAAGGGACTGATCGTGGACACAGGTGCGTCGTCCCACGTCATCAACGACAGGAGTCGGTTCAAGAACTTTGACAACACTTTCCACCCGGAGAGACACAGCATGGAGCTGGCAGACGGGAAGCGCACCTACAGGTTGGCGCAAGAGAGAGGAGACGCACAGGTATGCCTCATAGACAGTGAGGGGCGCCGGTGTACAGTGACGTTAAAGAACGCTCTCTACGTACCCTCGTTCCCACAAGGACTATTCTCTGTAATAGCTGCTACTGCAAACGGTGCCAAAATATTCTTCGATGAAGGTAAAAATGTTCTTGTAGAGCCTGACGGTACACGATTTAACATAAAGGTGTACCAGAGAATGTATTATCTGCAAACAGAGTGTAATGACAACGACAAGTGTAATGATAATAATGATATGTGTAACGTGACTGTCAGTCACGATATTCAGACATGGCATGAGATTATGGGTCATTGTAATTACGAGGATTTACTGAAACTGCAAGCAGTGACAGAAGGCATGCACATTGAAGGTGAAAAGCGTAGACCTGACAAAGAATGTGTACTGTGCATAAAGGGGAAGTTTACTCAATCGAGAAACAGAAATCCCACAGAAAAAGTAAAGGTACCACTTGCGCTAGTTAACACAGATCTAGCCGGTCCAGTAAGCAACGAGTCCATAGGAGGCTTTAGATATGTACAGCCTTTTACAGATGTGTGCACAGGGCCAGTGTTTGTTTACTTTCTCAAAGCAAAGAGTGACACACTCCAGGCCACGGAGAAATTCCTGGCAGACGTAGCCCCTTATAGTAACATAAGATGCTTGAGGTCCGACAACGGAACCGAGTTCACAAACAGAGAGTTCCAATCACTGTTGAGAAGGAACAAGATAAGACACGAGACGTCATGTCCATATTCCCCACACAAGAACGGAGTGGCAGAGAGGGAATGGCGCACTCTTTTCGAAATGGCTAGGTGTAAGCTAGTAGACAGTAACTTACCTAAGAGTCTATGGCATTATGCGGTGCAAGAAGCCGCTTACACCAGAAACAGGTGATTTAATAAGCACACGGGCACCACCCTGTATACAGCACTGACAGGAAAGAAGTGTAATCTAGCTAGAATGCACCAATTTGGATCAGTGTGTTATGCTTACCTGCAGGACAGAGGAAAGCTTGAGTCCAGATGTGAAAAAGGACTCTTTGTAGGGCACGACAAAGGAAGCCCCGCTGTCCTAGTTTATCATCCCGGTAAAGGGAGAGTGCAGAAACACAGGCTAGTCAAGTTTGTCACAAAGACAACATGTGAGAACGAGACACAGACAGAGGAGCCAGAGCTGGACTCCAGAGTAAGGTGTGAAGAAACAGAGACACCTCAGCCCAGTGTACTTAGCACGGTCGTGCAGACAGACAGTCAGCAACCCCCAGAGGGCGATGACGAGGAGCACCCGAGGGTGACGTCACGTGCCCCAAGCAGTGAGAGGTATCCCTCAAGGGAACACAAACCCCCAAAGTATCTGACAGACTATGCCCGGAGAGAAAGTGACGAGGATGACAGTACACTTACCACCATTGATTACTGCTACAGAGTAGTCAGTGGGGTACCTCAGACCTTTAAAGAGGCCATAGTGTCCCCTGAATCAAGTAAATGGGAGAGAGCAATGGATGAGGAGATGAGGTCCCTAGAGGACAACCACACCTTTACTCTAACCAAGTTACCAGAGGGCAGACAGACAGTGGGAGGGAAATGGGTGTATTCAATTAAGGAGGGTATTGAAGGCCACAACAAGTACAAAGCAAGATTTGTAGCTAAAGGTTACAGTCAGAGGGAGGGGATAGACTACGGTGAAACATTCTCCCCCACAGCCAATCTGACCAGTGTAAGGGTAGTGATGCAGAAAGCAGCTGAGGACAATTTGATTTTACATCAGATGGATGTGAAGACAGCCTATCTGCATGCACCCATAGATAGGGAGATATATATGGAACAACCTGAAGGTTACGAAAAGAAAGGAGAGAAGCTAGTGTGTAAGCTAGAAAAATCTATTTACGGCCTGAAACAGTCTGGGCGAAATTGGAACGAGATGCTTCATACATGTCTCATTGAAGATCACTTCCTACAGAACCCAGTAGACCCCTGTGTTTACTCAAGGGAGTCAAAAGAGTCAGGAAAAGTGATAATCGTCATTTGGGTGGATGATTTGATCATCGCAGCAGACAACACTAGAAACCTAGAACAGGTCAAAGGTATGCTCTCCACCAGATTCAAAATGAAGGACCTTGGAAGGTTAAAGCATTTTCTAGGCATAGACTTTGAACAGTCTGCCAATTGTGTAAAAATATCCCAGAAGAGATATGTGGAAAAGATCCTGAAACGTTTTGACATGCAAGAATGTAGATCAAGGGAAACACCATGTGATCAAAAACTAGACTACCAGGAGGATGCTCAGAAACTGACAGATGTAAAAATGTACAGAGAAGCTGTGGGTAGCCTCATTTATTTGACAACATGTACTCGCCCTGACCTATGTTTTGTAGTGAGTAAATTGTCACAGCATTTTACTGACCCCACAGAGGAGCACTGGATTACAGCAAAACATGTTTTTCGTTATCTCAAAAGTACAGCAGATAAACAGCTTTGTTTCAGAAAGAGCAGCGAGGGCTTAGGGCTTAAAGCCTACAGTGATGCAGACTGGGCAGCTGACACCACAGATAGAAGAAGTACCACAGGATATTGTGTGAGTTTGAACACAAACAGCTCACTGGTTTCATAGAAAACAAGGAAGCAGCCCACAGTGGCACTATCAACTTGTGAAGCCGAATACATGGCTCTAGCTATGACAATACAGGAATGTATTTATCTAGAACAACTGCTCGAAGCAATGGATACCTATGTATATAAGAAGACTGTTGTTTATGAGGACAACCAGGGAACCATTGCGATTGCTAGAAACCCTGTGTGCCGACAGAGATGTAAACATGTGGATATAAAATATAATTTCATCAGATCTGTCATCAGAGAAGAAAGAATGACACTGATTTATTGTCCAACAGCAGACGCTATGACGAAACCCGCTTCCAAACTGAAATTGAAAAGATTTGCAGAGGTCATGTTTGGTGTGTAAATATTGCCTGTTATGTAGTATTGACTGCCATATTCTTTTTGATGATTCTGAACGGTATTATTTTCTTTGAAAATTGTTTTTGGAAAAGTTGTACAGTGTACTAGACAACCCTAAGTGGGAGTGTTAAAGTTAGAGGTTATATATGATTGCTAGTAACTGTCTAACTATGCATAACTGTTTCCACTAGAGGGCGCTATAGGCGGAGCTGCTAATCCTACCGCCAGGTGGAAGGTATTTAAGGAGATGTCTCCCCCCCCTCTATCTCTTCCCACCTGCCTCTCACGGAGAGGAGAACTCATGTGCTGCTGTGTGCAATTGTAAATAATAAACCACGCCGATTAAAGGCTGAAGGGAGAAACCATGTCTCATGAACATATTATTGTCGCGCCATAGCCAGACTCATCTGCACTAACCTCACTTTGTGCATTGCATTGAATAAAAATTCACAATGTACCTTTACATACCAATATTCGTCTGGCCACACCCCTATCCGCCAACTTCATAAGCAGGTGTGTGGCCACACACTCGCCTCCTTCTTCACTTTCACCACAAGGGAGTGCCTGTTATATACATCACTTGACAAGGTTGTTAAGCTGAAGAAAGTTGAGAGGAAAACAGAAGACAAGGAGATACGTTGACATTATATCTTTATTTTCTCTCTCACTATTTTCGAGAAAATACGGCGATATTGTCTTCGTCACTGGAGTGTCTGGAAGATGATGATCATTCTGACCTCCACCGTTTTTTTCGTATTAGCCCCACCTGCAGTCCTCCTTGCTGCGGCTGGATAGGTATTGAACCTCCGGTCATACAGCTGGACTGTGGGAGGCACCGGTTGCTTCCGAGCTGGGTGAGTACTGTTTTGCTTGCGAGCACTAGTTGTCTGTTAATGCTATGGGGGTTAGCTGACAATTTTACAAAGTCCGGCCCCAGATTGGGGTCCTCTGCTCGGCTTCTTAAGCGGTGGACAGAGGATCTTGGTCTGACGCCCATGATGGTCAACCTAGTGGGCCGCGACCGAGACCTGGTCGAACCCGGGATTCTCTGGACAAGCGGATGCTTCTCTGTCCCGTGCAGGCCCCATCTTTCACATGAATGTGGAAGTACACCCTAAAGCACGAGGGAAAGTGGACATGGATCTTCGTTATCTGAAGTTCCATGCTCAAGTCGGCTGCAGCCCATACGGGAATTGTGCCGACTCCGCTGCATGTCTGGTAAATCACAGTTGAAAACTGTGTTGACATTTCTTTTCTCTTCCCTCTTAGGATGGGGAGGGACTCAGGCGGCGGCCTGTCTGAAGTGTGGCTTATTATGTCATTGTGTACAGTTCAGGTGATAGCTGCTTGTTGCTATCAGTCGGGCGGCTGTTAGCTTAATGCTACACTGTTGAACGTTACTGTGACTATAACATGCCTTAAACACTCTGACTACGACGTCATCTTTGACAGAGGATGTTAGTCGACCCTACACCCGGGTGCCATGCCAGCGAGGACTTTGTCAACATGGAGAACGGCGGCTGGGTGGCGTAGCGGACATTACCCTTGTCACCGACGCAGGAGATGCCGGGTTCGACTCGGTGTCCCGTTGACCAGTGTTGCAGTCCTCTCGGCCTGCGCTCAGGGTGAAGGTAGGAGTCCTGACCGGACTTTAAACACTTCTTCTTTTCTTCCCTTCTAAATGTTTTGTAATAACGATGTTTCCAAAACGTGTGTTGCTGCAATACATTGAGGATACGACGCGTGTTGTGTGTGAATTGTCTTGTCACTGGTATAGCTTCTCTCTCCATAGCAAATCGGCGTTGTTTTTTACATGTGTAAAAATGAACTGGTTAGTTGTGATGAGAACATGTGTGTTCATGTAACGTTTGTAATTGTTATCGTATCTAAAAGAGTTGAGAAAAGAAAGAAAAACGACCACAAGGATAATTCATGTTCAGGAAACATTGTGTCAGAAACAGAATGTTGTCACATGTTTTCACAGTGTCAGCCTACTGTTGATGAAGCTCTGTTCCTCTGGCGACGTGATGGACACCAGGTGAGCCCCCACCATGCGACAGTGCTGCTCTGCCACCTCCCAGCTCAGTCGCTGGCTAAAGTGCCTGTAACAGTTGCCGTGGAACTTGTCCCAGCCAGGCTCGCACAGCTCCAGGTCTGAAACAATGACAGGGTTCAAAATCAATCACACATACAGAAAGACCACCTAGAACACGTAGCACTCATATTCCTATGCTTTTTTTGTTTGTTCTTAGCTCAATCTATTTTAATAAAAAAAAAAGTCTTATGTACTTTAGATACTATTGCTACCATGGATGTATGTATATGTGTTTCATTACATGTATATATACATAGTAGAGGTGGGCATAGATAATTTTTTTTAATCTAGATTAATCTCTCTGCAATCCTGGATTTAATCTAGATTAAAATGGCAAAAAAAAAAAAAAAAAAAAACCTGCCGAAGGCATTCAAAATATGTGTGTTCCTTATGTTTCTCAGGCCAGGTGGCCCATTACACCATGAGCCCATCTCCCGTTTCCAAAATGCATTACAGACTGTTTGAAAAAGCTGTTTTGCTATGATAATTGGTAATGAAATATCAAAATAATGTTCAATAAGATGTACTTGTGTTTAATAAGTTGTTTTATTCAGAAGTTAACACAAATAAATAATATTACCAGTACAGTACAGTATCTAGCACACTCTCAGGAGCAAAACAGAAAGAATCATTTCAAACTTGAACTATGTGACATGGCTTGAATCAACTGCTCCAGTGGAGTTGCTCAGTGGCCAATGGTGTCAACTGTGGTTGTACTGGGCAGCTCCCAGGTGTGAATGGAACTGTGTGAATGTGAAGCAGGGCGTTCCTGAAAAAGAGCATCTGTGCTCAGCGAACCTACCCTGGGTAAATAAATGTTAAAAAAAAAAAAAAAAAAAAATCAGATTAATGCGTTACTTATATTATCGCGCGATACTAGTATAGCGTTAACGCAGCACGTTAACGCCGTTAACAGCCCAGCTCTAATACATACATACCAATTATTCACCTGTTCTATTCTCCATCCGTCTATCATCCATAGCAACACTAGATTATTATCACTAGACATCCTGTTGGGGGATCCCCTTTGAACAGCCCATCTGAGGTGTCTCTCCTCCACTCCGCCTGTGGTGCTTTTTCCCCTATTGCTAGTTTTTAGTGAGTCGTTCCTTATCTTCATTGGGGAAAGTCTGGGAGTGTCGCATATATGGATTTTATGGTGTTTTTTGTTCTGGATCTATTGTGATGTTTCTTCTTGACTTGTACAGCCCATGGGGGCAATAATTCCATGTGATCTCGGGCTCTACAAATACATTTGATTTGATTTGATTTGAACAGTGTAATAAACCTTTTCTGGCTGCTCCCCAGTCTTTGCTGCGGCGATAGGAAAATGAATGGACTACTAATAGATCGCTCCTACAGTAGCTTCGTCTGTGGTTCATACAGCTGTGGTTCCTATGAACAAAGTATTCTAATGTCTCTCTCTGATAAAGCAGGGGATCTTGAATTTAAGCAGCAGTTTAAAAAAAGGATAAATCACCAAAACTAGCTTAGGATCGCAGATCAGGCCACCCGACGTCACCAGTGTCAGTGCATCCTCTGGCTCTTTTTGGCTTTTAGAGATTGGAATGTTAACTAAACATAAAATACTTTGGTGAAATGCAATTTTCACATTAACCCCACATTCATTACTGGTATACGGGAAAGGAAGAAACTGTTCATTTCTGCCATAGGCAGAAAATAAATACACTGGGGCTTGTCATAATGACGTGAACATACGTCAGATCAGATATCATGGCAGACATTTATGAGGACCTTTATTTATTTAAATACTGCAACACTTCTGGTATTTTCAGCTCATGGGAGAGCGCAGGGGGATACAATTAATGAATGTTGATGAGAGCCTTGACGTAAGTGGTTTTGTAGCTACAGTACAGCTGTGGAGGTGCTGGAGACATGATCCAATATACCTTTTTATACGCTTGAGTCTCCTGAACGCGGAGAGACCAATCCCAAGTTGATCAGCACTTTCTCGGCCAAGCTATAGTCACTTTTCCGCACCTACTCCCCAAACTCCACATGCGCAGATTGCCCAGGGAGTCTCTCTGGATTGTCCAGAGATCTAGGTTTATCAATCTGCGCATGTGGAGTTCAAGTCAAGTCAAGTCAAGAGTTTTTTATTTGTCACGGCATACAGGGCATACAGTGAAATGCGGGTGGTCATGCCTGCAGCGATTGTGCAATAATACAAGTAATAAGAATAAGACATAACAGGTATAATGTACATACAGTTTAAAATGCATGGTAAAAGACATGCTAAGGTCCTGCGATAGTGCAATACAGTGTTAAGCTACAGATGAGGCACTGGGTCTTATGTACACTACTATACAATACTATACTATACAATATACAGTTATACTATATATCCTTATGCTATCTTGCTATATCCATCTATTGCTATACAAGAACCACTCCCATTCTTTATTTTTTTATCTTCATTTTTTTTATAAAGTAAAGTGACCTTTTCATTTTGTAAAGTGACCGTTTGGTGTGAGTGTGTGCAGCATGTGTGTGTGTGTGTGTTCGTGCTAAAGTGACTGTTAGTGGGTGAGCGTAGTATGTGTGTTGTGTGTGTGCTCATGTGTGCTTGTGTGGAGAGTTCAGTGTTCAAGACTCTGATGGCCTGGGGGACGAAGCTGAGCCGAAGTCTCTCTGTCCTAGTTGCTGGTGTGCGCAGGCGTTTGCCTGACCGCAGCAGCTTGAACAGGCTGTTGTTGGGGTGGTGAGGGTCTTTCATTATTCTGCAGGCTCTGGATTTGCACCTCTTGTTATATAAGACCTGCAGGGGTGGTAGTGCAATACCCGTAGTACGCTCAGCTGAGCGCACCACTCTCTGTAGGGCCTTCTTGTCCTGTGCCTTGCTGTTTCCATACCAGTAAAGATGCTCTCTACAGCTCCTTGGTTTTACCAATGTTCAGGAGCAGGCTGTTGTCCTGACACCAGCGTGCCAGTACATCAACCTCCTCCCGGTAGGCTATCTCGTCGTTGTCAGAGATCAGCCCCACCACCACTGTGTCGTCCGCAAACTTCAATATGGAGTTGGAGCTGAACCTGGCCACACAGTCATGTGTGTAGAGTGAATACAGCAGGGGGCTCAGGACACAGCCCTGGGGGGACCCGATACTCAGGGTGATGGTGTTGGAGGTTGGAGTTTGGGGAGTAGGTGCGGAAAAGTGACTATAGCTCGGCTCGTAGCTACAACCACTTACGTCAAGGCTCTAATCAACATTCATTCATTTTATTATCCCCCGCGCTCTCCCATGAGCTGAAAATACCAGAAGTGTTGTGGTGGTCTATTACAGCAGGCTGCCTGTGATCACAGAAGAAGAGCAGTATGTCAGTGTTGCATTGTGGACTCCTTGAAAAAAACAAGGAAACTATAAAAGAAGGAAGGGTCATCACTGAGGTCACACTGTGTAGCGTGGTAACACACATTGGTGCCAAGTGTGGAAACTTTCAGTTCAGCAGACATTGACTTGAATGGGATCAGCCATCTCCTTGTTTATGAAATTTTTACAGGTTATTACTTCGGATGTCAGAATCATCTGCAATTTGTTGCATTGTTAACTAGCTAACGTTTGATATATTGGTTGATATATTTCCTCAGATAGCTTGTATATTTTAAATTTGAATACAGGCTTCAATAGAACTGGCACCAAAGTCTGGCACCAAGCAGAGCATAGAACGCTGGTATTCTGACGTGATGACCCTTCCTTCTTTTATAGTTTCCTTGCCTGTGACAACAGGAAGAGGAGTGTTATGTGGCTGTTGCATTGTGGACTTCTCAAAAACTTGATCATTAAAGAAATACTCAAATTCAAATAAGCTTTTTGGAAATACACTTATATGCCATCTTTCCCAGAATCAGACAAGAAGATTTATATACATTTTATCTCTGTACATCAGTTTTGGAGTTGTTGGACGTTGTATTTCTTCACTTTTGATGAAGCTAGGCTAGGTCCAGACCAGGGTCCGACCCATTAGCAGGTGCTGGTTGACTGCGACCGACTCATCCATATGTAGCACCCTGAATATTCGACTATTATTCAGAAGTGCCGACTTGCCTTTTATCTCCCCTTTGTGCACAAAGACATGTTGACTAGTTTCCATTGATATTCTCTCGAACAATGACGCGAGTGTCTCCTTCTCTCACCGGCTGGAATATGGATTATAAACAGTAAGCTGAATCATATTCAATCCATCCAGTTCTCTTCCTGTGGGGCTAGGTGGCGGTTCCAGCAGGGAGCGGCAGGTGGCAGGCGGAGCGCACAAGAGAGAGAGAAGCAAGCAACGAGGAAGAGGGAATCACCTAGAGGTGAGGGGAACCGGAAGGTCTCTTCGGCGTTGGATGTAGCCGTGAACGGTCGCAGCTACAACAGGAGGTGCTTTGGAATAGCCCCGTTAAAGAAGTGAAGCCAGAGAGCCCCGCCGGAGCGAGCGACGGGTGATGAGACATACTTGCTAGTGACGGGTTATCCTAGAAGTATCCGTGATAGTGTGTGAGTAAGAGAAACCGAACCCAAGGACTAACGTCCATAGATAACGTGTTATAGTAGCAGTGTGTGCGGTGTATTAGCATGCTGCTAACGGCTATATTGACTCCAGTATACTACCGGGCGCGAGGCGCTGAAGAGACCGGTGGTGTAGCCAGCCACGTTGCGTTAACAGTATAACCGAATAGCAGGAGGGCTGTCTGGGACCCACAGAGTAGCTTCAGTTAAGGTAGGGCCAGAGCATTGTCGCGCGTCGACCCAGCACCGGCCGTCAGCAGCCGTCTTTGCCGGCCTTCTACATCTGCTCTGCACCGGCGGTCGTCAGCCCAGCACGGGAGTTCGTCCCGTCCGGCAGAGGTCGCCATCACCCAGCACGCGCTCTCAGCCCGCTACTGCTCCCTCTGCCCCACCCCGCTTGCTAGCGCCAGTGACGAGAGCGTTCGACGCCATCTTACCACCCGGACAGTGGTGGCGCGGCGAGGCCGCCATCTTGGTTGAGTACATTAGAGCTTCGGGGCTCAGGATCCTATTGCACAGTGCACAGTGTGTCGCGGCCTACGGGCGAAGCTAATGGTTGCTAACCACAGTTCATAGGGGCACCCCATAAACATTACATGCCGGCATTAGTTTAGGACTTTTGTTAGGTACAGTGGGCCCACCTTTTCATTTCTTTTGAGTGTAATAACGTGTATGGTCATGCCTCTTAATTTCCCGTCTCGTTAAAGCTGTTTCTTCCTGGGGTACATTAATGCTGCCGTAATATGTAAAGCCTTAGAGGAAGGTATTATTGTATAAGTGTTATATGTGTTATTATTATAATTATTAGTAATTAGGAATAATGATAGTATATGCATTTGACTCACTGCCAGTAATACTTGTCACTGCCCAGTATAAGTAACACTAAACGAACTAAGACGGGAATTGTGTGTGTGCGTGTCCATTATTGAGTCTAACCCTAACCCTTTTTGATGCGGGTAATATTATTATTATTTAACCCTTTCTCCTTCCAGTCATTAAGGTCTCTAGTGGTCGTCGAGGGAGGGTACTGCTTGCGGGAGGAACGAATCTATTTAGGCATATCAGTCACTAGGTGTGGGAGGGTTAACGGAGGTATTGAGGGAAGTGAGAGCGAGTTGGGGAGTACTGCTGACCGCCCCGGAGAGGCGAGGAAGACCAGAGTACCAAACCAGGTTGGTAAATCCCGGGCCCCATTCACTCCCACTACCGGGCCCCAGTTTGACGCTCCAGGCCCAAAGACGAGGGTGCAGTCAGACGGAGCTCTACTGCGTCCAGCTACCTTGTGACTGCCAGCAACCGTTCCCACAAAGCAGGGATAATCCACCCTGCTACACATAGTTTACATACGTCCTCCCCCCGAGAAAGTGTGTTCTCACATGTTCTTTCATCCCCCCCCCCCCCCCCCCGCGCGCACTATGCTAGGGGTTAAGGCACTGAGATCCCACCTCCATTGCTACGTGAACCTGATTCACAGAGAAGTGAGATCCCACCGCTGCCACCAATGTAACCGAGAGATTTTAAAATGTGACCATAGGATCCACAGGCAGCCGCACTAACAAGCTGAGCTAAAGGGTCCGACCCGATAGCAGGTGCTGGTTGACTGCAACAACTCATCCGTAGTTTACACTGATATCAATCTTCTTGTCTGACTCTGGCAAAGATGTCAAGTAAGTGTATTTTCCCCCAAAATGTTTGGCAGGCATGTCATCTCAATAAAACCAGAGCAGGAAGCTTACCAGTTTGACAGAGGTCACCTCCGTAGCTTGGCAAACAGAGGCATTTGGCGACTCCGCCGTTGTCCACACATGTGCCTCCGTTGATGCAGGCATCTTCCAAACAGGCATCTGAAACAGAAGGAAAGACCAGACGAGTGGTGCAACTATATAAGAACATAGGTCACAAAGGCTGTGTGTGTCATTCCATTTAGAGTGACAGTTTACAGTGAAAGGTTTGCAGAAACACAACATGCAAACACAAGGAAAAGCAGGACACACAGATTTAGTGTAGGCAACAGAAGTGCAGGAAGAAAATCTGCATTCAACGGAATAAGATTATCCACAAAAGAAGTGTACACAGAGAATAGCCAGTGTTGCGATGAGACATGGTACAGATTACTGATACTGGCCCTCTTAAAACCTTCTTCATCACATTTTCTTCTCTTACACTACAATATTTTGGGAAATACACTTATTTGCCCTCTTCCCCAGAGTGAGAAGAGAATATTGAATCTTTGTGTGTCCATTTTTGGATTGTTGGAACTTATTTCTTCAGTTCTTTCAACGGAACCAGGCTAGCTGCTCCCTACTGCTTCCCGTCCTTGTGTACACTTCTTTTGTGGAAAATCGTATTCCGTTGAATGTGTTGCTTTAAGATGAAGAGCAAGGTTGTTACCATACATCATATAATATCTAACTTCTGTAGCGTGTGTAGCTAAGTATATGTATAATACAGTTTGACTATACCCAGGAGAAGTGAGAAAGTAAGTATCTGTTGGAATGACTAATACCAAAGTGTTGTGATCCATACGCGCCAGTAGAGGGTAGTGGAGTACAAACTTGAGACTATGGCACATGAGGACGAAGCCAGAGGGGTCATTCTACAGCCAGGAGTCATTCCCATCTCCCCTGTTCATGTATTTCTCTCTCTAAATGCCCACTCTCCTTTAACATTTGTAATGGCTTGCCAGGTGCAGATTTGAAGAAGCTAATCCATAATGAACAGATTTATATAAATTTTTACATGGTTTTAATTTTTTTTTTGGTAAAACATATTGCAGTAAATCCACATCTGTACAATGAATTGAAAGAATATTTGATGTATGGCTGAGCAACTGGTAATCTAACATGTAATAGTATAAATAACAACATTTCTGGAGGCATTATTTGTGAGGATTATTATTACAAGCAACAAAGCTGCTGGAACCCAATTGTATCTTGATTATTCTTTTTCTCCACTAAAAGTATTTTAGGCTCAGCAACCGGCAAGTCCTAGACCAACCAAATTTGGCAGGTGGGTTCCTATGGCCCCCCTCTACTCCGGTAATACAAATCACCCATGTCAGCCAGATGGTAGCGCTATAACAAAGGATCATGGCACTTCATATTCCTATGCATCTGAATGTGCTCTACAACTTTGCCTTTGGAAACACCCATGTCTGCCATATTGTTTGCCTGGTATTTAAACTTTTATGAAAAGAGGTTCTAGAGGGCTTTTTCCATTTTGGCCCAATCAGATACAGAGCCTCAGGGGAACAACCTACATGAACGCGTATGGCCGCTGTAAACCAACAAACTTCTTGAACTTTGACGAAGCGTGTCTCTTAGCCATTAGCCATAAGTTATCAATGTTTTATACAATCATCATGATATCCTGTAGATATGTTCACTCCATAGGGGGTGCAATAGTGCCAAAGAAATGTGCACTAAAACAGCCTTCCTATGCATGAAAATCTATGTTACAGCTACAGACACATGCCTGGGGGTTAGTATACAGAAGATAAAAAAGTGACAAAGTAGTCACCAAAGCCAGTTTTCTTAAGTGTAGTAAATAAACAGTCTCACATTAAGGAGGGATCCTAATGGTCTGAAAGACCTGCAAGAAGTAGGGTCCTTATCCTTCTTGGGAAGGAGAGAAAATGAAGTCTGAGTAAGAGTGGGTGGTCGTCTACCTTGTTTGAGAGACTCATTATATATATCCAAGAGAAGTTCTGTGCATCATTTTCAACATTTGTTTGAACAACCTGTTGCTCATCCCCAACCATAATGTAAAGCCATGCTAGCCAGGGACCAGCAACGTTTGACCATGGTCCATGTACTAATGTACAGAGAGAAAACATGGCTGTACTGGCTCCTAATCGCTGCACATATCAATGGCAAGGCTCTAGTCCTGGCATGCCATGCAACAAGAGGAACAGCACCCTCCTCCTACCTCTGATCAATGGTCTCTGACTACCTACCCACCAGACCCCTATGCTCTGCATCCTCTGGCTGCCATTTCATGCACCCGCAGGGTCATTAAAATGAAGCAGACTATTCTGTCTGGGCTCTGTGGTGGTGGACCATCAATTAGGACAGCTGAAACACACTCAATCGTCCACCACAGACTAAACACACACTTATTCAATCGCTATCTGAAAATTGTAACCAACTTTTCTTCTTATCTATGCTTACTATGCACTCCAAGTGATAGATAGATAGATAGATAGATAGATAGATAGATAGATAGATAGATAGATAGATAGATAGATAGATAGATAGATAGATAGATAGATAGATAGATAGATAGATAGATAGATAGATAGATAGATAGATAGATAGATAGATAGATAGATAGATAGATAGATAGATAGATAGATAGATAGATAGATAGATAGATAGATAGATAGATAGATAGATAGATAGATAGATAGATAGATAGATAGATAGATAGATAGATAGATAGATAGATAGAGTCTGCATTTGGAAGAGAAAACGACCAATCTAGATATTTTAAGATTCTATGCCTTACTTCTGCGCACTGCCAGATAGCCTGTGGGTGACGGAGAGATACAATTTACATTTTGACAAAGAGAGGAGAATCAGATACAATTTAAAGTGAGTCTTTATCACAAATGGTTCCAGAGACTTTGTAAAACATGTCTAGTGTCGCGTGTGCACGTGACACTCAGCTTTAGAGGGTTAAAAGTAAGACATTTGCACATTAAGCAAAATAATAAGTCTTGAAATGATACACAATGTCAGTGAAAAGCTTGTTTTTACGACAATGTTTCAATTAAATTTATTTTAAGATGTGTCATGAGAGTGTGAAAGTCTCAATGTTAAAAAGGACACAATATTATTTGTGTGCTTTTGAAGACGTTCTTTGACTGTCACAGAATTATCCTTTAAAGGACTTGGTTTCATTTGAATTATTTTCACCTTTAATGGTTATGTCGTTGTGTAAAACATTTCCTAAAACATTTCATTTCTATAATGAATATTCTAAAGTTTTAAGGGGATACCATACAGTATTACTTAGTCAAGGGCAGTTCAATCAATACTCTCCCCAAGCTATAGTATAGAAACCAAAAAACTAAGACTTGAAACTTTGATTTCATCAAGATGTAAATTCTCAAAACACAAATGTTTGAGTTCTTGCACCTAAATGAGCTTTATTCAATGGTAGAGTTAGCAGTTTTGAACCAGCAAATGTACTCTCATCACCAGAAAATATTTTGAGTACTCTCTAATGCTAGAGACATACTAGACGCTGAAGTGCCATTCTTGTGGCTGTTCACACCAGAAGCCATTTCAGGGTGTCGGTCAACATGAGATTCTGCTCCTCTGCTCCAATCACAAGTAGAGGCACTCATGAGTGCGGTGGGTCTGAATGGTGTAATCGGTTAACATGCACGCCAAAAGGAAACTGCCTGTTCCTCCCGGCTCTTCAGTGTCTGGTGTGTCCCAAGCATAACACTCCTCATCTATCAGGTATACAAACATGACAAGCTGTAAGCGCACTGAGCTAACGGCGCACAGAAACTACCATATGGTAATAATCGCCATTACATTTATACTTTGACCATTTTAATTCGTTATTTTTCTTCATTAGACCCCTGCCGTTGTCATATTTCTTGTTGTCAAGTTTCTGTAAATTCTTTATTTGAATTGTTAGCATTCCACATCCACACTGATATCAAGGAGCACCTCTTGCATTAAACACCAACATTATGGAAAATGTGGTTACCGTCTTCTCCAGAGTCAGACAACAAGGTAGATACCAGAGAAAAATAGAAACCGCTAAAACCTTGCATTGTGCTTTCTCCAGGGTATTCCTCTGCCTACACTTAGCCTCTCTTGCACTTGCCACCGATTCTGCTGCTTAAAGGCAAACATTATAGGAAATGCGGTTACCGTCTTCACCAGAGTCAGACAAGCAGATAGATACCAATTTCCTCTTTGTGCATTCAACACCAGCTATGGCCTCCTTGGTATTAATGTGATCATGGAGTGTTGCTTTCCGTTCCCTCGTGCCCCCCATGGCATGGACCATGGCTTTTGTGGCCTGCTGATGTGTGACAGCCACAGCGCCCCCACAGGGCAGATGACCAGTACTGCCAGACTAACTAAGCAGGCCCCTGTTTTTGTTCACCCCCCCCAGACAGAGATGCTGCTGTGGGTGCAGTTCCCCAAGGCGCTGGGGTCCCTGATGGCCCGGTCATAGTGGAAGACCTTGTAAGGAGTTGACCAGGAGTGGTGCATGGCCCAGCTCATTTTGTTTCAGTGCTTCCAGACCCATGGACTGAAAATGCAGCCCACAAAGTATCACCTGTTGCAGCACCAGGTTAAGTATCTGGGCTATGTAGTCAGCGGAGAAGGGATGGACACTGATCCCGACAAGCTAGCCAGCCAGCATGAGAGACTAGCCCCCCCCCCCCCCCCCCCCCGACGGACAAGTCCATTCCTTTCTGGGTTCTCATGCTACTACCGGTGCTTCATCCCGGGCTGGACGGCCCCCTACATGGCCCACCCCAAAGTAGAACCATTCAACAGACTCATCAGACCCTCTTGAGCGCTCCGGTATTAGGCTATGCTGACTTCAACCTCTCCTTCTGGGTTTACACACCACCCTGGGGGTGGTGTTGGCCCAAGTCCAAGGGGGCGAGGAAAGGGTGATTGCCTATGCTAGCCGGAGCTTCCATCCCAGTCAGAATTATGACCATAACTACAGCTACTTCAAGCTGGAGCTACTAGCACTGAGATGGGACATTACTGAGAGGTTCAAGGACTATCTGTGGGGGGCCGAGATCACAGTCTTCACTGATAACACCCCCCTGGTCTACTTGGAGATAGCTCGGCTGGGTGTGACAGAGCAGAGGTGGGTCGCACAATTAGCTAACTTCTGCTATACTATGAATGCAGGCCCAGAATGCTGACATCCTGTCCTGGCTACCTGGCAAACTGCAGCCACTACAGCCCAGAGCTGACTGAGTCTTGGCTGGTGCCACGCTCCGACCAGGACCTAACCACTACTACTATACTCCCCACTGTCCAGCCTTTGGAGCAATGAGAGAGTGGCAGCTCAGTGACCTTGATATCAAGCAGCTGCCCCCGTGGAAGGAGAAAGAAGAACGCCCCAGTGTCAGGGCCCATGTTTCCCTGTCTCCTGGTGTCCACAGGTTGTTGATGCAGTGGAACCACCTGGAGCTGCCAGAAAGAGTGCTGACTAGATTCATGCTAGTCCCTGAGACTGGGGCCCAGCTGTACATTCCCGTAGTCCCTGCATGTCAGACCCATAAACTCTGGACCAAGTATCATCTGGCATTTGGCCATGGCAGTGGACAGAGGACCCGGTCAGTCTTACATCAGCCTTTCTTCTGGACTGGGATGGAGCCTGACTCCTGTCTCTGGGTGTCCCAGAGCCCTTAGTGTGGTGAACCTGAACCCAAGGTAACAGCCCATCTTCCATTGATCAAAAGCAGCTACCCCTTTGAAATAGTAGCCATGGACCTTCTGTCCTTGGGCAGGCCTGCTGATACTTACCCCTATGTCCTGGTAATCACTGATTTGTTCTCTCGCTATGCTTTTTCAGTCCCCACCCATGATGACCAGACAGCAGCAATGGACCTTTGGCTCCACAAGTGGTTCTTTTCTGACCAGGGAGCAGCATTTTAATCTGCCTTAATGCAGCAATTGGCTGAAATGTACAAATGCAAGAAGAGCCAGACCATTCCATATCACCCACAAGGTAAAGGTGGATGTGAATGCATGAACCAAACTGAGCACCCTAGACCCTGAGGTCCACTCCTAGTGGCACCGGAAGATGCCGGCCCTGGTCCATGCGTACAGAAACATGCTTAGTAAGTATTTGCATCGGGTTTGTGGCCTCATGGTTTTCATCACACCATTACTAACGTAACTAATAACCCATGCAGGTCAGGGCTCCACCCCTCTCACACTACCGCCGTCCGTCTGCCAGAGGGCCCTCAACACCTTCCATCTGACGGGGAAAGCCATTGACTGTCTCTCGCTCTGCTAAAAGGGATATTTCCCCATTTCTGCCTATGTTGTATATAAATAAAGATTGTTATTCCTTTGCACCCGTTGTTTTTGTCTGCTCTGTTAGAAACTACAACAAACCTCAACCTGTGACAATAACACGACCAATCTAGATATTTTAAGATTCTATGCCTTACTTCTGCGCACTGCCAGATAGCCTGTGGGTGACGGAGAGATACAATTTACATTTTGACAAAGAGAGGAGAATCAGATACAATTTAAAGTGAGTCTTTATCACAAATGGTTCCAGAGACTTTGTAAAACATGTCTAGTGTCGCGTGTGCACGTGACACTCAGCTTTAGAGGGTTAAAAGTAAGACATTTGCACATTAAGCAAAATAATAAGTCTTGAAATGATACACAATGTCAGTGAAAAGCTTGTTTTTACGACAATGTTTCAATTAAATTTATTTTAAGATGTGTCATGAGAGTGTGAAAGTCTCAATGTTAAAAAGGACACAATATTATTTGTGTGCTTTTGAAGACGTTCTTTGACTGTCACAGAATTATCCTTTAAAGGACTTGGTTTCATTTGAATTATTTTCACCTTTAATGGTTATGTCGTTGTGTAAAACATTTCCTAAAACATTTCATTTCTATAATGAATATTCTAAAGTTTTAAGGGGATACCATACAGTATTACTTAGTCAAGGGCAGTTCAATCAATACTCTCCCCAAGCTATAGAAACCAAAAAACTAAGACTTGAAACTTTGATTTCATCAAGATGTAAATTCTCAAAACACAAATGTTTGAGTTCTTTGCATCGGGTTTTTGGCCTCATGGTTTTCATCACACCATTACTAACGCAACTAATAACCCATGCAGGTCAGGGCTCCACCCCTCTCACACTACCGCCGTCCGTCTGCCAGAGGGCCCTCAACACCTTCCATCTGACGGGGAAAGCCATTGACTGTCTCTCGCTCTGCTAAAAGGGATATTTCCCCATTTCTGCCTATGTTGTATATAAATAAAGATTGTTATTCCTTTGCACCCGTTGTTTTTGTCTGCTCTGTTAGAAACTACAACAAACCTCAACCTGTGACAATAACACTTTGGACTTCTTCATTTGGGTGATGTTCCTCTTTAGAAATGTCTTCCAAAAGCAAAGTTCCTCTGTAGTAACGTTCAGAGGAAACAACGCTGTAATGATATTTCAAGTAGTCAGAGGAACCAGTGATGCTGAAACCTATGATGCTTCAGTGCTGATACCTATGATTCTCCAGTACTTGAACCCATGATGCTGCTGTACTGGTACCTATGATGCTTCAGTACTGGTACCTATGATGCTTCAGTACTTGAATATATGGTGCTTCACTGATACTTATGATGCTTCACTGGTACCTATGATGCTTCAGTACTGGTACCTATAATGCTTCAGTACTGGTACCTATGATGCTTCAGTACTGGTACCTATGATGCTTCACTGATACATATGATGCTTCAGGACTAGACATGCTGCTGAGAAAACAATTCTACAGGATTGTAAAAATGTTAACTTTAAAACATTTGGGACTGACGGGAAAACAGATTCTTCGACCCCAATCAGGAGATAAACCAGTCTCAATTAATTCCATTTGAAATATACACACAATATACAAATTCAGAGGAGACAGCTATGATTAAATGGGTGTGGGTCACTCTACAGAGGTGATCCAGAGGCATGGATGATAATGGATGCCATTATTTTCTTTTACCTTTTTCAAAATATGTCACAAATTCATCAAGTACAAGTAATCAAGAATTAACATATATTGTGCTTATAAACATGACACTCTGGGATCTAGTCACTCTACTTTTTGACTATCTAGAATACCTATATAAAGATCTGATAAAAGAGCATTGGTAAATGAACATTTCATGACCTGACAGTTTAACAATTAAATTATTTCAACAGTATTATCTATAAAAACCGTATTGGCATTGCATTGGTCAGTGCTGTTACATTCAACATTAGTGCTGTTACATTCATCTGAAAGATCAAGTCACTTGTCCCGTTCATCCCAGATTACTGCAGGAGATATTTTCTAGGGTTTTTGAGGGATAGCCAGACAAATGAATGTGGTGGACAGTCAAAAACACTGCATTTGAACTTGTAAGGTGCAGAGATGCGGCAAACTTGTAGCGTAAAATCCATGGATCACTGTCAAGGTACTGACAACATTCTTGTAGGAGTAAACTATCAAAGGAAAAACAATGGAATACCATTTCACAGAAATTCCAAACAGTACCGTCAATCTTTGGATGAAGAGGAGGAGGGGAAAAAACATGCACAAGGAGAAGGATTTGTTGACAAATGTCAAATGGGACATATCCCAGATGTCAACGTCTCGAAGGGAGGAATCACAAGGAGCAGGGTGAGAAGCACTCAGGGGAAGGAGGGAGGAGTCAGAGAAGAGTGAATGGGCTCGCTGAGACAAAGAGTGAGACAGACATGGAAGTGTGTGTGTGTGTGAGGGGGGTGTCGATTGAAAGGTTGTGGTTGACAGAGAATAGAGCAAGGCAGGACTGGGACAGGGGAAGGCCGAAGGGATTTAGTGCGTCGTCGCTTCGAACAGCAAGAGGAGGGTAGTTAAGCTGGTTAGGGTGGCTTTAACGTTACCTGACAGACTCCCTGTACCATCCACAGCAGCCCTCTCATTGGGAAAGATAAGTAGGGTGGGCGGCTGAGTGAGACTAAACTCAAGATCCACCTGACCTTGACCCACCGGTGGCATGCG
This sequence comes from Notolepis coatsorum, assembly GCF_963971535.1. NCBI lineage: Eukaryota > Metazoa > Chordata > Actinopteri > Aulopiformes > Paralepididae > Notolepis > Notolepis coatsorum. The sequence continues at coordinate 75,319,770 of NC_140168.1, forward strand.
GGCAGTCACCCATGCTGGCTCAGCTGTCTTCCTAGAACCTTGCGGTGGTGTTGTCGTGGTGATCGGGCTCCAGGTGTGTGTGGCCCATCTCGCTGAAGATGTAGTGGTGTCAGTAGCGGTTTTTGTGCTCGAGAAGTCTGATTCCGGTGAGGAATCTGGAGTTCCCATGGAGGAACTTGAAGGGGGCTCGCCGCTGTACTCAAGATCATCTTCAGACTCTCGTGATGCATAGGTGCTGTGCTGCAGAGACACGTTAGATGCTTGGGACTTGAGAGGGATGAAGGCAACCCCTTCTCTGAGGGTTGGTGCATCTGTGGCTGGTCCATTCAAGCTTCCCTCCTCATGAGTAGTAGTTGCAGGATCCTTGTCAAATCTATAAGTAGTGTTGGAGAAGTCTGGAGATTCAGTGGTATTCAAACCTGCTCCAGAACCTAGGTGCTCTTTAGACGTGGAATCCACCTTCTCTGTTGTGACAGTGCCATCAAAACCTGGGCTGATACTACCTTCCAGGCTAGAAATGGAGGTCTCAGAGGAATATGCTGCTGTGGATTTCACATCCTGGCCCAGTTCTTCAGAATGTTCCTCGCCTGGTGAAAGGCTAGCATGTGGAACTGCCGTCTGAGGTTCATTAGGAAAGGCGGTGGCTGCCAAGGGAGATCCAGGCGTGGCAGGGAAACTAACTGTGCCGATAACCCGGTCACTCTCTGGGAAACAGAAAGACAAAACAACACAAGCATTATGAGCATTCTAATGTTGTAATAGTGATATAATGGCACTAGCACAAGAACATGTCATCCCAGAGTATATATTGTTTATTATAGACATGCTATTGCTAAAATATTTAACCTTCATACTGTTCCTCATACTAGCTCTAGGTAGTTAGCTGCAAACCGATGCAGAGTCAATGGGGTCAAGCTCCTGTTTGTACAAACTGACAGAGGCTCATTGAAATCTACTTTGTGTGAACTGTGGAGTACATTTCAGTGAGTGAACTTGTACAGAAAAGAGCTTGACCTCATTGACTTTGCATTGGTTTGAGGAAGTACGAGGAGCAGCTTGGATTGTGCTGAGAAACGACTCTACCGATCATCATCATCATCATCATCATTGGTAAGTAAGAAATGGGCTAGGGTTCCAAAACTCAGAACTATCCTTTTAAAGGCATAAGGTCTATCTGTAAGGCTGTCAAACGGCGACCTCTAGGCAAAAGAGCCCTGCTTGGTATAACACTTGTTTACTTTTTGATGTGTACACACTGAAATCCAATCCACACATCAGACCAAAAACAAACAAAGCACAGTCCCATGTTGTCATATTTTGCTTAGAGGTTGCTGTTTGATGACATTACAGATTCTACCTAGGTTAAACCAGGTTCCAACAGGTTAAACATGGTTATTATTTCAGAATGACCATGAACAGACAATTGAGTAGTGACCATACCTTGGAAAAGATCTCCAGAACCTTCCAAAGCGAACCACTCCCTGTGGGGAGCCTGGGTAGATTGGATTGGTCGGTGAACTGGGGGCTGTGTTGAGAGAGACATCTGCTCAGCCTCTCCAAGCTCTGCCTCTTCCATGCTCAATTCATCTGCTGGATCATCCTCCTCAGAATGTTCCTTTGAGAGGCCAAGGATCGTAGAGGTGGACTCTGGGCTGTCAGTTATACTGTCATTGACTTTTGATTGATCCAAGTCCAGGTTGGTCTCAGGCATTGGCTGGAAGTGCTTGGAGCCGACTGACTGCTGGGATTCGTGTTCTTCAAGGTTTGTCTCTGGCATCGGCTGGTAATGCCTGTGAGGCTCATATGATGGCTCAGGGAACTCTGGGCCCGTCTCCAACTCAAGTTGGTGGATGCTGAAATTCCCTTCATGATGAGAATCTGTCTCACTGGTGGAACTGGGCACTAGTGACGTGGGATGCTGGGAAATGTAAGTATCTCTGGTGCTGGTGGCACTGGGAAGTAACAATGTAGGATGCTGGGAATCGTGGTCCATGTCTGTAGGAGGTGAAGTCTCATCAAAGGGCTGGATGAGGTCCAACGAGGAAGTGGAATAGAAGGGAGACTCTGTGATGTCTGACATGTCTGTAGAGGCTGTTCCGACCAGGTCTTCCCTGACAGAAGGGCCTGACCTGACTGTAGAGGATGTTCTAACCAGGTCTTCCCCAACAAAAGGGCTTGGCATGACTGTAGAGGATGTTCCAAACAGGTCTTCCCCAACAGAAGGGCTTGGCATGACTGTAGAGGATGTTCTAACCAGGTCTTCCCCAACAGAAGAGCTTGGCATGACTGTAGAGGATGTTCCAGCCAGGTCTTCCCCAACAGAAGGGCTTGGCATGACTGTAGAGGATGTTCCAACCAGGTCTTCCCCAACAAAAGGGCTTGGCATGACTGTAGAGGATGTTCCAACCAGGTCTTCCCCAACAGAAGGGCTTGGCATGACTGTAGAGGATGTTCCAACCAGGTCTTCCCCAACAGAAGGGCTTGGCATGACTGTAGAGGATGTTCCAACCAGGTCTTCCCCAACAGAAGGGCTTGACATGACTGTAGAGGCTGTTCCAACCAGGTCTCCCCCGACAGAAGGGCCTTGGAATATGGGGAGAGATTCCAGAACACTCTGGGCCTCTCGTTCCACTTGCTCAGAGTGTTTGCTCAAATGCAGCTCTTCGACTGCCTCCATGAGAAGGATGACCTCTTGGGCAGTACCCTCAGGCTCTGTGGCCATGTAGTCCATGGGAGACTCTGTGTGAGGATTTCTATGATCTGCGGAGGATGTAAACATAATTTCAAGTTTAGCCAAAATCTTTTGTATTGAATTCATTATTTAGTATTTAGTAGTATCATGTTTTTACAGTTAAAATACATTACAGTATGTAGCAGTGGCCAAACAAGCTACTGTTTGTCTTTGCCTCATAGCCTAAACCAGGGGTTCCCAAACTTTTTCAGCTCGAGACCCAAAAGATAAATTTGGTGTTTCCACGGGACCCAAACTTACAAAAATACATCATGAATTGCCATAACATACATTTATAAACTACTGATAAAGAACACAACAAACCATACATTTCAAATGTATATGAAATGTATTTATTTAATTATAAAAGTACATCACAGCAATAATCAGTGTAATGTTAAGTTGCTCACCACCTCATAATATATGTACATACAATTTTGTAACACTTTTAAATGAACAAACATGTTCTACTCTCCTTTCTATTTCTCACCTCTTTTTCAACTCTCAATTTCTTACCCCCTCCCTCCATCCCTCAACCTTAAACCCCAACATTGAGCAACATTCTGATAAATTTGTACTGACTTATTTAGAAATTCTACTGACCTGACATCATGCTAGAAGGGGTATAATATTTCATCTATGGCACAATGAAATATAATGAGAGGTATGTGGCTGGTTGAAGCAGATCTATTCTGGGCTTGGTTTTTGAAAGTGCTATTTTGAGGTCATGCTGAGCATTTAGTCTGTTTCTGTATTTGTTTTTCAGGTATGCCAGAGTAGAAAACCCTGATTCACATAAGTATGTGGTGCCAAACGGAATCAACACATCTACAGCTAAAAATAAAAGAAAAAAATAAACTATTAAGATTATTTAAAAAATAAAAAAACAATTATTGGTGACCCAATAAAAACGGGCCCTAAGTTTGGGAAACGCTGGCCTAAACTATAAGGGGGATCAAGGGGGATTGTGAATTTGAGCTATCATTTAGCTCAGTTGGATTCTGGTCAGAGACAGAGATAACTGTGCAACATCAACAACCATGGTCAGGGCTGGGATGTAATGGATCCATGCAAAGATATGTATTTGTACTGTTCCGTCCTTGATATAGTACATACCGTAAAAAGTATACATACTGAATATTTTTTCATGAATTCAATATTTTTCTCCTTGCAGCAGTATTACAAAAGTTTAATAATACACATAACATTGTGAATGAGATGGCACCATTCAATATTTGAAATGGTCAAATACCATTATAAGCGTCAAAGCGAAGATAATATTGTGATATATTTTGGACATATTTCCCAGCCCTAATCATGGACCATGGCTGCATATTGAAAGTCAAGTCATGAAATGTTAATGAAAGTGATGCATGAAACGTTTGGGGGAAACGCAGACCTCTGAAACAGAAAACATCATGCTGGCTGGACGGCTCTGGGAAGCCTGTCTGGTTGCTGAAGCGGTACAGCGTCTTCACCCCCGCCTGGGGTCCTCCACAGCGCTCCCTGGGCACGATGATGGGGTATCGCACGCTGCCGTCGGCCAGCCAGCCGGGGCTGCAGTGGTCCAGGCCCTCGCTCCAGGCCAGGTACAGCTGTCCGGTGGTGGCGAGCTCCGCCCTCGCCGCCTTGCAGTGGAGCCGCGCCTCGTCCAGCGACAGTTGCTGTGGGACGGGAGTGTGGAAGACCTCCCCTACACACACAACATCTCAGAGGGTCAGCTGGGTTCGCTTTTTTCCCCCTTTTCATTTAATCCATTAATTTTTCATCCATCCAGCCTGATGTTATCATTGGGAATACGTCTGAGCTCGCAAAAGGCCAATGCCGCCAGGTTTTCCTTCTTGGGCATGCAGTATCGTTATAACACATGGACTGGGGAGACTGGGAGCAGCGTGGATTATGTGTTTTGGTGGAGAAACGTTGGATCAATAAACGTGATCAATATTTGGAATGGCGATCAGGAATTGGATGAATCTTTTTGCAGTACATCAGATGTGAGGTAAGGACTCTGTTACCAATCTTGGGTTAATCCGATGTTTCTTTCGTAACGATCACGCATGTGTGTGTGTGTGTGTGTGTGTGTGTGTGTGTGTGTGTGTGTGTGTGTGTGTGTGTGTGTGTGTGTGTGTGTGTGTGTGTGTGTGTGCGTGCGGTTGGCGCTGACCAAGGCACGGAGAAGCGACTTTTCAGCCCCCGCTTCTGTTCGTGCATGAGGACACATATAATACCGATAATCTAGCGTTTATTTCAGAACGATTCATAAATCAAACGACAAATGGCACGATTTCTAAGGAAATGCATTGAAGCGCGGTTTGCTCGAGTTTCTTGAGATTATACAGAATCGCTCTGGAACTATACTCATATTCACCACGGTATAAAACGGAAATGTATGTATGAAAAAATTATCTGTTTTCTTGCATGTTGACTGGAAGAAACTCACTGACAATCGACGTGTTTATTAGATCCATAGCTATCATATTTAATATAGTTTTAGCACTCGCAAACACGGCATTCTCCCCATTGCATTACAGCGATGGCCTTCTAACCAGAAGGTAAACAGCAACCCCTTGGCGTCCATTGAGTTAATAATAACAGTGGCAATAATAATATTAATAATAATATTAATAATAGCAATGGCAATAATAATGATAATAATATTAATAATAACAACAGCAATAATAATATTATTATTAGTAGTAGTATTATTCATAATAATAATGACAATATTAATAATAATACTACTATCAATAATAATATTAATAATAACAATTGCAATAATAATAATAATGACTATAATAATAATAATGACAATAATAATAATAATAATAATAATAATAATAATAATAATAATAATGACAATAATAATAATAATAATAATAATAACAATAATAATTATTATAATAACAATGACAATAATATGACAATAATATGACAATGATAAGATTCAATGGAATAGTATATCTAAAAATAATAATAATACATATAATAAATAATTATATTAAATAATAAATATTATATAACTGATAGGGAATACAGACCCTCATCTGCACCTTTGATTACACTGCCTACTTGCTCATATGCTTATATGTTAATTATATTGTTTCCACTGCTTATTTTTATCTGTACTATAATTGTATTGACTATATTCATGTCTTCTACTATTACCCTGCCCATACCTGTACCTCCCCTCCACCCTCCCCATGCTGCTATGACGCATGCATTTTCCAAAGGGGATCAATAAAGGAATATCTTATCTTAATAATAATAATAATAATAATAATAATAATAATAATAATAATAATAATAATAATATCGAATGGAATAATAGAGGTCACCTGTAGACTGAAAATGCACACCAAATCGCAGGCAATAATACAGGCAATTTATGCAGGCAAAGGTTTTAACCATCCACAACAGAAAGCTGTATGCCTTGAGCATTGCCTACATTTCATTCATGTTGGAACGTGGCCCACTGCATAGACCTGTTCGCTGTTTACAAACATACCGTGTTCGAGCCAATCAGCAATACCAACTGAGTCACATGACTAAGGTACCCCGGACCTGCGTGAGCTGCTGCGCCAAAAGAAGTACTACGGGGCTCTATGAAGAAACCATGGCACTCCCCCTAAAAGTTGTTTCCAATGAAAACGGCTGGATGTCATTTAGCCAAATCAGTATGGCTGTGAGTGTGAGTCTTTCACCTTTTACATATATAGCTTTGGCATGAATTGATTGTTTAGATCGCTAGCATGGCTAACAAATGCAAATATATTGCCCCATTGTTCTGACCAGGATTACGCTCCTTTCTGCCTCGGGTCTGCGCGAGCATATTTGTCATGACGTCGTCGGCGAACAGGTCTATACAACCAACATCTCTTTAATCATGATTGTATCCTTTAAAGGGGCACACTAACATTATGGGACATTTTATTACTGAGTCAGACAAGAAGATAAATACCAATTTCCTCTCTGTGTGTTCAGTAGAAAGCTATGCTAAAGCTAGCTAAAATGGGGGACCCTGATGTAAACAAGACGAAAGTCTTTCTCTGGTCTGCATCCCCTTAACAATTGTGTGTATTGAGAGCTGTACTGTACTGTACCCATTCTGCAATCTGTTAATAAAGTTTTCAATCAATCAATCAATCCGGCTGCAAACTAGCCTAGCTTAGCACAAATTATTGGAAGTGGATATGGACCACTAGCCTATCTTAAAACGTACCCTCAATCTGCTCCACGTAGCAGTACACATCATACAGACCCTTCGGATCCAATGTTCCATAGTTCCTCACTCCTGGTCGCCCATCCATGTCTCCATAGCAACCTTCACGAGGCACTTGGATTGGGTACCTGTGTGAAAGTGATGTCTCCTCTGTGTTACACAAGCTGCACATATTCTGCACATCTGCTTAACCCTTTCACTACCACACTACAGAAGGTTAACCCTTTCACTATACCCTACAGATGGTTAACCGTCTGTAGTGCGGTAGTAAAAGGGTTAATCTTTGGTAGTCTGGTAATGAAAGGGGTAACCTTCTGTAGTGTGGTAGTGAAAGGGTTAAAGCACCTAGAGTTTGTACTGAACTTGGGAAGTCTGTGCCCCTGACATGTGGAACACCATACAACAAACTCTAAAACTCAATATGTTGGTGTCATTTGGTCAGTTCAAATCCTTAATCACCAACCACACCACCGTAATCTGCCGTTGTTTTAATTGATTGTACAAATTCTATTATGTTTTGCATTTATTATGTCCGTGGTAGGTGGAGACTATCCGAGGACATTATGCATTCGGTAGCGTCTGTGTGTGGGTGGGTGTGTGAATCCGCTCAATATCTCACAAACCATAGGGCTGATCAGCCTGTGCTTTGGCACATTGATTCATGTAGTCCAGGGGTCTCAAACTCAATTTACCTGGGGGCCGCTGGAGGTAGAGTCTGGGTGAGGCTGGGCCGCATCAAATATTCCACAAAAAAAGGGTTTCAAGTATTCCAAAATGTATTAATACATCAACAAACTACCCCTTTGCCTCATCATAAAACCTCACAAACACCAGCAACTGAGCATTCTCAGTGGTGTCAGTGGACTCATCCACAGCTATGGAAATGCACTGTGCATTTTTTTTTATTCTATCACAAAGCTGTTTAATGAAATCATCAGCCAGTATTTCAGTTATTCTGGTTGCTGTGCTATCTGAGGAGGATTTGCTTTTGTTTGCCTTCAAACATGGTCTCCGTCACTTCAGTCATACATTATTTTATTATGTACAGTATGCATCAGAGAATGGCTTCTTGTGTTTAGCCAACACCCATGCCACTGAGTGAGGACTTGGTTGCTTTTTATCGTTGTGACATAACTTTAACAATAATTCTGCTTGCAGCTTGATATGATGATTTCATTCCATTTATTTTTGTGGTTCTTAGTGCTGAAAGGTTGCATCAAAATAACTGTGTTTTGTTTCGTATTGGCGTTTCAAATTGCGTTTCAAATTGCCACTCTTCACAAGAGCTACCGTTTCTTGGCACATTGTGCTGGTTGGAGGGAGGATGAACGCATATTTTTCAGTCCATTCACCTTTGAAATGCAGCGATTTTCACTGTTGACTTTTATTTTACTGGCCATCGTTGAACATGCCATATTTTTCTACTAGCTGCCTGCTGGCAAAACTATGCTACTAGCTACAGTACCTGCAGATTAGACTACTGTAGATGCGCTGTCAACTCTCGCTCTGACTCCGACCCGTTGAAAGAGACAACATGCATTCCGTGAAGACCCGCCCTACTCTGCGCCTCTGATTCACAGACTGTGGGTGGGGGGGGGGGGGGGGGGGGGGGAATGGTGACGGGACGCTGAATATGATTGGACCAAAGCAGTAGACAGACACAGACAGTTGGAGCAGTGCAGCCGGACAGGAGCTTGCAGAGGAGATAGGGGAGAATTTCGAGGATACCTGCTATACGCACTGATGACAGGATATATTTCCTTCCACTTGGTATCACTCCGGAATTACGTTTCAACCACTAATGTTGCTGCCATGAGCCTGCGCTATGGTAGCCTACAAGTGATAAAATAAATAAAACGCCCAACTCGCGCAACGGGTCGGCAAAAGGTTGCGCGCGGGCCGCACTAACACTAAACTTTGATGTCAAGTAGGGGGCCGCAAAATATCATCCTGCGGGCCGTAAATGGCCCGCGGGCCGCGAGTTTGAGACCCCTGATGTAGTCCTTCTGTGGAGAGTTTATGGTACACCTTTTTACCACCAGAGGGCCACAAAAGATGATGTACAGTATGTGTACATGCCAGTGTTGTAGTACTCGAGTCCAGGACTCGTGACTCGACATGGACTTGAGCACTGATGACATGGACTCAAGCATTGACTGCATTTGGACTCAGACGGTGCAGACAAGGACTCAGACTTGTTAATTGATAAATACAGTTACTCAGAAGGTTGTTTTCATTCTTTCTGATATGTGTATTGCCAAACCGCCGAGCTGCTACCTGACAGACTGGTCGGACAGCCAACCGGCGTCACACTGCTCGTAGCCGTCGTAATAGGCCACCAGCAGCTGCTCGGGAGCGGCGATGCGTGCCCCGATGCTCTCGCACGCCTTCTGGGCCTTCTGGAAGGAAAACGCGTAGCGGCCTATGGCATCTCTATAGTGAAAGACGACACCTGAAACACACACAGACACACACACGGACACACAGGCGCTATTAAAGGGTATGTTTAGAATTGTGGACCCCTAGCTCTATTTCCTACTAACCAGTGATGTTGTTGATCAGTAGCGACATTTCTCATTACAATCCATGCTGTTCTTCATACTGGATACTTGCAGCTTCGGCTAGTTAGCCACAAAACCAACATTGCGTTGTCAGTGGGGCCACGCTCCAGTCTGTACGTTGTCAGTGGGGCCACGCTCCAGTCTGTACGTTGTCAGTGGGGCCACGCTCCAGTCTGTACGTTGTCAGTGGGGCCGCGCTCCAGTCTGTACGTTGTCAGTGGGGCCACACTCCAGTCTGTACAAGCCCTGACATAAATGCTGAAACACACGTTGGGTGCACGTATGTGGAGTAGGTTATATCACCTATTTCAGGACAGAATGGACAGAATGGAGTTTGGCCAGAACTGCCCAGCGCTCCGGTGAGTGAGCGGCTCTGGCGTAGTTGGTGAAGCTCAGACTGAACGATGCTCCATGTTCTTCCACAGCAGCGGCAACAAAGAAAACAATCCAGAAGCAAAGAACACAGATCCTGTTCAGGCCCACGGCGCCGGTGCTCAATGCCACTGACTTCAATTAACTTCAATAAAATTGTATTGTCATTGTACAAAGTGAAGTATAAGTACAACTAAAATTGGACTTGTGAGCTGTCAAGAGTACATTGCAAATAGGTGTATGCCCTCTAGAGGCCGTCTGATGAAGCCTTGAAGACTGAGTGACTGATGGCCTGACCAGCAAACACCACCATAGCTACTGTACCTCATCTCACCAATCAGGCAGCACCAGTTAGCCCGCCTCCAATCAGTCATGTGATACTTTCCCTATCACCTCCTATGAAATACCACTTCAGTACAGTACAATACTTTCCCTATCATCTCCTATGAAATACCACTAGGGGTCTACCAAGGACTGCCAAGCACCAATTATTATTTAGACCTTGCCATCAGCTCAGATCCATCCAATCAGGACATCATAACACTTACCTTTGACCTTGAGCTGAGTGAGGTCAGTGGCGTCCTCCAGGCCCTGTTGCACCTCACAGCGGTAGTGGCCGGAGTCGCTGGAGCGCACCTCCCCGAGCCACAGTGACAGGTCCTCGGAGGAGGAGGCGTAGTTGAGCAGGGCGGCGCGGCCCCGGTACGCCTCGTTGACCTTCACCCTCTGACCCCGTGCCACCAGGACCTCGGTCTCCAAATCTCCCTGCACCACGCTCCACTTGACCCGGGGTGCCGTGGGAGAGGAGGAGGAGGAGGAGGAGGAGGAGGATGAGGAGGAGGAGGGGGGCGTGGGGGCCGGTGACATGGAGCAGGGGATGACCACGGAGCCGCCCAGGGGGACAGAGACGAGGCCCGTGACAGGAATGCTCACCTGGAGTTGTCCAACATCATCTGAGACAGAAAGGATTTGTATTTACATCTACGTCATGACAAAGAGGGGAGTCTACTGTCTATTGTTTGATATACATAGTACTAAATGTATGGAGATACGTATAGTCTACTGTCTATTGATGTAGTACAGTACTAAATGTATAGAGAGTGAAACATACTGTATAGTCTACTGCTTCTATGCTATGACACCTGAATTTGCCCAGGGGGACTAGCAACTTGACTTTTAAAGAGGGGAGCAGTGTTTCACCACGGGGGCTGGATCCAGCCCAAGAACAAACAGCCCTCGTTCATAATGAGGCCACGCACTCCAACTGTGTCCACACGGGCTCGGAGAGCAGAGTGCTTTTTTTTTTTTTTTAATGTATATGGTGTATTTTCTTGTGGATACTACTATACATTTCTCTCTTTATATTTGATAGAATAAAATAAAAATGATACAATTAACACCAGCCAAAGAAGGGCACTTTTCTTTTCTTTTTGAAGGCAAAGGGGTGGGGGCTCAAGACCTTCAAGTCAAAATCTTGCCATTGTAACAACACTAGAACTATGTATGACTGAAGACCTATGTATGACTGAAGATCTATGTATGACTGAAGACCTATGTATGACTGAGGACCTATGTTATGACTGAGGACCTATGTATGACTGAGGACCTATGTTATGACTGAGGACCTATGTATGACTGAAGATCTATGTATGACTGAAGACCTATGTATTACTGAAGACCTATGTATGACTGAAGACCTATGTATGTATGACTGAAGACCTATGTATGACTGAAGACCTATGTATGGCTGAAGACCTATGTATGACTGAAGACCTATGTATGACTGAAGACCTATGTATGTATGACTGAAGACCTATGTATGAATGAGGACCTATGTATGACTGAAGACCTATGTATGAATGAAGACCTATGTATGACTGAAGAGAAGACCTATGTATGACTGAGGACCTATGTATGTATGAATGAAGACCTATGTATGACTGAAGACCTATGTATGACTAGGGATGGGTACCGAATTCGGTACTTTTGAGGTACCGAACCGTAACACGTCGGTACTACCGAGTATCGAATCAAATGAGAAACCGATTTTTTTTTTTTTTTTTTTTTTTTTTTACTTTTTTCTTTTCATGTCAACGTTCACACGCACAATATATGCTTACCTAGGATTTGACTTGATTCAACAACAAAGCAGTCGGAGCAATGACGAGCCGAAAACTGTCGAAATTGTAGTTATTTGAAGTTTGGATTTTTTTTTACGACTGAGGTAGGTAAATTTAATTTCGACAGTTTTCGGCTTGTCATTGCTCCGACTGCTTTGTTGTTGAATCAAGTCAAATCCTAGGTAAGCATATATTGTGCGTGTGAACGTTGACATAAAAAGAAAAAATTAATAAAAAAAAAAAAAAAGTAAAAAAAAAAAAATTAATAAAAAATATTTTTTTTAATTTTTTTTAATTTTTTTTTAAAGTACCGAAAAAAGGTACCGTTGGGTACCGGTATCGATTCACAGGTACCGGTACCGGTATCGGTTCAAATGTGAAAGGTACCCATCCCTATGTATGACTGAATACCTATGTATGACTGAAGACCTATGTATGACTGAAGACCTATGTATGACTGAATACCTATGTATGACTGAAGACCTATGTATGACTGAAGACCTATGTATGACTGAAGACCTATGTATGAATGAGGACCTATGTATGACTGAAGACCTATGTATGACTGAAGACCTACTGTATGTATGAATGAAGACCTATGTATGACTGAAGACCTATGTATGACTGAAGACTAGGCTTGGGCGGTATGACGGTATTACGGTATACCGGGGTATTTAGAAATACAGACGGTATTGAAAATCAATACCGTGAAAATCACAGTTGGTTTTAAGTTTCTATTTCCACTGAAACGGAGTTTATACAGGGACGGCATTGGGTTTCGGTTTCCATTAGTGAAACGGAGTTAACTTTCGAGTTGGTTGAAGTGCGTGCACACACACAGCACGGCCAGCAGAGGGCAGGGGAGGCGATCCGTATTTCCCCGCACAGAGCTGAGCTGAGCAAGATGCCTCTATGCATTTCCTCTATCTCTGAGCAGCTGCTAAAGCTTAAGCAATAATAATAATATGTTACCATTGAACGATGAAGCGTCAAAGTTAACCACCGTCACTCCAGCCCACGATGAGCTCCCTGACCACAGATGGCTAACGTTTTGTCAAACAAGAGCTAAACTTGCACACACTGTCGCATTTGGACAATTAAAGAACTGGAGTCTGTTCGGATTTAAGCAAAACCCTCGTGCCACGAGTCGACTCGCCAGTGACTTCATCCAGCACAACGAGACTACGAGAGACGGAGGCACTTCTTTGGGAATGTAATATAAAACGGGGTGAGTGAGTGTTGACATTTTTTAATCCTAATGCAACTGGCTCACGTTGATATGATGGTGCCGGGCTGCCGGCCGGGCTAACTAGCTACCGTTAGCTCACGTCGATACCTGGATGGTGCCGGCAGGCGGCAGTGGCACTGGCTACCTTCTGTGATTTGTTTACCTCGAGGTTGAAGAAAGTGCACTTTCAGGTTGAAAGAACGGCCCTAATCTCAACGTGTTTCAATATAAGCAAGCGTTCTGTATCATAGTGGATCCGCTCGGCGTCACTCATGCACTGTCCTCGCACACGTGCACTGAATAAAGACCACAATGTACCTTTATATCCCAATATTTGTCTGACCACACCCCTATCAGCTTACCTACATAAGCAGGTGTGTGGTCACCTGCTCTCCTCCTTCTCGCTTTCACCACAAGGTAGTGCCTCGGTAGATCCCCACTTGACGTGATGTGATGGTAGGAGAAGAGTTGGAAAACAAGAGATTCGTTGACATCATATCTTTATTTTCTCTCTCACTATTTTCGAGAAAATACGGCGATATTGTCTTCGTCACTGGAGTGTCTGGAAGATGGTGATCATTCTAAAAACCTCCACCGGTTTTCGTATTGGGAGCACGCCGCTGCATGCCTCCCAACTGCAGTTCCTTGCTGTGGCTAGTTGCGGTAAAACCTTTCAGCGACACAGCTGGACTGTAGGACGCGCCGCTGTTGTGAGAAGCGGTGGGTTCCAGGTTGGTGAGTAATGTTTTGCTTGCAAGCTCCACTTGTCTGTTAGTGCTATGGGGGCTAGCTGACAATGTTTACGAACACCGGCCCCAGATTAGGGTCTTTTGTTCAGCCTCTTAGGCAACAGCGGAAGACCTTGGTCTGAAGCCCATTATAGTTAACTAGTGGGCCACGACCAGTAACACTGGTGATCCCTGTGTTTTCTGGACGAGTGGATGTTTCTCTGTCACCGTGTAGGCCCTGTCTTTCATATACAAATGAGAGTATTCCCTCACGAGGAAATATGGGCATGGATGTTCGTTATCGGAAAATCTGTGTTCAAGTCAGCTACGGCCCAGATGGGACTTGTGCTGGCTCCGTCGGATGTTGGTAAAATCACTGTTGTAAAACTGTTAACATTTCGTTTCTCTTCTCTCTTAAACAGTGAGGAGGGTTTCAGAACGGCGGCCTGTCTGAGTGATTGTTATATCATTGTGTACAAGTTCAGGTGATAGCTGCTTAGCTTACGTGCTAGTGGTGGCCTACTGTTAGCTGTGGCGCTAGCCTGTTGTGATCACTAGGCTAGGAAACGTTAGCTTGCGTGCTAGTTGTGGCCTACCTAGGCTAGGAAACGTTAGCTTGCTGCTATCGGCCGAGGGCGGCCGTTAGCTTAATGCTACACTGTTGAACGTGCTGTGACTATAACATGTTTTAAACACTCTTGACTACGACGTCATCTTTGACAGAGGATGTTCGTCGAACCTGCCCTGAGCCAGGACGGCGAGGACTGCGTCAACAAGGGGGACCGTAGTGGCGGGATGGAGCGGCGACGCTGCCCAGGTCGACAACACAGGACGGCTGTGTTTACTACGGTGCCTTGTTAGAGACTGCAGTTTCGCTTGATCTGTGCTCAAGGTAGGCAAGGTCCTGACCAGACCTTGAACACTTCTTCTTGCTTTCCCTTCTAAATGGTTTGTAAATAACGATGTTTTCCAAAACGAGTGTTGCTGCACTACATTTAGGATACGATGCGAGTTATGTGTGAATTGTCTTGTCACTGGTAGTAGCTTCTCCATGCAAATCGGGTTGTTTGTTACAGATGTGAAAAAGATCTGGTTTGTTGTGTTGAGAAACATTGTGTGTTCATGTACCGTGTACTCACAACTAAGGGGGTTAAACTAACCTATAAAGCTATGCTTAGTGACATACTGTATGAGTAAAGAATGATTCTTTTCTCAGCCTGTAATGACAATGAACAGTGTGTTCACATATTAACAGGTTTACCTGTTTAACTGGCCGTATTAAGGGTAAAGTAGGAGGGTTGTGTTTCCCCCCGGTTCTCTGGGGACTTCTTCATCCTCCTCTCAGACATGTTGTTACACTATATTGTGTCACTGTGTGGTAGGGATACGATGTAACCCTTAGCTTGATTGCTGAGGTTGTGCTAAAACTGCTTGAGGAACTTTATTTTCCTAAAAGAAAAGATTGTTTGGTCGCTTTTCGTGTGTGCTTAGCAAGGCCTGTGGCCGATACTAATAGAGAATTATGTATTCTCTCATTATGAAAAACGGCGTTCCTCTGTAGAGTGTTTTTGCCATTTTTTTTAGGTGATAATGGGTTGTGTGTGTCGTGTGACCTACAACTGGGTTGGGCTGGCCACAGAAGCACATGTGTAAGTTTGGTAGCGGGGCTCTTGGAGGGCCCTCTCTATTCTGTGTTTTTTCCTTAGTAAAAATCAGATAGCAGGTTAGCACATGCACTGTGTGAAGCTGTTAGACGCTTCATGGAGCTGACTATGACTGCGTCATACTCTTTTTGTCATTACATCGTATCATGGGTGTGGGGTCGTAAAGGGGTGAACTGGTAACCTTTCCTCCCCCTTTTTTCTGTTGGTCAGGGGTAAACCCACCTGTCCTTCAAGGTTCCTGTCACGTTGCGGTTCGGCACGTTACAGGGTGAGGGGGGGGAGGGAGTTTCCTGGTCCCACGCCCTGGAATATTGGGCGTGTGCACCGCAGAAATTCCCCTGCCATAGAGTACATCACTGTGCGCGTCTCTGTTGGTAGGACTTCCGTGTGCTGTTCAGGTCCATATGATGGATCTGTTTCGGGGGGTGGTCAGGGCTCCTCCTCACGAAGCTCCTATTCGGGCCTTCTGTGAGTTGGGACTCTCCTTCCATGTGAGGGAGCCTCCTCAGAGTACAGAGCCTCCTCCTCAGATTGTCAAGGTGAGTGGAACCTCAAGAAGGAGTCCTACTCTATTGTGTGTGTATTCGATTCAATTCGATTATTGAGTGTGTATGGGTTCAGTGCCTCCTCCCCGGAGAGCCCTAAAACCAAACTTTTACATGGCTCAAGGTGCAATATATTCTTTTCAATCTGTACAGCTTGCGTGGGAAGTCTCTCTAAGGATTTCCGTCTCCTTCCTATGGGAGGGTGGTGGGATGTAAAAATGTGAATTTTTTTTACCCCCGGCTGTGTAGACTGGGATACATACAGTGCTTCCTTCTTTTCTATTAAAAAGAGTTGGAGTTAGGAAGTATCACACCCCTCTTGTCGTTCCCCTGGGCGCCTTGGGGATTCAATGACAGGTCTAAATAGCCTGTTCATTGATGTGGTTGTGTCCCGACGCACGCATAGTGCTAGCTCGGGGTGTTCTGTAATCGGGCGACTGACTGGCACGCCTTGGTTGCTTGGGGTTAAAACAGCGTTTTTATAAAGCAACTGGGATGGAGGTTTTTCCTCTTCCGACGACCTGTTTTGGTTGTCGACGGATTCTCGTTCATATCTGGGGGATCTGAACATATGTAGAGGGGTCTCACGCCCTGGGGGTGGGCCACCGGGCGCGGTTCGTCCCGAACGTCTGGGTGGCGCCTTATTTTCATGTTTAAGATCAACACGCATATCTGCCCCTTCTCCTGGAGTAGGCATGTCGGCGTGGTTAGGGCACGGGACTGGTTCTGGTCACGCTGGTCCGGATCAGTTAAACCTGCCGGGGATGCAGATCTGCTTTTCTGGTACCCTGAGGGACTTGGGCTTTTTTCAGGGGGAAAAATGCCAGGTCGGTCCGGGTGTCACAGGGTTAAGCGCTATGGAGACCCTGGTTGGGTACATTTTGTACTCAGCACTGTCGTAATGGCTTACGGCCATGCCAACCTGTACACGCTCGATCTCGTCAGATCTCGGCCGCTACACAGGTTGGTCCTGGTTAGTACTTGGTTGGGAGACCGCCTGGGAATACCAAGTACGGTGTGCTTGGGGCTGGTTCTCCATTCTTTTCGCTCCTCTCTCACGCATGGCGAAGAGGGGCCTGTTGGGGTGGTCTTTGACCTCCTCTGGTGACCCTGTGCTTCCCGTATCGCCGGGC
Source organism: Notolepis coatsorum (assembly GCF_963971535.1). Lineage (NCBI taxonomy): Eukaryota > Metazoa > Chordata > Actinopteri > Aulopiformes > Paralepididae > Notolepis > Notolepis coatsorum. Next base: position 75,337,071 of record NC_140168.1, read on the forward strand.
CCGGTCCGAAGTAATGTTTCGTCGACCCGTAGGCCTGGGTTAACCCTTTTTTGAAGACTTAAACACTTGTACTGCGGTATAGCCGGTGTATACCCGCAGGTGTGTTTTGGAGTTTTTTCTTGAGGGGTTATAGGAACAACCACCAAGGTGGTTGATTCCCTGGTGTGTTGGAGCAGTGTCAACTCCCGGGTTACCCGGTTGAGGGTGCCCCTGCACGTTCATGACGTCTGCCAATCGTGTCAGCCTTTTCTGCCTCAACCCCTCTGGGTGGTTTTTTTTTAAATGGAGGCTTGGTCATGCAACAACGCCAGCATACGCCCCTTCCGCCGGGGCGGCTGTTTTCAGCTGACTCCTTTGGTGCCTGTCTCGTCCGCAGTCTCCAGGCTCGGGTTAACAGCCTGTTGCCTGGTTTTTTCCCCGGTGCGCTGCCTGCTTCCGTGGTAAGTCTTGTTATTACGGCCGTGCTGACTGTCTGTACTGCAGTGTCAGTGTGCCAGGCGGTGTACTATTGGGGGGACAGGGCCCGCTCGGCTGAGGGGCCTTTGTCCGAATATGCTGGCGATGTGGGGGGCGGGGTCACTAAGTGCCCACCTGGTGGGGTCTTGATGCTGGCATCATGGCCTTCTCCGGGCCCCCGTTCCAGGGGGTCCAGTCCCTTTGGTGGGTCTGGGCCTTCCTTCGCGCTCCGCTGCTACGGCCTTGCCACGGGGTTGGGTTTGCCCTTGACCCCGTGATTCTGGGGGCAGTAACGAGGTTGTTCCCTCCGTTCGTTCCCGGGTGGCATGCGGGTTGTGCGTGTGTGTAGTCGTGGGGTCAGGCCACTGTCTGCTCACCCTGTGCGTTGAGTTGCTTGAGTGCCTCTTCGCACGGTCGGGTCCGTCGCCCTCCCAGGAAACCCCCAATAGGGGGGGGTGCCCTCCATTAGGGGGGGTCGGGGGGGCTCGGCCCTCCCTGTTCTGATGGTTGTGGGGGGCCTTCAGCGGGGTGTATTTGTCGGCCGGTGGCTCCGCTCGGCCTCCCTTGTGCATGAGTGACGCCGAGCGGATCCACTATGATACAGAACGATAGGTTATGACTATAACCAAGTTCTGTTAATAGTGGTGACGCTCGGCGTCCGACGCCGCTGCAGCCCTTGATCTCACCTTGTGGTGAAAGCTTGGGAAGGAGGAGAGCAGGTGACCACACACCTGCTTATGTAGGTAAGCTGATAGGGGTGTGGTCAGACAAATATTGGGATATAAAGGTACATTGTGGTCTTTATTCAGTGCGCGTGCACGTGTGCGAGGACAGTGCATGAGTGACGCCGAGCGTCACCACTATTAACAGAACTTGGTTATAGTCATAAGGTGTATGGTGATAATAACGAGTATATTGTTAGCTGCGCCCCCCCCCCCCCCCCGCTGATGAAAATGAAAGTCATACTGTCATATACCGTATACCGGGGTATTAGGTCATCAAGGTATGACGGTGTGAAAAGAATTATACCGCCCAGGCCTACTGAAGACCTATGTTCGTTCCCCAAAATGTTAAGAGAAAACAAAAGACAAAACTGTTGTTGAAACAGACACGTTCTCCCTTATGGAACAATGGGATTTACCACATCTATTCAGAATACTTTCCTTACAAAAAACAACAACAACAACAACAACAACAACAATAACAACAACAACAACAACAACAACAACAACAACAACAACAACAACAACAACAACAACAACAACAACAACAACAACAAGCACCAGAATATCCATACTGTGGAGAGACAGACACACCTTGTGCCTGTGGAGTTAGTGTGGGGAAGGCCAGGGTGAGGTGGAGGACGGCACACAGGAGTGGTAGACGTTGGACATGTCTGTGGAAATAAAGGCAAATTAATTAAGCTACGGTGAAATTAGGACCATCTCCGACTGAAGGCCTTTCAGTTGACAAATCATTCATCAACTGATATAACAGCCCATCTGTCAAACAATATAAATAAAAAAACAAGATGCAACCTCTGTGGATCAAGTTTTAATCAAAGAACTAAAGATGTTATAGATGTATTGTTGAGATGCTAGAGATGTGCCTATCATTTTCAATTAATGAACAGGCACCCCAAGTCAAAACAATGTATACACGTGGGAATATATGCAATTACGCATGGGCAACATGCGTTCAGCTCTGCTGCTCCATTCTCCTGGAACCTATTACAAAAAGATTTGAAGCTACTGTATAATCCCTCATTGGAATGTATCATTTTAAAGAAAGAATTGGACACCTGCTTGCCATAAATGTTTTTAATTTTAGTCTTTTTCATTGAAATGTGACATTTTCTCTACTTTTTAGTATTTGTGTGGTTTTACTATCTTGTTTTATTTGTGTTTGTGATAATGTTGTGATATTTGATAATTATCTGTGTGCTGCCTTCTTGACCAGGGCCCACTTGAAAAATACATCTCAATGTGATTACCCATGTTAATACAATATTTATTTTGTGCCATTTATGTATTCAGAAAGTATACTAAAAAGTTGTGTTAAATTTAAGCCACTTAACACATACTTAAGTGTGTTGAAAAGTTATACTAAAGATGTGCTTAAATATATTGAAATTATACTTTTGATGTATTTTTGGTTACTTTTGCTTACCAACATAGTACACTTTTAATAACTTTACAAATATTTTATATTACTATATTGTACTGTGAATCTATGCATCCCCCACCCTGTTTCCCCTAGGGGATCAATAAAGGATTATCTTATCTTTTTTTTTTAAACTTAATTTTTTAGCGTTTATTGCTTTTCTGGTCAAGCATGACCGACAGAAACAGGTTGAAATGGGATGTAGAGCAGGGGAAGACATTCTGAGAAATGACGGCGGGTCCGGGAATCGAACTCGTGTCCCCCAGATCCGTGACGAGCACGGTTTTCCCCGACGCAGAAATAGCGCAGAGATATGCGGTGAGCTACGGGAGCTCCCCCAGGATTATCTTATCTTATCTTAAAGTAAGTAACGTTTTCTTCTTACAAGAAGTACCAAAGATACATTGCAAGTATCACTTTACATACAAATAACAAGTACTTTCAGTATGGAAAGATATAAAATATTTTTTACTTGGGACAACATGATGAAAATAATTGAAAATGAATCATTGACAAATGCTTCATTTGATTATAACTCGGAGGTTGGAACATCTGACTTCCCACTAGGGAAAATCAATTTGTCAACTTGGAGCTCCTAGTTGCAAACTCGGAGTTCAAGCCTCAGCATCATTTGACATCATTTTCAACATGACAACCTACTGTAGCTGTTTTCAGAGTACATTTGTAAGCAGATTAACTATATGTCGTTGTAAAGTGAGCTGTGAGTTGTAGTTCATGTATGTTCATGTTGCAGTTCATGTATGTTCATGTTGTAGTTCATGTATGTTCATGTTGTAGTTCATGTATTTTCATGTTGCAGTTCATGTATGTTCATGTATGTTCATGTATGTTCATGTTGTAGTTCATGTTGTAGTTCATGTTGTAGTTCATGTATGTTCATGTTGTAGTTAATGTATGTTAATGTATGCCGATGATCAGGGGCGTAGCTGGGGGGGGGGTAGCTTAGGATGATTCCAAGGGCCCAGCACTAAGGGGCCCCCAAAAAAAAAAAAAAAAAAAGAAAAAAGATCTTTTTTTTTCTAGACATCACTCAGGTGTATTATTGATGCTCTCATTGATACTGTGTGTGTGTGTGTGTGTGTGTGTGTGTGTGTGTGTGTGTGTGTGTGTGTGTGTGTGTGTGTGTGTGTGTGTGTGTGTGTGTGTGTGTGTGTGTGTGAGATATATAGAGAGAGAGGGGGGGCTTTGGTAGACTATTGCATTGGTCCATTCATTGAAGATGAACGCAATGCGACATCCTTTACTAGGCTCACCCACCAACAGTGCAGGTGCTGAACTGCTGATCCGAATGTATAGGTAAAAACCATATTATGCGTTTTCATCAATAAAAAAATGGCCAACAAAAATTGCGCTCACGCGCTGACGCGCGCTCGCATTCACTGGGGGCCTACAAATACATTCTTTCATGGGGCACAGAATCTGGAGCTACACCCCTGCCGATGATACAGTTGTTTACACAGTGGCTTCCTCTTTAACTCAGGCCATAGAGCTTCTACAGCAGGGGTGGCCAACCAGTCAGAGACTAAGAGCCACAAAAATGACTGTGGTACCACAAAGAGCCACACCATATACCAGCGTTTCTCAACCTTTTTTTCAGTCACGGCACCCTTCATGTGTTTATAGGTCTCACCCTCTGGCCTCTGTCTTTTTTATTTGGGCCTCACAGGGTTAAAAGTACCCTGTGAGACCCACGGTTGTAAAATTACAAAATCACTTTTAGCCATTTAAAAAAATAATGTTTATTTAAAAAATGTTAAAGGGGAACTATTTTACTATTTCTTTCACTATTTGGGCACTTCTACACAATTCCTGTGAGTCTCTGGAACACCTAGGTTTTAAAAAAATAAATGCATTGTTTTGTATTTCTAATCAAGTACTCAAAAACCGCATTTTTCTACCTCAAGATCTTAAGCCGTTTTGAGGCTGGGCTCCAACCACTGTGTGGCCTGGTGCCAACTGCCACATCAACTGCCACATTATTATGCAGCTGAAAAATCTCTGATATCACAGATATGCACATTTTCAGATGACTCAGTTCAGTGAGGGTGAATATTGTGAGAGGAGAATTGGAAGAATGCGCCAATATGAGAATTAGAGACATAGATCCTATATATAAGTCCACATAGCTAAGAAACAATGGTAAACACTGAAAAAGGCCATTTATAAGATAGTTCCCCTTTAAGCACATGTTGTTCAGCCTCACAATGCTATTTGATAGTAAATGTGTTTATATGTCCCACCCTCTGGCCTCTGAAGTTGCTAATGTCTTTTTAATTTGGGCCTCACAGGGTTAACCTCTTAAGCCCGAGATATACAGTAAAAGTGTATATTTTCAGCATTACGTTTGTTTACTAATTATTTTAACTGTTATTAGTGAAATATAAGATTATAGAAATCTCAGGGCATTGAGTCGGAAACCGGCGCATATTGACAGGAGGAAGTGGCACATCCAAAAGTGAGTGTAGTCTTTTGAAGGAAGAGACTCAGGGCTTTCAAATTTCGAAAAACTACCCTACCCAGCTCACACCAGCCCCTGTTAATCATCTGACTTCTGGATTTACTTTATTATTTCTCTTATTTTTTGGGATCATCTCCCACAAACCTGAACGTTATTGCCATAAAACAGAACGCAGTTCGTTTCTCTACCTTTCTGTGAATGTCTTGCAAGAAAACGGTGTTGCAATATGATGAAAATGGTGGAGAAATTTACATTATAAAAAAGATGGCAGAATTCAGTACTGTATCTACAAAACCTTCTGTTTAATCATCTTCCCTTTATTCATGTCTGGTCAATTTTAGCATGGTGTTATTCACAGTCAAAGATTAAAAAAGAAATTAAAATAGAATAGATATTCTCCTTTGGTTCATTACAATTTACTCAAGCATATGTAACAGACACACTATTTCTGACACTGATCCATATATGTCCCTAGATTCAGATACCAAGAACATGCAAAATTGTAAATTGTAAATGTTTATTCTACGTCCTTATGGAATGAGTGACATAAAAAATAATAAAAAAAAGAAAAAAAAAAAAAAGATTATGGATGGAAGAGCCGCACATTGACGGGCAAAGAGCCACATGCGGCTCGCGAGCCGCGGGTTGGCCACCCCTGTTCTACAGGATGCTTTTAATACACTGCAACACTCCTTGCTAAGGCTAAGACTGGTCCTTAATGCAAAAAAGACCAAGTACATGACCTTCTCTCGCTCTCGAGCTAATACAGCTGTCCCTCCGATTCTGACACTGGAAGGGACATGCCTTGACAAAGTAGCATCCTATAAATATCTGGGCATATGGATTGATGAAACGATGGCCTTTGATGTTCATATTGGGAACCTACTGAGAAAACTTAGACCTAAACTGGGCTTTTTCTTCCGGTTAAAGAAATGTTTCCCGTCAGAAGCCAGGACGAGAATTGTGCAGAGTTCCTTTCTGCTTGTATTAGACTATGGCGATGTGATCTATATGCATGCTCCTTCCTCCCTGCTTAAAAAGCTGGATTCTGCGTACCATACTGCCATACGTTTTGTAACGGGTGCAGGCTCTCGCACCCACCACTGCACTTTGTATTAGCCCTTAGGATGGTCCTCTCTGTACCAAAGAAGACAATCACACATGTTGATTTTTATCCTTAAGTCATTGCTACAGTAGGTAAGCTGCCCTTATATATCTCCAGACTTCTGCCCTTTTATACTTGCTTTTTTAATACCAGACGAGCAGCAAATGGGATGCTTTTAAATGTTCCTTTGATGCAGTCAGAGCTTGGTAAAGCTGCATTCTCCCACTATGCTCCCTTTTTATGGAATACGCTGCAAGTAAAACTTTGTCTAGAGGCACTTCCTACTGTGAATGCTTTTAAAGGTATGCTACGATTAGCCCTTCATGAAACATGTAACTGTTTTACCTGATGCTATTGCTGATCTGATTATGCTCCTTGCCACTGCACAAATGGCCTTCTGTATTTATATTTGAATTGTATGTTTTTTGTTTAATGCCCTGTTTTATGTTGAACTTGTTGTGTGCCGTGTTGGTCAGGACTCCCTGGAAGAAGAGATCTTGTATCTCAATGGGACATTCCTGGATAAATAAAAAAATAAATAAGAAAATTTCATGTTGTAATTCATGCAAGACAAATTACCATAGTTTAGCGTGTATTTCCGACTCTGTAGCTCGAACGCACGTAGGTAGGAGACACGTTTCCCTACTTCCAACTTCCCACCTCCCACCATAAATGAATGCAGCATAATATCCTACCACCGGAATCATTGACTGATCGTCTAAGATTCCAGATTCCAGATTGTTTATTGTCATGCACAGTTAAACAGACAGTTTGCCGTACAATGAAAATCTTACTTTGCTAGTCCGCCCTTCACACAAAATCACACAATACTGAACAAAAAATTTACAATTTAAATACAAGCGAATGCTAAAAATAAGGAGATCTTTTTTATAAAAAATGGTAGAAGATACAAGGCACAAGTGAGTAACATTGACATTATTGCACGTTCCGATTCACAGTGTAGGATCCAGTAGTGTTTACAAATATAAATATATGGAGGTGACACTGGGTCACAGCAACAGTTAAAGTGTCTTTCTTTAGTGTCTGTAGTGATTCACAGTTCGGGGTAAGGGTGACAGTGAGGTCTCAGCAGCAGTCAGATCAGAGTGTCTACCTGACACAAAATAAAAGTCTGTTACTCTGTTCAATTTCACACATATTTAACCCTCAATGGGCCAGACAACCTCTGACAAGGACACTTGCCAGGTCCGTGTGCACCAGTGATCTCACCAACTGATTGGTCAGTTTATTTAAGGCCACCCCATACAAACCCTCCTTATGTGTAGGGTGACAGGGATGACCTATAACCATGAAGTTCAGTCCCCACAACAACACATTTTAACCCTGTCCTTGTAGCCTTCAACATGACACTGAACCCCTTCTTGGTCCAGGGACCAACTGACTGACTGACTGACTGACTGACTGACTGACTGACTGACTGACTGACTGACTGACTGACTGACTGACTGACTGACTGACTGACTGACTGACTGACTGACTGACTGACTGACTGACGATCCACCAACAGAGAGGGCTATAGAGATGCTGGACGGAGGTAATTCATGTAGGTACTACTATAATAATAATAATAATAACTTTATTTATATAGCACCGTTCATACATGGATTGCAGCTCAAAGTGCTTCACAGCAAATAGCATAAAATGAACATAGGCATAAAATCAGCATACAGTTGAGTTGACAGAATAAAAGCAATGCATAAAGTGCAGACATAAGAATAGGTATAAAAGACAATAAAAGTAGTGCAATGTAGAAAGTGCAGACATACGAATAGGCATACAATAAGTACAACAAGTACAGTGTTGCTCAAAAGCATGTGAACCCCCCCCATACTATACAAGAGTAAATACTAAATACTAATCACACTGAGTACTACTATATACTATATTACATACTGAATACTACTATGTACTATACATACTGAGTACTACTATGTACTATACACATTGAGTATTACTAAATACTAATCACACTGAGTACTACTATGTATAATATACACACAGAGTACTACTATATACTATACACACAGAGTACTACTATATACTATACACACAGAGTACTATTATATACTATACATACTGAATACTACTATGTACTATACACATAGTACTAGTACTATATTACTAAATATGAATCACACTGAGTACTACTATATGCTAATCACACTGAGTACTACTATGTATATACTCTACTATGTACTACACTGAGTATTACTATATACTATACACACTGAGTATTACATTATTACACATTACATCAAAAGATCAAAACAGTACAAATTAAGATATATATCAGTTTGCAAAAAACAGTTAATAAAATTCAACTTTTAATAAAAGTGAATTAATTACAAGGGGTGTCAACTTCCCACAGTTTATACATAAGTAATTATCACAAGTAATTATCAAGGACATTTTTATAATATAATATAATAATAAATAACAATTCAGTACATTTATATCTACAGTATGTGTTCATTTGTTACATTTTGTTTCACTAAGTTAGGAAAGTAATGTTTTAAGTGAGGTGAGGCATACAGTGAGGCATACAGTTTATTAATTGAACAATGGATATCGGATCGGTACTCGGTATCGGCCCATACCCAAAGCCCAGGTATCGGTATCGGGACTGAAAAAGTCGGATCGGTGCATCCCTACTTTGCATGACCTGCTTTGTGAGGTCAGTGTTGTCCCAACTAACATTTAACATTATAAATATTTCTTGTAGTTGTAGTTTATTTTGGTGGGAGGTGTAGTTCATAAATCAAGCAACTACATTTGTGTGGCTCTGGCGAATAGACGCAACAATTACCACGTTTCTTCTTGTTCATCTGATCAGTTTTCAGAAGAATTATCAATGGCAAGAATCAAACATCAAACATCTCAGTGGGTGAGATTGGTGTTTACGTCACTTCTGTGGTCTACCAAGGAAGAGGAATGGAAGACGACACTGGGAAGGAATGTGCAGTGAGTTTACCGGCCGAGTTCAGTCTGACCACGGCTACGATGCTCACACTGGCACGTCTCATCAATGGGGACGAGTCGGTCAGTTAGGGACATTCGCTATTATAGGGCGGCCATTCGGGTCTGGCAATAATTAGGCACGATCAAAAATAAGATGAAATTGATTTGAAATGAGTGAAGGGTTAAAAAAAATAACAATGAAAAATTAGTTAGGCTGAAGATACATGATGAAAAACAAGCCTAGTTAGGATGGACTAAGATACATGATGAAAAACAAGCCTAGTTAGCATGGACTAAGAAACATGATGAAAAACAAGCCTAGTTAGGATGGACTAAGAAACATGATGAAAAACAAGCCTAGTTAGGATGGACTAAGATACATGATGAAGAACAAGCCTAGTTAGGATGGACTAAGAAACATGATGAAGAACAAGCCTAGTTAGGATGGACTAAGATACATGATGAAAAACAAGCCTAGTTAGGATGGACTAAGAAACATGATGAAAAACAAGCCTAGTTAGGATGGACTAAGATATATGATGAAGAACAAGCCTAGTTAGGATGGACTAAGATACATGATGTAAACAAGCCTAGTTAGTGCTGATCCTAAGATCCACTCAGTAAGTGACATGGGCTTGTATTGATCTAACCTTCCAGGTGAATATAGGAGAATATAATCATACTACTAGTAGGTTCACACAATAACCGTCTGGTGGGACGGAAGAAAGAGAAGAGAGGAAAAATCCTGAGTCATGAAAAGGAGACAGAGAGAGAGAGAGAGAGAGAGAGAGAGAGAGAGAGAGAGAGAGAGAGAGAGAGAGAGAGAGAGAGAGAGAGAGAGAGAGAGAGAGAGAGAGAGAGAGAGAGAGAGAAAATATATATATACCAGGGATATACTGAAAAACCAATTACAAGGAACCAGATACGGAAAGGAGTAACGTCTCTGCTTTGAAAAGAGGAGCTGGAAGCGCTGGCGTCTGACCACAGGCGATTCATCACCTCCGCGGGCAAAATGAGTCTTCTCCTCAGCCGGCGGGGGAGGGGGGGGGGGGGGGGGGGGGCAAGGGGCATCCTGCCAGTTCTACTCCCGGCCTGTTATTAACCAGCAGGCATGGCAAGCTCTCCACACGCTGACCTCACCCGACCTCCCTGAAGCAGCCGGGGTGGAGGGAGGAATATGTTACGTTCACATTACGAAGCAGCACTCGAATCCTCGAGACAAAGAACCATATAAGTCTGTTTTAGGTTTTCAGAGGAACAATGTGTATTATCTACAGATGGTCAGTTAGAGTGTTGTGTTCATTCATAGTTAAAGACAGTAGAGGTTGAGTACTTTATTACCTACAGATGGTCAGTTAGAGTGTTGTGTTCATTCATAGTTAAAGACAGTAGAGGTTGAGTACTTTATTACCTACAGATGGTCAGTTAGAGTGTTGTGTTCATTCATAGTTAAAGACAGTAGAGGTTGAGTAGTGATATATCACATTCACACTGTGATTTAGATTAACTTCCCAACTGCAAATACATGGGCTGTCCACAAAATCTTAAAACGGACTTACATGGTTCTTCGGGGCAAGGGTTAAATTATATGAAGATAAACTGAGTTGAAGTGCCGTGTACATACATAGGTAAAGACGGTAGACGTTGAGTACTTTGGGGTGATTCACAAGATGATGTACTTTTATGTACATTGGCTGGCCACACGCTTTATCACAGTAGAATTATTATTAGTCTCTCAGAATGATTTTTACACATCACGTTATCATATATTTATATATTCTTCTACAACTGTTTGGATATATCTGCATTCTGCATATATCCCTGTTCACATATATATACATATATATATATATATATATATATATATATATATATATATATATATATATATATATATATATATATATATATATTATATCTACAGTATATCTGTATCTAATTCCATACCTACTCTTACTAGTTATACCACTGGCCAGTATGGTTTACTACGATAATGTATTTATACCTGTATCACTGTACATAATTATACTGTACATCGTTTTAGCATATATTACTCAGTAGCTTGTATTGTATACATTTAATCATTTGTACATTGTATATTGTCAATGCACTTTACTGTTACATTTGCACTCCGGTTAGATGCCAACTTCTTTTTGTTGTACTATACTTGTGCTCTATAATGACAATACATTTTAATCTAATCTAATCTAAGATGTGTTGGGACATCTCTGCCAGGCCGTGCCATACATTGAATCTAATTTAATGAACGCTGATGTATTGTCAGAGTATTTTGTTCACACGTTAGCTACATCATCTTTTTTTTTGCCATGTTTACTGGTGTCATACCACACCGACTTTATACCCGACCAGGACCACAACCCAATTACACTTGGAATGAGTATAATATACTGTGTAATCAACTGTGTTCTCTACTTATACTGTGTACACGAGAGCTGGTGTCCAATTGTCTTAATCATACCATGCTCTAACCACTGAGCTACAGAGGGATATTTTATTTTCAGTGATACAATTTTCACCCGGGAATCGCAATGGCTCATTTGCATTTAAAGGAGCACTTCACCAAAAAACAATGCTGATTTCTTTTTGCACATAATCTCACACACATCCAAAACTTTTACACACGTTAATTTAGTTTGACAGTTATTGAGAGTAAATGAGTTTGAATATGGCCGCCAGTGATGTCATCGGGGACATTGAATTCTTGTGTTAATTACAGCTCAAATGGTAGAAAGGTAGAAATCCCTATGAAAGAAGGTATTTCTATTCTTTCCATCTACATCATTTCATGGTGCTGTAATTAACACAACACAAGGATTCAATGTCAAATTGAATCAAATCGTTTTTTGGTGAAGTGCCCTTTAAGTCGTTTGTCCCAAAAGTAGTTTTTCAAAATGTAGATTTATTTTATTAAAAAAAGAAAGAAGAAAAAAAAGAAAGTCCTCCCTTCCATATCATACTAACATAATGTCGGGATTCTATAATCTGTATGTTTTATTGATCAAATCAGAATATAAATATAATGTGTAAATGGTAAATGGCTGCATTTATATAACAGCTTTTATCGCTTTACAATTTGCTCCTCACATTTTACCCATTCACTCACACATTCACACACCGACGGCGGAGGCAAACATGCAAGGTGCCGACCTACTCATCGGGAGCAATTAGGGGGTTAAATGTCTTGCTCAAGGACACGTTGACCCGCTGCCCGGGAGGAGCGGGAATTGAACCGATAACTTTCAGGATTACCAGATGACTGCTCTACCTATTGAGCCACTGTCGCACCTGTTTTACAAAGTCTGTAAAACTGTACAATGGCCTGATTCCTGTGAGGGAGATGTGTTGTGAAAGGGCACGGTTTGACAACACTTGATATTCAGTGGAGGGATCTTTGCTGGCTTCATATTAGGGAGAGAGGAATCAAAAAGGGATTGTCAGAACGCCGTGGTGTGGATGACCCCTCAGTGGAACGTCACAGAGGATGACAGAACAAGTTGCATTTAGATGTTTCTCTTCCCCTCTTTTGGCCGCCTTGTGTTGAAAGAGTCTAAGGGACTCTCAACAAAGACGTCCACTGGTCCGTTTAGTCTGCTGCCGTTAAGCCTTCAAGACAAGAAGACTCTGCTCCTAAATCACAAACACACACTTCATAGACAAATAGTGAAAGAGAGCCTCTGAACAATTCAATAGCTGAGCACAGAGGAGGCACTGTGTGGTGTTGTGTGCGTCTGTGTGTGTGTGTGTGTGTGTGTGTGTGTGTGTGTGTGTGTGGTGTGTGTGTGTGTGTGTGTGTGTGTGTGTGTGTGTGTGCATGTGTGTGTGTGTGTGTGTGTGTGTGTGTGTGTGCGTGTGTATGTGTGTGCATGTGTGTGTGTGTGTGTGTGTGTGTGTGTGTGTGTGTGTGTGTGTGTGTGTGCGTGTGTATGTGTGTGCATGTGTGTGTGTGTGTGTGTGTGTGTGTGTGTGTGTGTGTGTGTGTGTGTGTGCGCACGCACGTGTGTGTGGGTGGGTGGGTGTGATGATTCAGCAGGTTTGGTTCAGCAATTTCAGTCCAAATAAAATCCTAGATGCATCACAAGCACCAGACATACATAAACTCAACCCAAGAAATCAGTGTCCCATGTTAATGTACAGTACACTGCCATACAAGTCTATACATTCAGTCAGTCAGTCATTCTCCAGACACCCATCAAGATTAACAATACACAAGATACAATGTCATTATTATCCCTTGTGCCATAGACTAGTGTGAGTACTTAGGAGAAGAGAGCTTTAGATGGAAAATACTTTGACTTTTGTCTCTGGGTGGACAGTGTGGACTGTGGGTATATCTCTGGGTGGACAGTGTGGACTGTGGGTATGTCTCTGGGTGGACAGTGTGGACTGTGGGTATGTCTCTGGGTGGACAGTGTGGACTGTGGGTATATCTCTGGGTGGACAGTGTGGACTGTGGTATATCTCTGGGTGGACAGTGTGGACTGTGGGTATGTCTCTGGGTGGACAGTGTGGACTGTGGGTATATCTCTGGGTGGACAGTGTGGACTGTGGTATGTCTCTGGGTGGACAGTGTGGACTGTGGTATATCTCTGGGTGGACAGTGTGGACTGTGGTATATCTCTGGGTGGACAGTGTGGACTGTGGTATATCTCTGGGTGGACAGTGTGGACTGTGGTATATCTCTGGGTGGACAGTGTGGACTGTGATATATCTCTGGGTGGACAGTGTGGACTGTGGTATATCTCTGGGTGGACAGTGTGGACTGTGGTATATCTCTGGGTGGACAGTGTGGACTGTGGGTATGTCTCACACACCGATGGCAGAGGCGACCATGCAAGCTGCCGACCTGCTCACCAGGAGCAGTTAGGGGGTTAAGTGTCTTGGTCAAGGACACTTCAACGCGATGCCGCGAGGAGCCGGAATACCTTCTGATTACCAGACGACCAGCTCTACCTCCTGAGCCACTGTCTGTTACCGCTATTCGGCCTGTCAATAGACCACCGCAACACTTCCGCGTTACCTAGAGCTCATGGGAGAGCGCGGGAGGATCAAATGAATGAATGTGGATTAGAGCCTTGACGTAAGTGGTTGTAGCTAATGGTCCAACGATGATCCAATACACTTGGATGTCTCCAGCACCCCCACAGCCGTAGCTACAACCACTTACGTCAAGGCTCTCATCAACATTCATTAATTTTATCCCCCCGTGCTCTCTCCCATGAGCTGAAAATACCGGAAGTGTTGCGGTGGTCTATTGAATCTCCTCTTCGCTGTCGCTGTGAATCGAACACCACTGTTCAAAAGAGTCTGTGCGAACACAGCACACTAACTTGTGTCGTAATAAAACAAATATATTTTTTAAAATAAATGGCCTTGTTTGGCGGCAGAATAAATGCCGTCTGTCTCCTCCCCAGCTGGGCGGACCACTCAGTTCAGCCATGAGTATTAGTATTCTTGACGACGGAGACATCTCACAAAAGGCAAGGAGGACAGCTGCACACTGAGCTTTCACTTTCTAACCAACTCCCTTACAAATAAACCTCATGGGGGGAAATTAAAGGACAAGGCACTGGCACACTTTTGCTTTTTTTTTCTCTCTCTCTCTCTCTCTCTCTCTCTCTCTCTCTCTCTCTCTCTCTCTCTCTCTCTCTCTCTCTCTCTCTCTCTCTCTCTCTCTCTCTCTCTCTCTCTCTCTTCTCTCTCTCTCTCTCTCTCTCTCTCTCTCTCTCTCTCTCTCTCTCTCTCTCTCTCTCTCTCTCTCTCTCTCTCTCTCTCTCTCTCTCTCTCTCTCTCTCTCTCTCTCTCTCTCTCTCTCTCTCTCTCTCTCTCTCTCTCTCTCTCTCCTTTCTGTCTTTTTAAGGAAAGGAAATTAAAAGCCACTAAGAATCATTCAGAACGGGCCATGCAGAAAAGGAGCGGTCACATTAAGGCACTGTCTAAGAGACGTCTCAGACGCTGTAATTGCTGTGACGGCAGCTTCATGTACCAGTTTGGGTCCATGCTAATGTCGGCAAGACTGATATGGGCGGAGAAAATGGCATCATCGCTGGTTATTTCGTGCCGTCTCTCAAGGAGATGGTGTTTGGCCCGTACAGTCCTGTTGTGCGCTTTGGTTTTACTGCTCTTTTTAATTAGACAAATTCTGCGAGCAAGTTGAGCGAGAATCAACGGTAGCTATAGCATTTCCTGGCGTGGAAACTGCAGTCGTTGCATGACCTACATCCGTATGCGTGCAGAACGAAAGCCCACCTTGTGCAGTAACAGGAAGTGAGGTACTGTAAAGACAGGCAAGAGAATGAAACACTCAACAATGACGTGTTGTCCGTGAAGAAACAGATGTGTTGAAGATGTGTTTGAAAAGGACACAGGTGTGTTTAAAAATTACACAAGCTGTATTTGCTATTTAACACATGCACATGTTGCTTTTCAATGCGCCAGGACCACGTCTGTCTGTGTTTAGTTACCTCTTAAGCCCGATGGGCCCGGTACCAGTACGAGATTTATTTGATGTCATAAATAGATCAATACAGTCCGTAATAAGTAATGTTACGTTTCTCAGTTCCAGCTGAGAGGTAGGAGCTGGAAAACATAATATTTCCATAGCCTGAAGTCTTATGTAGTACAGGTCCAAAGTTTATAAAAATCCCACAGAAAATGTGTGTTTCACAAAGGTTTTTGTAATGTGTGTAGGCTACCGGTAAAAATTCTGCGTGATTATCCAAAATGGCCGTCCACTGCCATTAATTTCGCCTCTCGAGTCAAAACAAAGGATTTCTTCGTCTTCTTGTGTCACCTTCAGCGCCCATCTGAGATCGCTTTCGGAGCAGACACCCCTTGGCTACAACGGTGGTCAATAATTTTTGCCATCAGCTGTGACTGGTTCAGGACCGCTCACAACCCGACGTGGTCACGGCTCGTCAAATGACGCTCGCCCGATGTTTCGTCTTGTAACTCGAGAATGGAATCATGCAATAGGTTGAGTGTGGTAACGATCGAAAGGCGGAAAATTCTACTTTCCAACAATGTATTGGTTGATCGGTGAAAACGCAGCCCGGAGCCGGCAGACGAGCGCAAAGTGCTGCAACCTGTGTGTGAGTGCATGATGGCCCAAATACAGGCCGTCCGATCCTTAAGTGGTTAACATGCCTTTAACATAATGTTGGTGTGTTCCTTTAACACTTTGGATGCCACGCCCGAGATTTCAATTTTTTTTTTATTTTTTTTTATTAGCGATCTGAAATCATATTGCATCAAGCGAGCCTACCGTTGGATATCCAGGCACCGCCGGCGCTCAGATGTGAAAAAAGCGCCCCCTATCGTCTCCCAGATGGTAAATCACCCTTTTGGATTGGACTCAATGAAAGTGAATGGGAGAACGGATTTCTGACTCCACATTTTACTTCTCACTGATGTAACCGGGGTCTACCAGAGTTCATTCTGGAACCTTGGTGCCACGGCGAATATGTGTTCTACTGTACACACGGTGGATCAATACAATTATCGATTTTATTCGAATGGCGATCGGAAATTGGAATAAACCATTTGGATACCATCTGACCTCAGGTAAGGAATCTATGTTATCAGTCTTAGGTCGCTTTCACACAGGGGCTGTTTGGTCCGGACTTTCGGACCAGAATTCGATAGTCCGGTTTTTCGGGTTTGTGTGAATGCGTGTCGAACTCGGTTCGCGGACCAAACAGGCGAACTCTGGTCCGCCTGAAAACGTAGGTCTCGGTTCGGCTTCATCGAACCAAACGCGAACCAAATATAGGAAGTGATTATTATTACCACTGCTCGCAGCACTCACTGCAAAACAAGCACACTGCATCTAATCTCTCTATCTATCTATCTCTCTATCTATCTCTCTATCTATCTATCTATCTATCTATCTATCTATCTATCTATCTATCTATCTATCTATCTATCTATCTATCTATCTATCTATCTATCTATCTATCTATCTATCTATCTATATATCTAACTGTGCATCTTGGGAAGAAGGAAGAAAAAACGCGGCTTATTATTATTACAGAGGCGCACGGCATTGGATCAATGCCACGTCAATACTATTATTACCTTACCACTGCTCGCAGCATTCATTCACTGCAAAACAACCACACTGCATCTATCTCTCTATCTATCTCTCTATCTCTCTATCTCTCTATCTATCTATCTATCTATCTATCTATCTATCTATCTATCTATCTATCTATCTATCTATCTATCTATCTATCTATCTATCTATCTATCTATCTATCTATATATCTATCTATCTATATATCTATCTATATATCTGTGCATCTTGGGAAGAAGGAAGAAAAAACGCGGCTTATTATATTATTCATAAAACAGCTACTTGTGGGCACTCATAAAAACAACGTGGTCTACAAGTTGTTTAGCGAGAGGATGGTGGTAATGTGCTTCAATAGAACAATGGATCAATGCCATGTCAAAACTCGGCTCCGCTGATCTGGAGGGCTCCGCAGTCCACACACAGACACACACACACGCACATGCGCGCGCACACAGGCTCGCAGCCACACACACATTTCCACTGTCCAATAGACAAGCGCCCTTTTCGACCGCGTGACATTGTTCAGAAGGTTCGGTGCGCTTACAGATTTCTGTGTGAACGCAGGCGAACCAAATGAAGAATGCAACAATGTTGCAACTTCACCCCCAGAACCGCACCGAGTCCACCAAAACTATATGTGAAAGCGACCTTAGGATAATCAGACTCGTTTTCACGGATATATAAGCGTTTCCACTATATGTGATATAGCTGTTTTGACTGTAAAAGCCATCAGGAAATAAGAGCAGCGATTATCAGCGCGCGGCACGAGCGTGCGTGCACACACATATACTATCGATCATCTAGCGTTTATTTGAAAATGATTCATAAATAGGCCGACAAATGACAACGTTCTGGAATATTCCAGTAAAAGACGATTATCATCATAGGGTTGTTTTTTCCGCGAAAACAAGTGATTTTCAAAATGCTATCAAACGGAAATGAAGCGATAAAAAAACAATCTGCCTTGACAATGTTGACTGGAAAATGAGTCTTTGATAAGCGACGGGCAGATTAGACACATAGCCATAATTCAAAACATAGATTAGGCGATATTAAGTTAACATTGGAGTGGGTTTGGGCATCAAGGGGGTAAAAAGTAAAACACGGCGTGGCATCCAAAGTGTTAACATAATGTCGACATGTTCATTTAACATAATGTTGACATGTCACTTTAACATAATGTTGACATTTCCTTTAACACTTTGATCGCCATGGTTAAATTCATAATTTACCATCCCTAGCCAGCTCTATTTGTCTATGGAGAAGTTCCCCTTCTTTGCAGGGCTATAACTTTTTAAATTCTATTGCTAAATTGACATTATTATGGCCCATTCAATGTCCTATATCCATTGTTCAGGGTGTAGCAACGTTATACTTTTTCATTCACATATTCATACTAAAATATGGTCTAAAGTATAAGTATGTTTTTATCGTTTTCTGCAGCTTTCTCCAGAACTTGATTTATAGCCCCAAATGCATTATATTGATGATCAAATACAGTTTGGTAGCGATCGGTGCCAGATACAAAATTTCAACTGGAGGTACTTCTAGAAGTTACTACGTATCATCTGATATTGACCGGATGGGCGGGGGGTCGTTTATAATTCCGTGGGCAACGTTATATCATTCGTCTAGTGTGGGTCATATGGTCATCAGAGCAGTTTATATGGAACACGTTAGAAAATAACGCTGGATCTTACCGTATCTTCCTCGCGCCGTTGGACGATCAGCTTGGAGTAGACAGTTTTCGATTATGGGATGTTGCTCTAGATCAGGGGTCAGCAACCTTTTTGACATGGAGTGCCTGTTTGAAATATAGTTGTAACTAGTGTGCCTCAACAATATTCCATGCATCGTAATTTTTTTCTTCTCATAATCAGGTATTTTTAATGATAATTTTTACATTATTACACCATTATTGTTATTGTTATTATTAACAATATTATTATGATGGTTGTATCAACCCTAAATCTGAGTTGGGGGGGGGGGGGTGCAATGCAGACAAACAGCTGCATACAGTGCGACCATTTCACTCACATTTGCCCATTCATTTTTGGACACATCACACACCATCGGTGTGTGTACTGTACGTGTGCTGTCATAGCTCCACCTACAGGCCTAATGGAGAACACCAGGAGAACACCAGGATGTGAATGGAGGGTGAATGTGAGGTATATTGTGTAAATAAGTTTTGATTGATCGCAAGACTACACTGTAAAATTTTTTATAATAATAAGTTACCAAACTTAAAAATATTGAGTTCAGTTACTGTGCATTAAGGTTTTCAGTTTTCAATCCATAATAAGTTAACAGAAAAATAAGTACACAACCACATTATTTCAACCTAATAAAACTATGTTTATTGTCATTGTTTTAAGAACACAAGTTGACTTGGTAATACTCACATTTTGAGTAAAAAAAATTGCTTTTAACATGTGCAATGTTCAATGAAATAGAAAAATAAATAATAAAATTTGTTGATTAATCCCACTGGTCACAATGGTGACCGTAATAATGTTTTTGTTATAAGGCTCTGCAAATGTTACTGAATGATGTAGCAATGTATTTCCAGCTAAATTGAAATAATAAACAAATAAAGGGTCTCAATTAAATATGTGGTAGTAAAAAGAACCTGTGGGAGGATTTCAACAAGATAAATGTGACAACAGTGCAAAATATTTCACTATAATATTAAAAAAAAAAAAAAAAAAAAAAAATACTGCTGCCCCCTGTGCCTATGCAAATGCCCCCGCGTGCCTATGCAGGCACGCGTGCCTAGGGTTGCCTACCCTTGCTCTAGATGAACCATTTCCAGGTTGTATAATACTATATACGTCCAAATAACGTTGTTTATTGAGTTAGGGCGAGCGATTGATTATCCAGTGTGTTGAGATGGAGTCCGGCTAACGATCGCAAGTGCCCGGACGAAATATGGATGAGCACTTCCTGTTTGGCGCGTCACTTCCTGTTGGCCGATCTGCCGATCGGCCACCAGATGGCGCTCTTGAACCGTTAGACAGTTGAGTGGAGCTCACCAGTACATCTCATGTCTCCGGAGGAGAAATATGATTTCGATCACAGATTTTTGAAATATTGATATCAAAGACGAGTTACGGCGTCTTCGGCAGAATGAGCATGGCGAGCAAAGACGAGTTACGGCGTTCCCGGCGGTTAAAGTTCTAACATAATGTTGGTGTGTTCCTTTAACATAATGTTGACATGTTCCTTTAACATAATGTTGGTGTGTTCCTTTAACATAATGTTGGTGTGTGCCTTTAACATAATATTGGTGTGCCTTTACTATAATGTTGGTGTGTTCCTTTAACACAGTGGTTCCCAAAGTGTGGGGTGCGACCCCCTATTGAGGCACGGAGGTACTGCAGGTGGGGGAAAATAAGTAAGGGATAATGTTGAGGTCATTGTCGCAAAATAATTGACCGACACGGAGTTTAAAATACCGAGCCGCCTCGGCGAGGTGTTTTAAACGTCAGTGAAGGTCAATTATTTTGCGACAATGATCGAGTATAGCTATACATTATCCCGCTTATTACATGGCTAACTTACTAACAATATACCTAATTAATTTTACATCGACTCGCAACACTGGTTCTGGCTCCGCTCGTCGCTCCGCCCTGTCATCGCCGGCAGCTTCCCCGGCAGCCGGCAGTGTCTGATTGCACTGATGTCAGTGGGCTTGATTGCGAACAGCTGCGCACAGCGGTCATTATTGTTCCACAGAGGTCCGTTATCGGGTAATATCGGACCTCTGACGCGCGCTATTGACCAATCACAAGCAAGCATTTCGGCGAATGTGAAAACGCCATGTAATAATGAAGAATAATTCATTTAGCCTACCAAAACTGATAAACGCCAATGTCATCAAAAATGAACTGACTGTCATGTGTTATTCTTTATACAGAGCACATTCAGAAGCCTAAATATGTTTTGCCACAAAAGGTGGCAAATTATTAGGCAAATTATTATTATTTGAATGAAAATAAATCTCCTATCCTACTGTAGGCCTACAACTACATTTTTAATTAGGCCTAATTATATCACAGTGGCACAGGATAATTTGCCAAGCTTTTATTCATTTTCAAATAAAATATAAAACTATAATTGTGTCTTTGTGTCTTGTTATGTTAATCCTGTCTTTAGAGGAAATGGCATGTTTGTAGCCTAAAATAAATCCTACCTACATCTAGGTGGGGACCATGTTAGGTGGGGCTCAACAATATTTCCAACTACCCAAGTGGGGCCTGATTGAAAACGTTTTGGAAGCACTGCTTTAACATAATATGTATATTATAATATTAGATTATCCCCTTCAGCATATTCAAAGGGGATAATAGGGCCTTTAATTGTATCCTGGCTTAATATTATTCACATTTTCTTCATCTGCTCGTTCTAATACTTCATTTAAACTATAGGATGTCTATGAATCATGTTAACCATGTTATCATACACATTATGAATTATCTTATGATATACATTATGAACTAGGATGTTATAAGTCCCTTATTATCCACATTTCCCTGATAGCTATCATGGCACATCTAATAGATTCCAAGGTTTGTGATGATATATATATATATATGTATATATAAGATATCATCACAAACCTTGGAATCTCTACTTTGATTCTAAATGTACTGTTTATAACTCTGGCTATAGTATATATACTGGACCCAGTATTGGTACCAGTCCAACTGAGTGACCTAGAGCTGCTGGTCGCAGCTGAAAAACATCTTACTGACGGGCTTCAACAAGAGCTTGCATTTTTGTTTACCTCGAAGGCGGGTCTTTTGCAGCAAGGTCAACTCAGGCAAACCAATATTATCTACACAATGACCTGGGAAATTACCCTCACGCTCAATTCAGCAAGGTCAGATATTCTGTGACACCATTTCAAGGTTGACGTAAGCTTAGTGGAGCGCTGAGCTGTAAATGAGCTTTGTCATTGCCTCTCATGGTTCATAAGTCCTGTGAGCGAGAGTCCTGAATCCCCTGCTGCTCCTACCAATTTATTCTCATTCTCAACACCTCATCTCTTCTACTCACTATGTACCCAAACCCCATCCATCCCTCCTTTCTCCAACACCTCTCTCTGCCCTCAGGCTTCACTTCAGAGCAGGACTGTGGCCTGGTTGTTTAAAGGAACACGCCAACATTATGGAAAATTCACTTAACATCTTCTCCAGAGTCAGGCGAGAAGATAGATTAATTTCCTCTCAGTGCGTTTTGTAGAAAGCTATCCAGCTGCAAGATAGCCTAGCCTAGCACAAATTAATGGAAGCAGATACGGACCACTAGCCTAGCTTAAAACTCCGGGAGAGCATAACAAAATAACAGATCGAGGGCATTAAACTAATTATAAAACAATAATATTACAAACTGAGACGGGGACAATACCATCCTATCAACGCACCTGGACTTCTACTTATGGTGCACTCTGCAAGGGATAAGCACTTAATTTAATGGTCCATTTTAGAGGATTTTATTTATTACACGTAACTGTACTTGCTTGAGTCTATACGGTCCTTGCTCCAAACGATCGAAAATCTTACTGAGTGCACCTCTAAAGGGACACGGTCCTTGCTCCAAACGATCGAAAATCTTACTGAGTGCACCTCTAAAGGGACATTCCACCACAAAGCAACATTACACGCTGTTCAGCATGGCCAAAGCTATCTCTGCTCAGAATTCATTTATTATTGAAAGATGCTAATTTTGTAAAGCCAGATTATGCTAGCTCAACCCTCACTAAATTCTGAAGAACTACAATGGTAAATGGACTGCATTTATATGTAGCGTTTTTATCCAAAGTGCTTTACAACTTGTGCCTCATTCACCCATTCACTCACACATTCACACACTTACAGAGGAGGCAACCATGCAAGAGGTTAAGTTAAGTTAAGTGTCTTGCAGAAGGGCATTTAGACACACTGCCGGGAAGGAGACAGAATCTAACCAGGAGCCTTCCGATTACCAGACGATCGCTCTACCTTCTGAGCCATGCACTGTCACCCCTATATATAAACGTATATAAAATGGGCGAGTAATGTGAAATGCATGGTGGCACAGGGGAGGCAGTGTGCGCACAAACTAAAAACGCTGTCTTCCTCTGGACAGGATGTGGCAGCTTCCATAGCAACACTATACATCCAAGAAGGGGGATCCCCCTTGAACAGCCCTTCTAAGGTTTCTCTCCTCCACATTGACTCTGGTGCTTTTTTCCTATTGCTAGGTTTTTAGTGAGTTTTTCCTTACCTTCACCAGGAGTGTTGCATTTATTTATTTAACATTTATTTTGGATTTCATGGTGTTTTCTTTTGTTCTTGATTTATTGTGATGTTTCTTCTTGACTTGTCCGGCCCATGGGGACATTGACTTGTGATTGCAGGCTTTACAAATAAATTTGATTTGATTTGATTTAGCCCATCCCATGAAATCCATGCAAGGTGTTATTCAAACTAAAATGATAACAAGAAATAATTACGATTCAAAAAAGGAATTGAACCCATGAAGTGACACCATGTTTGTGGTTGATTATTAGCTCCTGGCATCTATCTATGTCTACAAATAAGTAGGCCTACTTGTTATTTTTTATTTGCTTGAAACCTCATCTGTAGCCTCCACAAGACCTGGAACCATAAATCACCTAAAACTGACACATATATTTACATTTTGAGCACACAATTACCATATTACACAGTGTAACTGGGAATGTATTTCCCTCTGAGACACATGTAACAACCATGGCGGTGGTGGTGGTGCTAGTGGTGGTGCTATAGTGGTGGTGGTGTCAGGGTATAGTCTAGAGCAGTGTTTCTCAACTGGTGGGTCGCGACCCAAAAGTGGGTCGCGGGGCCATTTTGAGTGGGTCGCGGAAGTGTGTGTAAAAAAAAAAAATTTAACTTTTGTTAGCTTTTTTTTTTCACTACCTATCTTTGTGAAAGTGGCTTCTCAGCTCTGGTCCAGCTGAAGACAAAGCGGAGGAACAGATTGGACATTGAGCATGACCTCAGAGTTGCTTTGTCTACCATCACCCCAGACTTTGAGACTCTTGTCAGGAGCAAACATCATCCCCAGTTATCCCATTAGTTCCCTGCATGTTAAGCTATGAAGTCTGCTAAGAAGGATATATTATTTATTATTATTTTATTTCATTGTGTTTTTAGCCCTTAGTTGCACTTTTGTTGCAACCCCAGTTATCCCATTAGTTCCCCCAAATTTAGGTCTGTTATGTTAAGCTAAGAAATCTACTAAGAAGCATATATTATTTATTATTCTTTTATTTCATTGGGTTTTTAGCAATAGTTGCACTTTTGTTGCACTTTTTTGTGTTTATTTCATGTTTTGAAAGATTGCGTATTACTGCATTTTTTTTTTACATAAATCATAGTGGTTCAAAATTTTGGGTCGCGACTTAATGACTAAGGAAAATGTTGGGTCCCGAGGCTAGACCAGTTGAGAACCACTGGTCTAGAGTCTTATATGCAGTGTTTCTGGGGCAGGTAAGAGTTCAGTGCTTTGCTCAATGACACTGATTGATATAAGCACACCATGGCTATTGGGGGATTGAACTTGTGGCCTTCTGATTAAGGAATGGTCTCTCTATAACCTTCAGACCACCCTGTCACCACAGAATAGAGACACTGTACTAATCTGTATCTTGAATAATAGTATAGCCATATGCAAGATAGACTATACTCAAGTGTGTGCCGTCACGCAGCTATAGACGGACCTTTTCCCGCCAAAGTCTTCCCATATCTATCATAGAGGTGTCACACATCATATACCTTTCAGAAAAAGTTATTTTCATCATATTGCAATGAAAACATATTTAACAGTAATGTATTATGTCCATGACAGGGATATCTCATGGTTTATTCTCTGAATATTGGCCTATAATTATCTGAAAATATGTGTGGGAGCTTAGCTACTATTTATGATTTAACATATGGGATTGGGAAATTAAGACTAAAATGTCTGAGTATTGTGAGGGTTGAAAGGCACTCTATGATATTGACCTCATAGAGCTCATATATCTAACTACCGTCAGTCACCTGTCCAAGTCATTATCTATAACTGTACAGCTTTGTGAAGTCACACGGGGGGTTTGGGAAACCCTTCACAGCAGTATAGCAACTGGATACTTGTCAAACTGGACTTTCCTAGAGATGGGGGTGAATCAAGTTCAGTCGCTATGTCCTTGAGAGCGCACTGTGCCATCATGTCTTGCAGTATTACAATAGCATAATATAAAAACGAACTAGTTTACAAAATCCCAACACATGATTGTACTATATAGAGCGCACATACCGGGATATTAATAAATAATACATGAGATCCTTGTCAAAAATTTAATTGAATAAAGAAAAAAGAAAAAGGAAACAATGGACTGTAATAAAACACATGTCTTTGATAAAGTTTAATTGGAGAAGGTGAAACTATAACAATGTTCAAGTGCGATTTGTGGAGAGGTTAAAAAAAATAAAAATAAAAAAAACGCGGACAGCTTTCATCTCTCCAACTCTATATATAGGAAATAGCCTTATTTCGCATATATATATCTATTATCGGCAGTAAAATGGGAGAATAACTTAATGGCATGCAGTTAATTTGAAAAGTCGCCTACAACAAGTAATTAAATCTTGAAAAAGTAATACAGGTTTTTAAAATGACTCCATGCACGCTCTTGCACACGCGTCCACTGTATACGTTCGATATAAATACATAACATGACCTACCGGATTCTTCTCAAAAACATTTCAATTGATGAGTGATGATCAATATCGATCCGTCAGCAGCGCGCAGTCGGTTCGGCTCCACTCAGCTTGGTGCAGTGCGTAGGGAGGCAGCACTGCGACGTTCCACCGCCGGACCGTCCTGCTGACACTCAGAGGTGAAGCGACCGTGTGGACGAGGCTCTGCGCAGGTAGAGGGACTTGCGTCCGACCGGCTGAGGGTGACTGGGTGAAAGAGGGAGCTATGGAGAAAGTTCGGGCAAATATGAAACCCTGAACTGCCCACTTTTTTTTCTTTTTAAACCCGACAATCGGGATAGAGAGGAGGGCGCGTCTCTGTCAAAGGTAACGCGGAGGGGGTGGCATCTGAAATAATAAGCGACCCGTTGTCATCATGCATGGGCTGTTAATTTAAGTAAAATGGAATTCATGAGATAGCCTAGAGAATTTTTTTTTTGCTGCGTGATAAACGAGAAATGCACCGAGCGTCACAGAATAAACGTCGGGTCGGGGGTCAAAGTACTGAACCACTGCTATACTTTTCAGTGCAGCAGTCATGGTCTTGCGCCCGGAGCCCCGGACGCGTGGCTATACGCACTTTCAGCTGGGAGATGTTTGCTGCTCATCGCCCCTTCCCCCTTCTATTAAATCACATCAAAAAAAGAATTGTCTGTTTTTATTGTGTTCGCAATTCCCTGGGTGTCTCTGGACAGCAGATCGTACCTGCATCCCAATAAGAATAAGCCAAATAGGATGAACGTACAGCCTACACAGGAATTCGTTTTTGCAACATTTTGAGTCATTCTACGAAAGGGGTGCCATTTCCACGTTGCAATTTTTAAAATGTCCACCAAGAGCAAAAAAAAAACGCTTTTTTAAATCCACAACATGAAAGACATGCTAATGTCATATGTGCCAGTGTGGTATAGGTGACAGGATGGTACATTTCATCCTAAAAAATGGGTAGGCCTACAGTTCTTGATTGATTGATTGAAAACTTTATTAACAGATTGCAGAATGGGTACAATACAGTACAGCTCAATACACACAATTGTTAAGGGGATGCAGACCAGAGTGGATGGGGAACACTGTAGGCTACAACTGTACAAGCAAAACTGTACATTGGAATATTGACAAAACCATACATGGTAATTTACATTGGAGGGGGTTGGGTTTGGACATTTACAGGGGCCAGTTTCGAATTGCAGTCTCCCTTAGGTGTTCTTTGAGAGTGGTTTTGAAAGTGGGTAGTGATTCACATTCCTTTACAGCTTTGGGTAGGGCGTTCCACATTGATGTGGCATAATTGCGAAACATGTTTAGTCCCTTGTTTGAGCCGAATCTGGGTTTAACATGATTCTCTCACGTTCCTGACCTTACACGGTGTGATGTATTGGGTTTGAGTTTGAGCCTTATTTATGCATTCAATTATCTTTCCATTAATGGAATGTAAGAATTTTATAAAAAACGTTTCCATATCTATTTTGTCTGACAGAGTGGATGGGTTGAGCTTGATGGACCCCAACTAACATGACAACGCAACAAATAATAACTTGTCTGCTTTTGAACATCCTATACAAAGACTTAAATTATACCACACCCTCGTTGGGATGTCAGTTAACGGACTCCAAACTGAGGGATGCACACAAATCGTAAAATGTTTACAAATAATTGTTTTTGTTTTGAATAAATATATCTTCTGTAAACAGGGACACTCATATACTCCTGAAAATAATAAAGGTTTGATCAAAATAGAACATTTATTTGGTGATATTTTATATGTAAATGTCATGTTGGTCACTTACAGATATGTGAACATGGCCATGTATGAAGTTCAAGTTTCAAGTTTCAAGTTTCTTTAATAGTTGTCATACAGAAGTACAGAATACTTTTGTACAAAATGCTTCTTACTGTTGCGCTCCAGAGACTGTGCATGACAAGATAAGTATGAAATAAAAACATAGTAAAAATTAGAAGTAAAAAAAGAGGTCACAGTGTTCAGTTTAGACATATGTACAATGTTCGTAGACGTAGTTACCATACAATATACAATACTGTGCAGTGTACTAATATACAATACTATATAGTGCAAGGCATAAATGGACGAGGTGCAGTTTAGGTACAATTCACAGTAGGTGTACGAGTTGTAGTGCAAATCCTTTATCAATAAATATAAAGTGTAAGTGTGTTTGTGTGATCTAAAGTGTGGAGAGTGGGTGCTGCAGTGTGTTGTTTGTTTGAGTGAGTGTGTGCGTGTGGGTGTGTGTGCTGTGTGCATTTGATGGTTGTTGCATAGTGATTATTGTTTGTTTAGCGATTATTGTTCGTTTAGCAGCCTGATGGCCTGGGGATAGAAGCTCCTTCTGAGTCTTTCTGTGCTCGCCATAAGACTCCGGTATCGCTTGCCTGACGGCAGCAGTTCAAAGAGGCAGTTCGGGTGGCTCGAGTCCTTAATAATTCTCTTAGCCTTCCCCTTGCACCGCTTGTTGTAAATGTTCTGGAGGGTGGGAAGCCCCCCTCTAATTGTGCGTTCGGCTGAACGTGTCACTCTTTGTAGTCTGCTACGGTCTTGTGCAGTGCTATTCCCAAACCAGGAGGTGATGTTGCCGGTCAGGATGCTCTCTATTGTACATGAGTAGAAGTTCCTAAGGATCTTCTGACTGACTTGGAACTTCCTTAGGCGCCTGAGGAAGTAGAGGCGTTGTCGTGCCTTCTTCACAACACTGTCAATGTGTGTGGTCCATGTCAAGTCCTCGGATATGTGGGCTCCGAGGTACTTGAAACTGTTCACTCTCTCAACTGGTGCCCCGTCGATGCTGAGGGGGCTGTAGTCCTTGACCCCCGACCTCCTGAAGTCCACAATCATCTCTTTTGTTTTGCTGACGTTCAGGGAGAGGCAGTTCTCCTGACACCACTGTGACAGGTTCTCTACCTCTTCCAGGTAGGCCCTTTCGTCGTTGGCAGAGATCAGGCCCACCACTACTGTGTCATCAGCAAATTTGATGATGGTGTTGTTGTTCCGCTGTGCTACGCAGTCATGTGTGTACAGGGAGTAGAGGAGGGGGCTCAGAACACAGCCCTGGGGGGCCCCTATGTTGAGCGTGATGGATGAGGAGGTGCAGTTGCCGGCTCTTACCACCTGGGGTCTGCCCGTCAGGAAGTCCAGGACCCACTGGCACAGGTCATAGTTCAAGCCCAGGTCCCTGAGCTTGGCTATGAGTTTGGAGGGGACTATGGTATTGAATGCTGAGCTGTAGTCGATGAACAGCATTCTCACATAGTTCCCCTGCCTCTTGTCCAGATGTGATGCTGCTGTGTGCAGCACATGGGCTATGGCGTCCTCCGTGGACCTGTTGGGGCGATATGCAAATTGCAGAGGGTCCAGGTTGATGGGGAGGGAGGAACAGATGTAGCCCTTCACTAGCTTCTCAAAGCACTTCATGGCTATGGAGGTGAGGGCTACAGGGCGGTAGTCGTTGAGGCAAGCAGGCGTAGATTTTTTGGGTACAGGGATGATGGTGGACTTCTTCAGACAGGTGGGGATGACGGCCTGTTCCAATGATGAATGATAAATCGTTCAAAATAGTATGTTGCTCTTTAAGAATAGTATATTCTTATATATCTAGTTAACAAGAACACTTGGATTATAGCTTTAAACTTTGGAAACACACTTTGGCACATGTATTGTATCTTATGGACCTCATCGAACATTCTCGAGTTTGGGTGTGATATGGTGTTTGAGTGTTGTCTATTTGCCATAGAGATAGATGTCTGCTGTCCTGTCACTCCAGTACAATGGAACTGAATGGCACTCGGTTTGTGGTGCTCAAAGTGGAAACAGAACCAGACTATAGGCAAGCCTTTAAAGCCAGACCTGGATACATGCCAGTGGGGATATATGTTTGTTAATTTAGAGGAAAGGTCATGGGGTCACCAACATCAATAGATTTCTTCCTCTTGGGGGCATGAATGTTCCCTGCAAATTTTAAAGTAACACAGCAATTACCTTTTAGTTTGGCCTGATGGTGGCGCTAGAGGAAAGGTCACGGAGTCATCAAAGTCAATAGGTTTCTTCCTCTTGAGATCATGAATGTGCAAAGCAAATGTCATGGCAATCTGGCCATTACTTTTCTACATATCTTGTTCGCAAAACAAGACAAATGGGTGAAAACACAACCTCCTTGGCAGAGGTATTAACAAATATCTTAGATGGGATCAAGAGGGTCCATGGCCCCCAATTTAGTTGTTGTGCCAATTCCCTCCAGGTCATTGCGCTACCCTATTGTCGGTCTGGGGAGGGTGTAGACTACCACATGCTGCCCTACTGTCGGTCTGGGGAGGGTGTAGACTACCACATGCTGCCCTACTGTCGGTCTGGGGAGGGTGTAGACTACCACAATACCACATGCTGCCCTACTGTCGGTCTGGGGAGGGTGTAGACTACCACATGCTGCCCTACTGTCGGTCTGGGGAGGGTGTAGACTACCTCATGCTGCCCTACTGTCGGTCTGGGGAGGGTGTAGATTACCACATGCTGCCCTACTGTCTGTCTGGGGAGGGTGTAGACTACCACATGCTGCCCTACTGTCGGTCTGGGGAGGGTGTAGACTACCACATGCTGCCCTACTGTCGGTCTGGGGAGGGTGTAGATTACCACATGCTGCCCTACTGTCGGTCTGGGGAGGGTGTAGACTACCACATGCTGCTCTACTGTCGGTCTGGGGAGGGTGTAGGCTACCACATGCTGCCCTACTGTTGGTCATGGGAGGGTGTAGACTACCACATGCTGCCCTACTGTCGGTCTGGGAAGGGTGTAGACTACCACATGCTTCCCTACTGTCAGTCGGAGGAGGATGTAGACTACCACATGCTGCCCTACTGTCAGTCTGGGAAGGGTGTAGACTACCACATGCTTCCCTACTGTCAGTCGGAGGAGGGTGTAGACTACCACATGCTTCCCTACTGTCAGTCGGAGGAGGGTGTAGACTACCACATGCTGCCCTACTGTCGGTCTGGGGAGGGTGTAGACTACCACATGCTGCCCTACTGTCGGTCTGGGAAGGGTGTAGACTACCACATGCTTCCCTACTGTCAGTCGGAGGAGGATGTAGACTACCACATGCTGTCCTACTGTCAGTCTGGGGAGGGTGTAGACTACCTCATGCTGCCCTACTGTCGGTCTGGGGAGGGTGTAGACTACCACATGCTGCCCTACTGTCGGTCTGGGGAGGGTGTAGACTACCACATGCTGCCCTACTGTCAGTCTGGGGAGGGTGTAGACTACCATATGCTGCCCTACTGTCAGTCTAGGGAGAGTGTAGACTACCATATGCTGCTTTACTCAGTCTGGGGAGAGTGTAGACTACAACATGCCTCCTCCGATACATGTGGACTCACCAGCCACTTCTCACCTGACAGCGAGGAGTTTCACTGGGAGAGCGTAACGCACACAGAGGTTCACGCTCTCTCCCCCAGATCCCCTCCCTACTGAACAGTCACCGACCGACCAGTAGGAGTCGCTAATGCCAGCCAGACCATCCAGCAAGAGGACATAGAGGTGGTGTAGACTTTTAAGTACTATTTCATATCATTAACAAACTGAACTGGCCCGATAACACTGACGCATTGTCTTTATTGATTTTAGAAAAAGCAGAGCAGCAGACTCTTCTTAACAAGGTGTTTTGACTGATGAAGACGCACCCTGCATCGAAACGTTATTTGCAAATAAAGTGTATTGCCTTTAATCCGTGTGCTCCAGTGTTCTACGCTGTAAAAACTGAGCGTCACCTGGTCACTTTTAAACTATGAGCTGATTTTATTAAACTAAAACAGTGTAAAATGCAATTCATAAATGGTTCAAATTAATTGAATTCAGCTCAATTCGATTTCAAACGGCACATAGTCCTTTTTATTATATAGGTAGGTTGCTAATAATTATTTAATCAATATTAATTAACCCCAATCCCTGTTTTTACAGTGTACTTTGGACCAGATCTCTGAAGTCTCTCCCTGATTCAACATTACCCTCCTCTGAGAGCAGCAGACAGGCCTGCGTCTCCCCTCCTCTGAGAGCACCAGACAGGCCTGCGCAGTGGCGGACTGGCCATCGGGACGTTCGGGACGAATCCCGATGGGCCGGAACCAAAGTGGGCTGGTAAAAAAAAAAAAAAAATTACTTTTTTTTTTTTTTTACTTTTTTTTTTGCCAGTGTGTGGGCCAGTGTGTGGGCCACTAATGTGGGCCGGTGTGTGGGCCAGTGTGTGGGCCAGTGTGTGGGCCAGTGTGTGAGTCGGTGTGTGGGCCACTAATGTGGGCCGGTGTGTGGGCCAGTGTGTGGGCCGGTGTGTGAGTCGGTGTGTGGGCCACTAATGTGGGCCGGTGTGTGGGCCGGTGTGTGGGCCAGTGTGTGGGCCGGTGTGTGAGTCGGTGTGTGGGCCACTAATGTGGGCCGGTGTGTGGGCCGGTGTGTGGGCCAGTGTGTGGGCCAGTGTGTGGGCCGGTGTGTGGGCCAGTGTGTGGGCCAGTGTGTGGGCTAGTGTGTGGGCCAGTGTGTGGGCCAGTGTGTGAGTCGGTGTGTGGGCCACTAATGTGGGCCGGTGTGTGGGCCAGTGTGTGGGCCAGTATGTGGGCCGGTGTGTGGGCCGGTGTGTGGGCCGGTGTGTGGGCCAGTGTGTGGGCCACTAATGTGGGCCGTAGGGTTGCCACCCGTCCCTTAAAATACGGAATCGTCCCGTAATTGGAAACTAAAAGACCCGTTCCGTATTGAACTGATACGGGACGCCCTTTGTCCCGTATTTTAAGGTTGCCAGTTTAGTGAGAGAAATAAGCCAGCCGACCTACAAAAACAAGCAAAATTGTGTCCAAAAGTTGCGGAAAATAAACAGACTTGGCAACTCTGGTATGATGGGCGTGCGCTCAGCAGCTCACCGACCAATGAGAATTAGCGATTTCGCGTTGCTAAGAAGAGTTCTGTGCCGTTGTGCCAATCCTCCGTCTGCGCGCTGCGTGATTTCTTTTCGAAGACGCTTTGAAAATGTCTACAGCAGACACTGTGACTCCACCGTGTCCTAAAAAGACAAAACGCCTCCAGAAATACAGACCTGAGTGGGAAGAGGCAAATCCCTGGCTTGATGGCGTGCGTCAGTGGAGATGTTTACAAAGCAAACTGTAAAGTATGTAGGTGTTTTCTGTGGCGCATGGTGGACTGACTGACAGACAGCATGCCTCAGGAGAACAATATTCCCGAAATATAAGAACGCAAAGGACCCAAGCACAGGTGTCACAGTTCTTCATAACTGAAACATCTCCTGAGATTGATTCGGTATGGGATATTACATCTTATTTATCTGGTTGTGTTTTTAACTAGATGTCAGTATTTCTATTTACCTGCCCTGGCAGCCAGGAGCCTACTCTTCTTTGCACATAATTTTTTATTAATCTTTTAATTTGGGTCACACAAGTGTTTCATTGTATTATTGTCCTCTTTCAGTAAAAGTGTTCCCAGGCTTTGTTTTTACAGCACTTTATATTCATACAGTATTATGCTCAAGTTGAGGCTATAGTTCAGCCAATTTATTTAAACAATGTTAAATGCAAATAAAGCACTTTAAACTTTAAGTATGACTAAATGCTTTCTTGACTATATATAGTAACTGTTCCAAAATGCATAGATTTCTATGTATTTTAGGGGTTTGGGGGGCTAGCTCTTTTTAATATAAATGTCATATATTGTTTTATTTAGATTTCATAGATTTCTATGCATTTCAGGAGTTTGGGGGGCTGGCTCCCCAAAATAATTAAATAACATAACCCTAAGCCTAACCCTAAAACCGAAATAAAGTTAAAAAAAATAGTGACAAAATCCGCCCATTTTCGCCCAAAAAACGCCCCAAAACTGCAACAAAAAAATGTGCGCGCTACGCGCACGCTCGATGATAGGTGTCCCTTATTTCTATTGATCAAAGGTGGCAACCCTAGTGGGCCGGTGTGTGGGCCGGTGTGTGGGCTGGTGTGTCTGAATGTCCCGGGCTGAATTTGTGTCCCAGTCCGCCACTGGGCCTGCGTCTCCCCTCCTCTGAGAGCACCAGACAGGCCTGTGTCTCCCCTCCTCTGAGAGCACCAGACAGGCCTGTGTCTCCCCTCCTCTGAGAGCACCAGACAGGCCTGCGTCTCCCCTCCTCTGAGAGTACCAGACAGGCCTGTGTCTCCCCTCCTCTGAGAGCACCAGACAGGCCTGCGTCTCCCCTCCTCTGAGAGCACCAGACAGGCCTGTGTCTCCCCTCCTCTGAGAGCACCAGACAGGCCTGTGTCTCCCCTCCTCTGAGAGCAGCAGACAGGCCTGCGTCTCCCCTCCTCTGAGAGCACCAGACAGGCCTGTGTCTCCCCTCCTCTGAGAGCACCAGACAGGCCTGCGTCTCCCCTCCTCTGAGAGCACCAGACAGGCCTGCGTCTCCCCTTGACGTGGGCCGGTTGGACTTCTTGTAACTCCTCCCTTCACGTTCCTAACAAGGCTCAGGTCTTTTATATTCACCGGGCCGCCGGGCTTCTCTACACTGTCTGGTGCCGGGAGGGACCATCGCAGTAGTCCATGCAGACGGGTTAAGCAAACCGGTCAAAAAAAGGCCTGTTCTGTCATTGGCCAGCGCCTTAAATGTTTGGAGGTTGTGGTGGAGGAAAGAATGTCTCCTAGCCTTTCCATGCGGAGCTGGCAAGGCAATGGCGCGCATGCAGCCGCCGGTTGGTTCCAGTAGTTTACTCGGAGTGCCAAGCAGTGTGGAAAGCTTCCTTTGTGCCAAACCGCTACTGTCTCTGTGCCTCATCTTGCATCAGTCTCAGCCTGCTAGCAGGTTGTTGAGGACCGCTCCTGTTATCTGCACCATGTTATATTATGTGATATATATAGTGCCCTTGTGAGTTATTGGCATGTATAGTTTTTTTTTTATCACTGTTTAATCACATGTTTTAATTGACTTTTTTTATTATCACTTTTAAGCATTCTTTAATAGATTTTTAAATGGTAGGGTGTTACATTTTCACATTAGCATAGTGGGTAGTAGTGTAGTCATATTAGCATAGTAGGTAGTAGTATAGACACAGTCACATATTATAGTAGATTGATTGATTGATTGATTGATTTTATCTGACATTTAAAATAATTCAAGAAAATTCAAGGATAGGGCGGCTGATTGGCGCAGTGGGCAAGGCGATCGCCACTAACGCAGGAGACGCTGGCCGGTCGTTCATACTAACACAATTGGCAAGTGTTAGAGGGTGGGAAAGCCGGTGGTTGGGGATTGGACGTTGTGGACAGCGACTCCTACAGGTCGGTTTGGTGACGCCGGTGCGGCGGAAGCAGGAAGTAGCGGGGGCAGCGTGAGCCTCCCATGCGTTACTCCTCGCCACTGAGAGTTCGAGCTGCTGCTGTGAAAAGATGTGACAGGCTGCCTCCTCGTGTACCGGAGGGGACACGTGATGCAAGGCTTCTGTCCTCACTACAGCCGACCAGTGGGGGGCATAGTCTAGCAACGTTCAAGACAGGGGAGGGAAGAATTGGATACTACGAAATTGGGATGGGAGAAAAATAGAAAAATGGGGAGAAAAAGTGGATAAAAAAAATAAAACATCAAGGATGAAACACAAAAAAGTCAATACTTATTTCCATTGTCGTCCTTGGTCTCAGACAGATAAGCAATACAAGACATGACCACAAATAACAATATAACAAAACTACATAGACATGTCAATTTTAAGTGCAGTACAAACGTAGACACAGACAACAATGTAACATAGACAACATTATCATACGTTTTAAAATCAGTTTTTAACATTGTCGAGGAGCCATGATTTAACTTTTTTCTTGAAATTGTGTCGGCTACTAATACATTTTAACTGTGAAGGTAGCAAATTCCAATTGATGGCTCCCAAGAATTTAAAAGAACATTTGCCCATATTTGTTTTGAACATTAAAAAATAAACAGGTCGGCAATGCTGGCTCTGGTGTTATGGGCATGTCCCTATTCCACTGAAAATAATTTGTGAGATAATTGGGGGCCCTATTGTTATAAATGTTGTGAACTATATTAAGCTGAAGTTGAACGGACCTGGCTTCCAGAGGGAGCCAGCCCAACAACTGGAAGTGTTGTTTGCCCACATGTGCTCTGGAGGCTAGTCCTAGTGTTAATCGGATGAGTTTATTCTGGGGAAACCTGTAACTTTTCTTTTAAAACTTTAGTAGTATAGAGACAAGTAGCCTAGTACATAATAGTAAAAGACAGTAAGAAGGTTATTCTGTTTTTCATTCATGACCATGGATCAGTATTTCTACTCAGAGGCAAACACCAGCCCAACATAGGTGGGAATAATTATGGATAGGAAGCATAAATGAGTCACTGGTTAATTACAAAGCAGTACATGTTGTGTTTATCTCTAATCTAGTCAATTTGAATAATGTCCAGTGGTTCCATTTAACCTTGTTATTAGGATTTCCCCTCCATTTACAGCTAAATGGAAAATGCAAGACGTGATCTTTTCTTAAAGTCTCTGTACCCTCCTGCTCATGTAAGACTGTTGTCTGACAGAATGGAAAGATGTAGAGAGCGGCAGCAACAGTAGGTACGTTGTCTGGCTGGCATTCCGCTCCACTCTCCACGTAGCCATAATCCCATGTACCGCCACTCTCCAAAACACACCGCCACTCTCCAAAACATACCGCCACTCTCCAAAAACATACCGCCACTCTCCAAAACATACCGCCACTCTCCAAAACATACCGCCACTCTCCAAAACATACCGCCACTCTCCTAAACATACCGCCACTCTCCTAAACATACCGCCACTCTCCAAAACATACCGTCATTCACCAAAATATACCGTCATTCACCAAAATATACCGTCATTCACCAAAATATACCGTCATTCACCAAAACACACGTCATTCACCAAAATATACCATCATTCACCAAAACACACCATCATTCACTAAAACACACCATCATTCACCAAAATATACTGTCATTCACCAAAACACACGTCATTCACCAAAATATACCATCATTCACCAAAACACACCGCCACTCTCCAAAACATACCATCATTCACTAAAACACACCATCATTCACCAAAATATACTGTCATTCACCTAAACATACCATCATTCACCAAAACATACCATCATTCACCAAAACATACCATCATTCACTAAAACACACCGTCATTTACCAAAACATACTGTCATTCACCAAACACACACATAATGGTGAGAAAGGTGACCAGTGGCACTTTAAATAATTTTCCCTCCCTTTCTGAAACCTCAAAACTCCTGTTCCGCTGACTCACTCTTTTTTTGTACTGGGA
Source organism: Notolepis coatsorum (assembly GCF_963971535.1). Classification (NCBI taxonomy): domain Eukaryota; kingdom Metazoa; phylum Chordata; class Actinopteri; order Aulopiformes; family Paralepididae; genus Notolepis; species Notolepis coatsorum. The sequence goes on from NC_140168.1 coordinate 75,374,447, forward strand.
TGCAAGTTGCAGTCAGACTGGGACAGATGTCTGGGTGTCTGTCTGCCGGCTTCCAGGAAAGCATGGGTTGGCTCAGCCAAGCTACTGGATGGCCACGCGGTCATTATCATGTTACTTCACTGACCAAAAATGGGGCCATGGATGACATCACAATATATTTATGATAGGTGACACATTATTCTTTGTCACTGATTGGCACCCAGGGTTTGGAAAGTAGTGACGTGGTTTCTACTTGAGTTCTGTACTGGAAATCTACCAACACAAATGCTCTTTCTCTCTCTACTAACACACGCATGCACGCTAGGGATGGGTACCGAATTCGGTACTTTTGAGGTACCGAACCGAAACACGTCGGGTCCGAGTATCGAATCAAGTGAGAAACCGAAAAAAAAATTTATAAATTTTTTTTTCACTTTTTTTTTTTCATGTCAACGTTCACACGCACAATATATGCTTACCTAGGATTTGACTTGATTCAACAACAAAGCAGTCGGAGCAATGACAAGCCGAAAACTGTCGAAATTGTAGTTATTTGAAGTTTGGATTTTTTTTTTACGACTGAGGTAGGTAAATTAAATTTCTTGAGACTAAAGTACCGAAAAAAGGTACCGTTGGGTACCGGTATCGATTCACAGGTACCGGTATCGGTTCAAATGTGAAAGGTACCCATCCCTAACGCACGCAACATGTCATTCTGTCAGTAAACTCTATCCTTAATCAAAGACTCTGTTGTCCGCCTCCGTGAATAATACCTGGTCAAATGATTCCACATCAAGGTTCTCGTACTGCATTTTAGCATTTCCCGTTTAGGGAACTCTACTTTTCTGAGGACATCCTAACTACTGTTAACTCCGAACCCTGCTGTTCCTGTGAAGAAGAAGGGTCTTATTTATAAAGGGTGAACCGGGTGAAAATTATGAAATTTTTCTAAGTCCAAGCCTGCCAGCTTAACACTTTCCGTGCCAGCAGGAGGAGCCAAAGATAGTGCTTGAGTGCCGGCGCTGTAATCAATGGGAGAGCGATCACATTTGCGAACGCATAAACTATATCTTAAATTATGGCTATGTGTCTAATACGCCAGTCGCTTATCAATGACTTGTTTTCAGTCAACATTGTCTGCAGGAATCGCGCTTTACTGGAATACACAAAACACGTTGTCATTTTTCGGCCTATTTATGAATAGTTTTCAAATAAACGCTAGATTATCGATAGTATATGTGTACTTATGCATGCTATAGAAGCAGGCTGAAAAATCGATTATCTTATTTCCTGATCAGCACACACACACTCACAGCCACACACACACATATGGGACACGCTGATATATAGGTGAAAAAAGCTCTGATTATCCCAAGACTGGTAAAATTGATTCCTTACCTCAGATCAGATGTTCTCCAAAAAGATTATTCCAATTCCAAATATCAATCTCGTTTATTGATCCAATGCTGGGTGGTCGAAAGACATATTCCACACGTGTTCTGAGGGTCCACAATGAGTCCGATCGCCTCGGGTTACATGCCTGATAAGTAAAATGTGGAATCCGGAGTCTTTTTTTACCATCCATTTCATTGTCCATTCCCAATGGGTGCAATACCATCCGGAGAGACGATAGGGGGCGGTATTTTCCCTGTTCGAGCTCAAAGCCAGTCCCAGTGGTAACGTGAGGCTAGATTGATGAAATATGAATGGTAATCGCTAATAAAAAAAATAACGATTAAAAACGAGTTTTCTCGTCGCCTGGCACTCAATGGTTGGCATGAACTAACGAGATTTCTTGTGGCTGGCACTCAAAGTGTTAAGATAAGATAAGATATTCCTTTATTGATCCCCTTGGGGAAATTCTGGCATCATAGCAGCATGGGGGAGGGGAGGTACAGGTACATGGTAATAGTAGTAATACAGGTCATACACTTCCGCATTACATTGAGCTCATGGGAGAGCGGGGGGAGATAATTAATGAATGTGGATGAGAGCCTTGACATTAAGTAGTTGTAGCTACGGCTGTGGGGGTGCTGGAGACATGATCCAATAGACATTTATACGCATGAGTCTCCTGAACACGGAGAGACTAATCCCAAGTCGATTGGCACTTTCTCGGCCGAGCTATAGTCAGTTTTTCGTACCTACTCCCAAACTACGCATACGCAGATTGATGAACCTAGACTCCGTGGGCAATCTGCGCATGCGTAGTTCGGGAGTAGGTGCGGAAAAGTGACTATGACCAGAGAGACAAGAAGATGGATACCAGTTTCCTCTCTGTGCATCCTATCTGGCTGCATGTTAGACTAGCTTAGCACAATGAATGGAACCGGACAAGACCGGTTAGCCTTCGGGAGAGGTGTTCGTTGGACAATACCTAGGCTAACCGGTCATGTCCGCTTCCATTCATTGTGCTAAGCTAGGCTAACATGCAGCCAGATAGCTTTCTATTGAACGCACAGAGAGGAAACTGGTATCTATCTTCTTGTCTCTCTCTGGAGAAGACAGTAAGCTAATTTCCCAAAATGTTGGCGTGTTCCTAGGGACCACTACAGTAATACTGAAAAATACTTTCAAGCAAGCTTCTTTGCTTTGGGTGTGGAGTAGGTTTCAGTGTTCATTTCAGGGCTTATACAGACTGAAGTGTGGACCCATTACTTTGTATTAGTTGCCTCCACAGTGAATGAGTGTGAGTGAATGGGTGAATGTGAGGCATAAAGTGTAAAGCGCTTTGGATAAAAGCTGTTATAAAAATGCAGTCTATAAATACAAGAATCTCATATAGAATGCATTGTTTTAGTTAATAATAATAATAATAATAACTTTATTTATATAGCACCTTTCATACATGGATTGCAGCTCAAAGTGCTTGAGCATACAGTTGACAGAATAAAAGCAATGCATAAAGTGCAGGCATAATAATAGGTACAGTATAAAAGACAATACAAGTAGTGCAATGTAGAAAGTGCAGACATAAGAATAGGCATAAAATAAGTACAGTGTTGCTTGAAAGCATGTGAGGCATAAGTTGTAAAGCGCTTTGGATAAAAGCTGTTACTGTATATAAATGCAGCCCATAAATACTCATATAGAATGCATTGTTTTAGATATACTTCAATTAATATTCAATATCCAATCCTTGTAGTACTTTTATAGGTACAAATTTCACTTTGCCAGAGCACCGTTCCCTCAGTATATTATTTGTACTTTTATGCGAGTAAAGAAATTGTGGGATTGTTCCGCCCGCTGCTTGGCAACCAACCCTATTGGCTGCCTATCTGGTGACCTGGCAGGAACTAACCACAGACTGGTGAAATAAATACTAGTGGTGGAGTTAGGAATTAAAGAGAGACGTCAGGTTCATATGAGGATTTCATGCAGCCATCCACCCTCCTCTTCCTCCACCTCCTCTCTCTCTGACTCTCTCACACACACACACACACACACACACACACACACACACACACACACACACACACACACACACACACACACACACACACACACACACACACACACACACACACACACACACACACACACACACACACACACACACACACACACACACACACACACACACACACACACACACACACACACACACACACACACACACACAAACTCTCTCTCACACTCCCTCTCACACACACACACTCACACACGTTCTCTCTCTCACACAAACACACACGTTCTCTCTCACACACACATTCTCTCTCTCACACACACATTATCTATCTCTCACACACACACAAACTCTCTCTCACACTCCCTCTCACACACGTACACACATACACAAACTCTCTCTCACACACACTCTCTCACACACGTTCTCTCTCACACACACTCTCACACAAACACACACGTTCTCTCTCACACACACAATCTCTCTCTCACACACACACATTATCTCTCTCACACACACATACTCTCTCTCTCACACACAGATCGCCTATGTAAACCTAGGTGTGTATTTTGTTTGAAACTCAACTGTTGAAGGGCGGTTAGGTGGCCGAGCGGAGATTGCGTTCGTCACCAACCCCGGAGCTGTGAGCTGGATTCGCCTGTTCGAATCCAGCTCACAGCTCCGGGGTTGTCACCAGCTTGGCTGGCCGTCTGCACTAATACAATTGGCTGTATTAGAGTGTGGGAGAAGCTGGCGGGGTGGGTCCGGGTCGTTGTAAACAGCGACTCCTACAGTTCAGTCGGGGCGCCTGCTAAGCGCGGATAGGACTTGAGGGGGATAGTGTGATCCTCCCACACGCTACGCCCTCTCGATGAGAATCCGCGCTGCCAGGTGAAAAGAAGCGGTGATTGGCTGGACGTGTGTCGGAGGAAGCACGTGGTAGCCTCCACTCTCCCAGATGATCTGACTGTGGGGGGTAAGTGCGCAGCGACCAGGAAGGGACTGGGAATTGGCATACGACTAACATTGTGACGGGTGTAGCAGTCACCTAATGCGAGACACTTTACCATCAAAAAAGGAGGAATAAAACTGGGGTTAAATGTGTCGATACTAGGCTTAAATTATATGACCGTTTGTCCTGGATTGTCAAGAAAAACAAAAAAGAATGTCCTGGAAAAGTCATGGAATATGATTTCTCAAAGAGTGGGAACCCTGCTCCCTCTTCCTCCTCCTGTCTCTCTCACTGAGGCTGAGGTCCAGTCTGCTCCCTCTTCCTCCTCCTGCCACACAGACATGTATTCAGGAGCGACTGAACATTCCAAGCAGAGGGAATGATGCAGGCAAAACATATTTTAAAAGCTTTTTTACTTTATTCTTTTGGTTGTACTGGGCGGCTCCTAGTGGTCAACAGTGTCAGACTCTGGTTGTACTGGGCGGCTCCTAGTGGTCAACAGTGTCAGACTCTGGTTGTACTGGGCGGCTCCTAGTGGTCAACAGTGTCAGACTGTGGTTATACTGGGCAGCTCCTAGTGGTCAACAGTGTGACACTGTGGTTATATTGGGCAGCTCCTAGTGGTCTACAGTGTCAGACTCTGGTTGTACTGGGCAGCTCCTAATGGTCAACAGTGTCAGACTGTGGTTATACTGGGCAGCTCCTAGTGGTCAACAGTGTCAGACTGTGGTTGTACTGGGCAGCTCCTAGTGGTCAACAGTGTCAGACTCTGGTCGTACTGGGCAGCTCCTAGTGGTCAACAGTGTCAGACTGTGGTTGTACAGGGCGGCTCCTAGTGGTCAACAGTGTCCAACTGTGGTCGTACTGGGCAGCTCCTAGTGGTCAACACTGTCATACTGTGGTTGTACTGGGCAGCTCCTAGTGGTCAACAGTGTCATACTGTGGTTGTACTGGGCAGCTCCTAGTGGTCAACAGTGTCAGACTGTGGTTGAACTGGGCAGCTCCTAGTGGTCAACAGTGTCAGACTGTGGTTGTACTGGGCAGCTCCTAGTGGTCAACAGTGTCCGACTGTGGTCGTACTGGGCAGCTCCTAGTGGTCAACAGTGTCAGACTCTGGTCGTACTGGGCAGCTCCTAGTGGTCAACAGTGTGAAACTGTGGTTATACTGGGAAGCTCCTAGTGGTCAACAGTGTCAGACTGTGGTTGTACTGGGCAGCTCCTAGTTGTCAACAGTGTCAGACTCTGGTCGTACTGGGCAGCTCCTAGTGGTCAACAGTGTCAGACTGTGGTTGGCTTCTAGTGGTCAACAGTGTCCAACTGTGGTCATACTGGGCAGCTCCTAGTGGTCAACAGTGTCCGACTGTGGTTGTACTGAGCAGCTCCTAGTGGTCAACAGTGTCAGACTGTGGTTGTACTGGGCGACTCCTAGTAGTCAACAGTGTCATATTGTGGTCGTACTGGGCAGCTCCTAGTGGTCAACAGTGTCAGACTGTGGTTATACTGGGCAGCTCCTAGTGGTCTACAGTGTCAGACTCTGGTTGTACTGGGCAGCTCCTAGTGGTCAACAGTGTCAGACTGTGGTTATACTGGGCAGCTCCTAGTGGTCAACAGTGTCAGACTGTGGTTGTACTGGGCAGCTCCTAGTGGTCAACAGTGTCAGACTCTGGTCGTACTGGGCAGCTCCTAGTGGTCAACAGTGTCAGACTGTGGTTGTACTGGGCGGCTCCTAGTGTCCAACTGTGGTTGTACTGGGCAGCTCCTAGTGGTCAACAGTGTCATACTGTGGTTGTACTGGGCAGCTCCTAGTGGTCAACAGTGTCAGACTCTGGTCATACTGGGCAGCTCCTAGTGGTCAACAGTGTCAGACTGTGGTTGTACTGGGCGGCTTCTAGTGGTCAACAGTGTCCAACTGTGGTCATACTGGGCAGCTCTTAGTGGTCAACAGTGTCCGACTGTGGTTGTACTGGGCAGCTCCTAGTGGTCAACAGTGTCAGACTGTGGTCGTACTGGGCAGCTCCTAGTGGTCAACAGTGTCAGACTGTGGTTTTACTGGGCAGCTCCTAGTGGTCAACAGTGTCCGACTGTCGTTGTACTGGGAAGCTCCTAGTGGTCAACAGTGTCAGACTGTGGTTGTACTGGGCAGTTCCTAGTGGTCAAGTGTCCGACTGTGGTTGTACTGGGCAGCTCCTAGTGGTCATCAGTGTCAGACTGTGGTCATACTGGGCAGCTCCTAGTGGTCAACAGTGTCAGATTGTGGTCATACTGGGCAGCTCCTAGTGGTCAACAGTGTCAGACTGTGGTTGTACTGGGCGGCTCCTAGTGGTCAAGTGTCAGGCTGTGGTTATACTGGGCAGCTCCTAGTGGTCAACAGTGTCGTTGTACTGGGCAGCTCCTAGTGGTCAACAGTGTCAGACTGTGATTGTACTGGGCAGCTCCTAGTGGTCAACAGTGTCAGACTGTGGTTGTACTGGGCGGCTCCTAGTGGTCAAGTGTCAGGCTGTGGTTGTACTGGGCGGCTCCTAGTGGTCAACAGTGTCAGACTCTGGTCCTACTGGGCAGCTCCTAGTGGTCAACAGTGTCAGACTGTGGTTGTACTGGGCAGCTCCTAGTGGTCAACAGTGTCCGACTGTCATTGTACTGGGAAGCTCCTAGTGGTCAACAGTGTCAGACTGTGGTTGTACTGGGCAGCTCCTAGTGGTCAACAGTGTCAGACTGTGGTCCTACTAGGAAGCTCCTAGTGGTCAACAGTGTCCGACTGTGGTTATACTGGGCAGCTCCTAGTGGTCAACAGTGTTGTTGTACTGGGCATCTCCTAGTGGTCAACAGTGTCAGACTCTGGTCATACTGGGCAGCTCCTAGTGGTCAACAGTGTCAGACTGTGGTTGTACTGGCCAGCTCCTAGTGGTCAACAGTGTCAGACTGTGGTTGTACTGGGCAGCTCCTAGTGGTCAACACTGTCCGACTGTGGTTGTACTGGGCAGCTCCTAGTGCTCAACAGTGTCAGACTCTGGTTGTACTGGGCAGCTCCTAGTGGTCAACAGTGTCAGACTCTGGTCGTACTGGGCAGCTCCTAGTGGTCAACAGTGTCCGACTGTCGTTGTACTGGGAAGCTCCTAGTGGTCAAGTGTCAGACTGTGGTTGTACTGGGCAGCTCCTAGTGGTCATCAGTGTCAGACTGTGGTTGTACTGGGCAGCTCCTAGTGGTCAACAGTGTCAGACTGGTTGTACTGGGCAGCTCCCAGGTGTGAATGTACTGTATGTAATGGTAACTGTGTAGATGTTACATAGGGCATTGCTGAGAAAGAGCATCCGTGCTGCTCAGAGAACCTACTCTGGGTAAAAAAACATGTCATAATGACATTGACAGCTATGACAATTATGACACCTTGGTATAATTACAGTAAACAAATGAGACTGTGGCCAAAACAACTGGTAGCCTAATTCTCTTAAAACCACATGTCTCATAAACCCATATACACAGAATCTGACCTGGCAGCACACAAGATATAAATACAAAATAGGACTCATGGATTCTTTCTAGTGCTGTCAGGCGATTAAAACAAATGAATCTAAGGGCGGCCGGGTAGCGCAGCGGACTAAGCATCTGCCTACCACCACAGAGACAGTGGGATCGAATCCAGCTGTGGTGCTTCCGGGTTTGCCGACCGTCCATACTAACACAATTGGCAGTGTTAGTATGGAATTGATATTCTCATTCGGTTCATTACAATTTACTCAAGCCTAGTAACAGACACAGTATTTCTGACACTGGGAATACCTGAGATCCATAGATGTCAATAGAATCAGATACCAAGAACATGCAAATGGACCATTTAAAAATTGTTTTGTAAATGTTTATTCTACGGTCTTATGGATTGAATGAGATTAAAAAAAAAATTATTAAAAAAAAACGTATTATTTTTTTTAATTAATTTTCATAACGTGATAATTTGCTGTGTAATTAATTAATCTAATTAACGCAATAAACTGACAGCCCTAATTATTTCATTGTCATCAGTCTGTTTCCGCAGAAGTCTTGCCAAGGTAGGGACATTGAATTACATATTGATGTCAAAATCTCCCTTGTGGGGGCTTTCAAGTGAATCTATGCTGAATGAGACACGCGTAGACACAAAACTGACAAGGAGATAATGGCAAAGATAAAACATAAAGAGGTCCTTGTCAAAGTGAGACGGCGGGAAAACGGGTACCATTTACCATTACATGGAGAACCGGAACAGGAGAAATGGAGTTGGTGGAAGATGGATGGATAACAGCATGGATTGTGCTGAGAAAGGAATTCACTGATTGACAAAATCATTGGTAAGTTGGAAGTAGGGCTAGTCGGGGTCCAATATTGGGAACTTGGGGGGGCTACAGTGGTTCGGGAGGTAGACCAGTCGTCTGGTAATCCGGAGGTTCCCGGTTCAATTCCTGCTCCTCCCGGCAGCGTGTCAAAGTGTCCTTGAGCAAAGACACTTAACCCCTAACTGCTCCCGATGAGCAGGTTGGCACCTTGCATTGTTGCCTCTGCTGTCAGTGTGTGAATGGGTAAAATGTGAGGAACAAATTGTAAAGCGCTATATAAATGCAGCCATTTACCATTTATACTACTATCTACTATGCTACTGTGTCTATACTACTACTACCTACTATGCTAATGACTACACTACCTACTATGCTAATGTGAAAATGTAACACCCTACAATGTAAAATGTATTAAAGAATGCTTAAAAGTTATTAGAAAAATATCAAATAAAACAGTGAACAGTTAAAAATGTGATTCGCTTTGGATAAAAGCGGTATATAAATGCCCTATTTAGGCATTTACTTTTACTTGGGACACAAAGCCAAGAAAGGGTCCTTTCATCCTATTCTTCCGGAGATGACTCTGTCCCTCAATGTGTGCAACAGACCGCTGTGGTCAAACTAGAGGTGTTGGCAGAGAGGAGGATGAGAAGGATGCTGCCCCACCCCCGACACATCACTAGCCTCGGCCAGTCCTTTGTGCCAGGGGCCACCAGGCTCCACAACCACCTCTGGTTACACTTTTTATTCTGTTTACTTTACCATATTCCTATATTCAGAGTTAATTTCAGATTTAATTATATTGTTTACCGTTTATTACATTGTTTATTTTACTCAAAATTATTTTCAGATCTAATTGTATTACCTATATTTATGCGTTTCTTTCTACTATTACCATGCCCATACCTGTACCTCCCCTCCCCCATGTTGCTATGACGCCCAAGTTTTTCAATAATTCAATAAAACTTTTGGCAAAACACAATTATTACAAGTCATTCTGCTACAACCCATGTGGGGCAGTCACATGAAAGTATGCTAGCTACAGTAGATTTATTTTCCTACTGAGACACTTCATTCAAGTTTCCTTGCTTTGGTAGGGGTTCCTTCAGTTCCCTTCAACGTTCTTCATTTTCCTGGCTATAACCTCTTCCTCTGTCATCCTGATATCTAGCTAGTACCTCTTCATGTCATCCTGATATCAAGCTATAACCTCTTCATGTCATCCTGATATCTAGCTAGTACCTCTTCATGTCATCCTGATATCTAGCTAGTACCTCTTCATGTCATCCTGATATCTAGCTATAACCTCTTCATGTCATCCTGATATCTAGCTAGTACCTCTTCATGTCATCCTGATATCTAGCTATAACCTCTTCATGTCATCCCGATATCTAGCTAGTACCTCTTCATGTCATCCTGATATCTAGCTAGTACCTCTCTCCTCTGTCATCCTGACATCTAGCTCGCTCCTACAATATGAAAGTTGTAGGACATGCATTGTGAGTGGTAAGGTATGAATATGCACATTTGTTTGCGAGTGGTAGACAATCACCATCATCACCTAGCTGAGTGATAGCCAAACAATCACCATCATCACCTAGCTGAGTGATAGCCAAACAATCACCATCATCACCTAGCTGAGTGATAGCCAAACAATCACCACCATCACCTAGCTGAGTGATAGCCAATCATCAGCATCACCTAGCTGAGTGATGGCCAATCACCATCATCACCTAGCTGAGTGACAGCCAATAACCATCCTCACCCAGTTTTGGGGGGAAATATTGTATCTCCATACGCCGATCTTTTCAGAGTAGTCAGCCAAGTAGCAGAAGGCCAGGGAAAGCAAGGTTATTTAAACACCAACGATCCTGACCAGGCTGAAATGCTCACTGCAGCAGAGGATGAGAACCACAGAGACACCACTAAATCACAAACCTATTTCATGTTTTGTAAGGACTTCAAGGAACTCGAAAGACGTGCAGTTTTGGATTCCGAAGCGAAGTTATGATGTTGAGGGGAAAAGGGGTCTACAGGAAAGAATCATGAAAGCAGTCGGTTTTACTTGTCAAATGTATTTATAACATGAAACAAACAATAAAAATGCCAACTCTGATCCCATGATAAATAGTACATTAAGAAATATTTTCGTTTGTCAAACAGAAGCATACAGGTTGCATATCTATGAAAAGAGCCCAGGAAATATTACTCACAGTGGGGTTGAACTTCCATGGTTTGATGACGTATGAAGATGAAACAGGATGTTTAGGAGGGACTTTATTTGAATATTAGAGGGTAAGTTAAGAATGGTGGAGTCGTGGCTCTATTTCCTACTCATGGATGAAGTTCAAGGGTCAAAGGGTCAATAATCCACGCTGTGCTTCATACTCAGCAGTGGCTCAGGAGGATACAGTATGTGGCAGAAGTTGTAAAGCGCTTTGGATAAAAGAGCTATATTAATGCAGTCAGCATTTATACTCAGCTCATCCTAAGTTAGCCATAACACATTTTCCTCAAGTTAAAAGGGGCAACTACAAAAAAATACTTTCAAACTAACTTCTTTGCTTTGGGTGTGGAGCAGGTTTCAGCGTTCATGTCAGGGCATATACAGACTGAAGTGTTGCCCCGTTACTTGAGTGATGGGTATCCAGTATGAAGTCAGAACAGCATGGATTGTGCAGAGACTACGGATCAACATCATTGGGCAGCAGGACTTGGGTGTAAAGAAATTCTGAACTTCAATAAAAAATTACGCCAAATTTGAGAGTAACGATAGCCTTCACTCTTGTTGTTGAGATGCAATGCAAATTAAGTTGTACATGGTTGTAGTGGGAAAATGGGATTATCTGAACATTGATCATACTTTATGGGAAGTGTTGTAGAGGATGAGTCATGAGTTAACAAAATGAATAAGACTTTTTCACACGTTTCTCAGAGTTTTTTTTATAGTCAGGATTTCCTCGCAAACTTGGTTTACCTGCAAGACCGTTTAAGGGACCCTTCCTGCCTACTTCATTAACCATCTCCTAACATCTCCGTCCCCCTAAGAGTCCCATGTTAACGGAGTATCTCCAGAACTCCCTCCTATCTGTAGAGATAGGGGGGAAAGAGGTTAAGACGGGATATGACATGACTTCCATCCTCGTTGATGCGTGGCCTCCAGCCCCCGATGCCTCTGCTCAATACCAGTAGGACTTCTGGGGTCTTCTGGTCTCCTGGATGGCCAGTTTCTCCATGACCTCCTCCTCCAGGGTCTTCAGAGAGGGCACAAAGGTCTTCTCCAGGGTGTCTTCAGGACTGGTGTCTTTGGGACCATCTGGGGTGGCAGGAACAAAAAGCCAGTCACTCAAAAAAGCAAATGTCACTCGAAAAAGACAGGAGCTCAGCACTACCGACTTTGCATTGGTTTGTGGCTAACTAGTCAGAGCTGGTGTGAGGAACAGCATGGACTGTGCTGAGAAAGTGCTCTACCGATCAACACCATCATTGGTAAGTAAGAAATAGGGCTAGGGTTCCAGAACTATCCATTTAACCTCTGCTACAAAAGCATCTGCTTTGCTCCGCTTTCTTATGCTGACAACACTATGGTTCTCGGTATAGACCACCGCAACACTTCCGGTATTCTCAGCTCATGGGAGAGCGCATGGGAGAATACAATGAATGAATGTTGATGAGAGCCTTGACGTAAGTGGTTGTAGGCCAAGATAAACTCTGCATGCGCAGATTGCCCAGGGACTGGAGTCTCTCTGGATTGTCCAGACACACTCCCTGGGCAATCTGCGCATGCGCCGGTTGGGGAGTAGGTGCGGAAAAAGTGACTATAGCTCGGCCGAGAAAGTGCAGATCGACTTGGGATTGGTCTCTTCGTGTTCAGGAGACTTATAAAAAAAGGCGTATAAAAAGTATGTTGGACCATGTCTCCAGCACCCCCACAGCCGTAGCTACAACCACTTACGTCAAGGCTCTCATCAACATTAATTCATTTTACCCCCCCGCGCTCTCCCAGGAGCTCCATGTAACGCGGTGCAGTGGTCTATACTTGCTTTTAACCATGCGTACGATGTAGCAACATAAACATCAAACACGGCAACACTCGAGGAGGTTATGTTGAGATCATGGCAGAAAAAGGTCTCCGACCTGTGTTTTTCATATTGAGTTTTAGGCGTTTAGCCCGTCACATCCACACTGCCCCCACTGGTGACATGCTTCATTGCATCTTTCGGACATGTATCGTTAATTTCTGAGGACGTGCACAAAGTACATGCCAAAGGAACGCAGGATACACGGCCCTGCCCTCTTACGCACGTGAAAACATTAAAGAAAATAAAGGATACTGAGCATAGCACCTTGACTGTGATTAATATATTCATCTCTGCATTGTTAATCAAATAGTCTCTACATATAATACAGAAGGTTAGAATAGCGTTATTTTCAGATCTACTGGTTAAATTTGGCTAAATCGCAGCAGATTTTACGTCACCTGAAGGCCTGTTACTAGGTTTTGAATATTTGCTTTAAATTTGGGTTGGATATTGTTTGACTTTTTTTTCCAATCAAATTTGATAGTTCAAATCCATGCCGGTTCCTGAACGGTTCCAAAATCCATACTAAAATTGCATATAAAAAAAAAAGCCAATACGGAATTTCAAATTAAAATTTTGCGAAGAAAAATTGTTGAAAATGATATATTACTACATGGAATTATTTCAACTCAAGGAATACCCTTTGGCCAACATTAACCTTAGAATATGCTTCTTTATATTGTGTTTGTGGCAGGGAGAGGACACCACAGATACTTTCTAGGTCACACTGTGTTCCAGGATCCAGGTTCCCTCCTGAGACACTTTATTCAAGTCAAGCCAAGTCAAGTGTTCCTTTATTAATCCCCTTGTGGAAACTCAGGTGTCATAGCAGCATGGGGGAGGGGGTGGGGAGGTACAGGCAGGAAAGATAATAGAAATAGCAATAATAATAGAATAGAACATAATAATAATAATAGTACATGGTATATATTGTAGTAGCACACTGCACCAGTCTGTGCAGTGTTTAGTATTAAAGGGGCACTTCACGAAAAAACAATGCTAATTTATTTTGCACATAATCTCACACAGCTCTAAACCATTTTTCACACATTAATTTAGTTTGACAGTTATTGAAAGTAAATTAGTTTGAATATGGCCACCAGTGATGTCATTGGGGACATTGAATCCTTGTTGTGTTAATTACAGCATTAAAGTAAATGAAAGAATAGCCATGTCCAATATGGACTGCTACTTTATAATTTCATTGAGCTGTAATTAACACAACACAAGCTGTAATTAACACAACACAAGGATTCAATGTCCCCGACAACAGTAGTAGTGGCCATATTCAAATGAATGTACTCTCAATAACTGTCAAACTGAATTAATGTGTGCAAAATGGTTTCTGACATTTGACCCATTCACTCACACATTCACACACCGACGGCAGAGGCAACCATGCAAGGTGCCAACCTACTCATCAGGAGCAATTAGGGGTTAAGTGTCTTGCTCAAGGACACTTCGACACGCTGCCCGGGAGGAGCGGGAATCGAACCAGGAACCTCTGGATTGCCAGACGACTGCTCGACCTCCCACTGTCGCCCCCAACGACACAACACTATCTTGAGTTATCTTGAGTTTTCAGATGTTCGCCCTTTTCTCAAAACGACATAAACTTGGTGAATTGCATCCGTTGCATCATATAACCGTAGAGACGTAATACTCTCTCGCTGTTCCTTCCGTCTGACCAGTGCTGCATCAGACCGCTTACATACATACTACAGTGTTCTTGAATTGTGTCCTTGTTGTACTTTAGCCACGGAAACTCTGCTAGAAAAACAAGACCTGTGTTGGGCAGGGTGTTTCACAGTGTCTTGTCTTTCAGTTTCACCTGCTTGTGGCACTGGTTGATTTGCTGAAGAACTGTTAAGGGGTTACAGGCATGTTTATGGAAATGTCAGGGAGAGACCTCAGACATTTTGTCCACAGTAGAACACTGGAGCACACAGATGTAATGCAATAAACTTTGTTTTAAGCTGAGATAGACACAGGTTGTGTCTTCGTCAGAGTATAACCGGCAGTGTTCTACTCAGACTAAATCTCTGAAGTCTGGGACTCAACACTGGTTGGAGCGCGTGGAACTTCTTCCTTCATCTACGACTCAGAGCGCTTTGTTTTGAAAAATTCCATTTCTATTTATCCAGGCAGGAATAATGACGGCCTGCTGAGAGGACAAAATGCGCTCTTGAAGGGTAACAAGGAAAGGGGATTTTCTTTAGATAAAAGATTTATAAAAAAAAAAAAAAAAAACAGATAATACATACATCACAGAGAGATAAGGGAAATAATTAAAACACAGACCAAACAGAGAGAGAAGTTACACATGCTCCCACCAACCAACCCTACTCAAGAGGAGATGGTGGCCTGTCCGGTGCTCTCAGAAACGAGGGCAATGTTGAATCAGGGAGAGACTTCAGAGATTTAGTCCAAGTACAACACTGGAGCACACAGATTAAAGGCAATAAACTTTATTTATACCTAATGTTCGATGCAGGGTCTTCATCAGAGTCAAGACGTGTTGAAACTATAGTTTTCCTTTGATCCCCATTCTAAACACTCGCACGGACCTCCCTGTATCTCCCTTGCACCGCTGCCTACGTTAAAATTGCAATGACGATCGAATGGCAGTATCGCCTACCTTTTGAACTGGGATAGTTTACTGTGGGGCCACTTTAGTGTGGGGAGTGTCTGCAGGAACTCCTCTCCCTCAGAGGGAATCAGGACAGAGCAAACCTATTGTTTCCCGTATGATAGCCATGCCCAATATACACGAGTAATTGCGATCGCGATGGGATCACTGGGATTATTCTTTTTGGAGTACCTTCTGGCTAAGGTAAGGTCTATTCTATGTCTATTTTACCAAACCTAAAACATGCTTTTGTACCGATCACAGCGTAGTCTTTTACCGAACCTAAAACATGCTTTTGGTAATGATCGCAGTTTCGAAGTAAAACGACCCGCCCCCCCTTGATGATTTTGTGAAGAAACATAATATATATGGTATATACCTTTGATTTGAAAATATTTGGAGTTTCAGGCGAGCAACCCCGAACGATTTGGGCATATGCATATAAGACGTCATATCTCATATGGTTATTATGTTTTTTTTTTTTTTACTTTTGTTTAAGTCTGTTTGAACCCGTCAGCGGATAACAAAAGGATTTAAAAAAAATGTTGATCCACTTTTTCTCCTTATTTTCTATTTTTCTCCCATCCCAATTTCGTGTTTCCAATTCTCCCCTCCCCTGTCTTGAACGTTGCTCGCATATGCCCCCCACTGGTCGGTTGTAGGGAGGATAAAAGCCTTGCATCACGTGTGCCCTCCGGTACACGAGGAGGCAGCCTGTCACATCTTTTCACCTGCCAGCACGGACTCTCATTGGCGAGGTGTAACGTGTGGGAGGCTCACACTACCCCCGCCATTTCCTGTCTCTGCTGTGCAGGCGTCCCCCAACGACCTGTAGGAGTCGCTGTCCACAACATCCAGATTACCACCCATCGACTTCCACCCGCTGACTCTGCCAATTGAGCCAGTATGATGGCCGGCCCAAGCCGAAGGCAACGCCAACAGCCGGATTCGAACCCGGTGTCTCTTGCGTTGGTGACGAGCGCAATGTCCGCTGCGCCACCCAGCCGCCTTAACAAAAGGATTTATAATTTCTCCCAAATGCTCAAAAAGTACCTCTTTTCAGAAATCGGTTTAAATAGAAAAATTACATTTTAGAGTGCTTTGAGATGTTATATGTCTCCTTACTTGCTAAACTTAATATGACTTGTAAATATGTTTAATTCTTGCTAGATGGTATGATTGTAATTATCTCCGTTTGCCAGAGAACTACATTGCGTCAAGAAACGCACATACACACACGCGCACACACACAAGAACGGCGTGTGCGCTGTGAAAAGGTGTTAGACCCCGCAGAGGGGAGAGGTATCAGAGCCTACCCCCCATCCAAATTCTAAACAACAGATTGGCTTTTCATAATATGTATGAATTATCTCTTGCAATAATATCCACAGGACTGTGTTTCTGTGTGTGTCACGAACACACACGCCAACTTTCTCCTGCGTGCGGACATTCTCTCACAGCTGATGGAGAAAAAAAAAGCAATAGCATACTTTTCCGGACAGATCATCTGAGCTCCTCTCCAGTTGAACTGCTACTGTGTTTAAATCCAAATAATTCTCTGCCATTGTTGTGACATGTCATCTATTCTCTAGTATTCAGTCGTGTGAAGTTAAATCCTCTCTAGAAGTGAAACTGAAACTTACCAAGCCTATAAGTTGTTAAAGGGGCAATAGGCAATTAATTTACTCAGTGAATGCCTGAACACAGAATGACACCAGTATCACTGACTACCACGGCAAGCCTATAGAAAACTATTCTATTTAATAATAATAATAATTATTATAAATGTCTCTCTCTGTCTATATCTCTGTATCTCTCTCTCTCTATTATATTATATATTATATTACTATACTATTATATATCTATATATATCTAAATATCTAAACCTCGATCTATCTAGTGCAGGGATCGGCAATAGGCGGCCCGCGGGCCGAAATTGGCCCGCCAGCAATCATTTCTGGCCCGTCAGTTTATTTTGAGAATATGATATTTATTTTATTTTAATCATTTTTTTTATTATTATTATATTATATTAATATTATATATATATTCTTTTTATTATATGCATACTTTATGTTTTATCCATGTTGAGAGTGAATAACAGGTGAGTGCACCGTGTATATAGGCTTGCTCAAAGTGAGGTGGACAGCGCTGGTGCTGAAATGGGAAACGCGAGTCCATGAAATAAAAACACCATGTTCAGTAAGTCATTCAAGCTTTATCTTTACTCATGAGTCATGACTGACGGCACCACACATGCATGTGAACAGTAATGCAATTAAAAACAATGCAAAAACAATGCAATTAACTTTAAAGAAAAAGTGTGCTTGAAGAAGCTCCTGAAATGACGGCGCTATAGGTATTTGAATTAAATGAAAAATACAATTTTGCATTAAACAGTAATGCAATTAACACTTTGAGTGCCAGAAGACGCTTTCCAGCGTCCTTCCCGGTCATGCTCAAGTTGCCGAAGACGCGTTACAGCGTCTTTGATATCAATATTTCAAAAATCTGTGATCGGATTCATATTTCCCCTCCGCTGGCCTGAGATCCACCAGGAGGACCCACTGAGCTCTCTGGCGGTTCAGGAGCGCCATCTGGTGGCCGATCGGCGCAATCGCCAAACAGGAAGTGCTGTGGAGGTTGTGCTGTTCACCCATAATACTTCCGGCCACTCGGTTTGGCTCCCGGCACTCTGGCTTGTCACAATACATAGCGATCCATTGCCAATAACTCGATAAACATGATTTGGACGTATATACCATTATACAACCTGGAAATGGACCGGGTAAATCGACATCCCATAATGGTAAAATTTCTACTCTACGCTGATCGCCCAACGGCGCGAGGAGACTGGGGTGAGTTTTAGCGTGTAGTATTACCGTCTTCGATTCTAACTGCTATGATCAACATTTGACCCACATTAGATGATTGGTATAACGCTGCCCACGGAATTATAAACGTCCCCTCGCCCATCCGGTCAACATCAGATGACGTGTAGTAACTTCTAGAAGTACGTCTAGTTGGAATTTTTTATATCGCGCCGATTGCCAGCAAACTGTATTGCATCATCAATATAATGCATTTGGGGCTATAGATCACGTTCTGGAGAAAGCTGCAGAAAGAGATGAAAACATACTTATACATTAGACCATACTTTAGTATGAATATGTGAATGAAAAAGTTTAACGTTGCTTCACCCTGAACAATACATATAGGACTTTGAATGGGCCCTAATAATGGCAATCTAGCAATATGATTTAAAAAGTTATAGCCCTGCAAAGAAGGGGAACTTATCCATGTTAAATATAGCTGGCAATCCACAGTCATTTTCCGGATTTCTGGCCGGCACCCAAAGTGTTAAAAACATTGCAAAAACAATGCAATTAAACTTTAAACAATTTGGCAATAGCAGGCTTAGTATTCACTTTAGTTTAGTGTGAAAAGTGGCATCTCCCGTCGGTCACTATTCGCTGGATATCTGGTGATATGGACGTCACTTTAATCCGCAGGCATTTCTCAAGGCTTTTATGCGTCAGTCGGTTCCTCTGAGATGTCTTTATCGCATTCATTGATGAAAAAGACGACTCGCATACATAGGTGGAAGGAAACATTGTGAGCACATACAATGCGAGTCTCTTGATGTTGCTGTACTCTTCTGAGCATGCTATCCATGCTTTACATTAGCTAGCAGGCCTAGCAGCAGGTGAAATGTAAATGTCTATTTATGTCTGTCACTATAGCCAATTGAAATGCTAGAAATGATCACGTGGACTCGGAGAACCAATGGAAAATTCTTATAGTTTCTCTTTTCCGGTGCAGTGATCCCCCACGGCGTGCGCCAGCTAATTTAATTCAACTAAACCACGTTAGTTAAATTTAGTAAAAACAAAACAAACATCTTTGGATAGATTCTTTGCAAAGAGGAAATACCAACTCAGGACCCAGAAGAGGAAACTACGACTTCCAAGACACAAACAAAACGAGGAGTCATATTTAAAATATGGGTTTATCGCAACCGGTGTCTCTCGCGTGTTCACATGGCAACACGAGGCTGATTGATTGATTGATTGATTGAAAACTTTATTAACCGATTGCAGAATGGGTTCAATGAAGCAAGCAACTGTGTTCAAGTTGGGTGGACATGGGTGGGCATTCAATGCGAGTGGACATTTGACATATTTCAAACATTAGCATGGATTTTGGAGGACCGAAGCAGAAACAATAATAAGCCCAGGGCTGCCTGCATTATGGTGAGTTGTACATTCGATGTATAATACACCCGCCGTGGTGCTTCAAAAAATATCTCGCGATCCAGAAAAAGACTGGATTATTTTGGAAAGGGGCGGTGTTTAGCGTGTAATAGCACACAAACTAAAGTATGTAGAAATTAACTGGTTTGTCAGTGTTGGACTATAAATAGTGCCTGTCAAATGAGCCATACTATTGTCTCCATAGCTATAATACAGAACACAAGATGGGTCCGCAAACATTGCGAAAATGGTCAATAATGCTGGTGCCATTGAGTAAAGATGGGAAAACAGCATGGCAGTCAATGAGTTAATCTGTGTGCTCCAGTGTTGTATTTTGGATTAAATCCACCAAATTTAGAATAAATCCAATGCTATACTTCCCCCGTGGCACTAGACCACCCATCACTGACGTATTCCCTGTGATCTGTCCACCCGTCCTCAAGTCCCTTCACTGGCTCCCTCTCTCACTCAGGATTGAGTATAAAGTTTCCCTGTTCACTCACCAGTGCCTCCACGGAAACGCCCCCCCTCTACCTTAAAGAACTCATTATCACCCCTCACTCCTCCTCACGACATCTCCGCTCTGGCCAGGGAAACCTCCTCCAGCGCCCGAGGACCAAACTCTGCACCATGGGAGATCGGGCTTTCTGCTCATCCGCTCCCAGTCTATGGAATGCTCTCCCTGACCACCTGAGACCACCATTTTTATCTAGTTTTAGCTCGACACATTTTATGTTCTTTTACTAGTTTTAGCCCTTATTTTATGTTCTTTTACTAGTTTTAGCCCTTCACATTTCATGTTCTTTTTACTCTTTTACTAGTTTTTTTCCTTTTTACTTGTTTTTATGTTCTTCTACACTGTAGCGCAGGGGTCGGCAATAGGTGGCCCGCGGGCCGAAATTGGCCTGCCAGCAATAATTTCTGGCCCGTCAGTTTATTTTGAGAATATGATATTTATTTTACGCAAGGGAAATATTCACTTGTGACGCCAGAGTGTCTTTGAGAAGCTGTATCTATCTATTCATCATATCTAGGTCTGTCACTATAGCCAATTGAAATGCTAGAAATGGTCACGTGGACTGGGAGAACCAATGGAAAATTCGTATAGTTTGTCAATAGTCCGGGCCGCGTGTATATTTTCCCTAACGCACTTTCACTTCCGCGTTCGGGTACCGGGCCGCGTGTAGTCTTTTACCAGCAAAAAGGTGTTAAAAAAAACAAAACAAACGTCTTTGGATAGCTTCTTTGCAAAGGGGAAATATCAACTGAGGAGCCAGAAGAGGAGCCTACGACCTCCAAGACACATAAAGCTTCTTTTAATAAACAGGAGTCATACTTAAAATACGGGTTTATCGCAACAGGTGACTCTTGCGACATCCTCTCTGCATAATATGTGGCGACAAGATAGCAAACGAGGCAATGATGACAACTGTGTTCAAGTTGGCAGATAAAGTAGCTGCATTCAACGCCAATCTGGAATTTGAGGGCGGCGAGTGAACATTTGACATGTTTCAAACATTAGCAGGGATTTTGGAGGACTGAAACAAGCCCAGGGCAGTTATGGTGAGTCGTGTTTTCATGCATTCTGATCTGCTGTTCATGTGTTGCTTATGCACTCGCCGCGGTGCTGCATGAAAATCAAATGCCCATCCTACTGATCTGCTGTTCATGTGTTGCTTATGCACTCGCCGCGGTGCTGCATTTTTCACTATCATTATATTAAATTAGCCATTGTTTTTGGTTCTGGCCCGCCATTCAATGGCTTGGGGAAGAATTGGCCCGCGGCCAAACCTAATTGCCGACCGCTGCTGTAGCGCCTTGAGATTTGTTCCACAAATATAAAGCGCCCCTACAAATAGAATATTATTATTATTTCCAGCAAGACATTTCTATATTTGTACATATGAAGTAATTTGTGTTCTGTAGGTTAACCAGTCATTCATAATATCCCATCATCCTAATCTATAACAGGATCACCTCACATTCTCAAACTACACCCAAATCTTGCCCCCCCCCCCCCACCCCTTCCCGCCATGTGCGCTCACCTTTCCACTGCTGTGGCACGATGCCGTCTCTACGCTGGAGCACTGGTTTGGGAACGATGCGACCCGTCCTGACAGATACCCGCACCTTCTCCCCCTCCTCTGTGAATCTCCAGTCCACCTCCGTGGGCTTCCTGGAGGGGATATCAGCACGTCAGAGCCGGCATCACTTCAGACACCATTATGGGAAAATACACCAGATGGCAGGCGTTTTGTAGGTTTTGTAGTTTAAAGGTAGATTCTGTAAGGCCGTCAAAACGGTGACCTCTAGGCAAAAGAGCCCCACTTGGCACTGCACTTTGTTTACATGTTTTGTTTTGGTCTGATGTGTGGGTTGGAGTTGAGTGGGGATAGGGGGTTTCAACTGCTGGCCACACCGCAGGCTCTGCCAAGAGAGGTCTGGAGAAATTCACAATATAATAAGTTACTAAACTCAACCCACACCAAAAAATTAATTATGTAAACAAAGTGCAGTACCAAGTGGGGCTCTTTTGCCTAGAATTACAGATTACAGTGAAAGTTAAATGACACCACAGATGCAGTGGAGCAGTGCGTGGCCCTTTCTGTCATTGGGGAGGCGGTGGCCACATAACCATACTCAGGTTACACCAGTGGTTCCCAAACTTTTTCATTCAGGCCCCACTTGGGTAGTTCGAAATATTTTCGAGCCCCACCTAACCTGGTCCCCACCTAGATGTAGGCTAGAATACATTTTAGGCTACAACAAGACACAAAGACAATTATAGTTTTATATTTTATTTTAAATTGAACAAAAGCTTGGCGAAACGTATTTAGGCTTCTGAATGTGCTCTAGGGCTGGGCGATATGGCCTAAATATGATATCACGATATTTTCTGACCTTTCGACGATACAAATCACGATGTTTTTCCTTTTTTCCCCAAACAATTCATTATGAGGCTTACCAAGACAGTATTTGAGTTTGCAAGCTAACATTAAAGACAAAAGACTCATGCATTTAGCATTTTTATTATTATATATTAGATTTAGATGATTGGATTATTAGATTATATATTGCATATATTTAGCATTTTAGCGTTTCGTTTTTTTAGATTATATATTAGATTATATATTGTAACTATTTATTGTAGGGCAAATATAACTGAGAGGGCATACAGTACATAGTACTTATTATTAAAAAAAAATTGACAGTTTAAAAATAAATGGACCACACATTTACATTAGATATAAATACTGATATTTTTTATGTAAATCTACAAACTAGTAGTTTATAACTGGTAATCGAATGCTTTTGCATACATTTATATGAACTATTCCACTTACCAATGGCCAGGTGAAGCCTGTGCCCAAAACACTGGAGTCGAGTCGACTTGTTCAAAGCCAAGGCTTTGACAACGTTGGCTCCGCGGTCTTTTCCATGGTTGTCAATGGAACCATGTTCTTTCCTATGTGGAACGTTACAGCATCTGTGATCTCCCTCCATCGCTTGCTCTTCTTGTCATAAGGGATACTGCTGCTAGCAAATTATGTAGTTAGCGTCGTCTGTTTTGGCTGTGGTTTTAAAACACTCGAGGTACTATAGTAGGGCTACCGCGCAACTTAATGCTTTCGGCATATTGGTAGTGTTTCCTCCCGTTGCCCCGACTTTAGCTTTACAAAGTTTGCACAGAATGGTGCTTTGACTCACGTCTGTTCGCGTGTAGCCGAACCAGGTCCACATTACTGATGTAGAACCCTTTTTTGGAATTAATTCTACGGTAGAGTCCTCGCTTTAGTTTTCGCCTTGGTCACTCATCTTGTGGCACCGAGCCACCGCCTCTGGCTAGGTGTGTGCGCCTGCGTGCGTGTATGTGCGTGTAGATGACGTAATTTGGGCAAGTGTGTGTGTGTGACTGACTTTTTTTCTACGAGGGAGACTGTTTTTCTGCGAGAGGGAGAGGCGAGAGGAGGAAAGCATTATACATTTAGCGCTGCGCTTGTCTAATTTCAGCCACGGCGGCCTCTAACGTGAGGGCATCACGATATCCACGATACGTTTAAAAAGTGTATCGTTAATGAACTGTACCCGATATTTATACAATATCGTCATATCGCCCAGCCCTAATGTGCTCTGTATAAAGAATAACACAGGACAGTCAGTTAATTTTGAGACCGGTGGGAACAACTTAGGCCGCAGCAGTTCGTCACGCTATGGGGGCGGAGTTTGGCGCAAAACCCGCCTGGCAACATGTTGTTCGCACTGGATTACTCGGATGAAGCTGCAGAGCCAGGCTAGACTAATATCACTGTTGCGTGTTATTCAAATCAATGCAACACTCGTGGAATTATTATAATCAATGTTTTTATAATTTTTTTTGCCGACACTTGACATATTTTCACCAAGGCAGACTGGGAACCGACCAGGGCGGCCGCCTCAGAATTCCCTATGCAGAAAAAACCCAGTTACCTGTCTGTGGGATCAATAAGGGCAATGTCTCGAAGCAGGAGGGGTGCCTCACTGGCGATGTAGGTCCCGTGATAATCCACAGTTTTGCCAATGTACCTGTAATGCTGACATGGAGAATAAGAAGGCTCTTTAGTTCCGTCTTGTCCAAACCTCTGGGCTCCTACACATTTTACATTTCAGAATGGCATGAATGTCTATACTTTTTCAAGATTTTGGTCAAGATTGATTCCACACAAAGTTTAACACAAGGATCCCCTAAGGAGGCTTCCACACTAAGTTTAACACAAGGATCCCCTAAGGAGGCTTCCACACTAAGTTTAACACAAGGATCCCCTAAGGAGGCTTCCACACTAAGTTTAACACAAGGATCACCTAAGGAAGCTTCCACACAAAATCAGATCAATCAAGTCAAGTCAAGAGTTTTATTTGTCACAGCATACAAGTATACAATGAAATGCGGGTGGTCTTGCCCGCAACGATGTGCAATACAGTGGTACAACATATAATAGAATCCAATAAAAACAACATTGTGCAATAACAGGTAACAGGTAACATGGTGTGACATCTCGGTATCTGTACATAGTTATTTACAGAGCATATAGGACAT
This sequence comes from Notolepis coatsorum, assembly GCF_963971535.1. Classification (NCBI taxonomy): domain Eukaryota; kingdom Metazoa; phylum Chordata; class Actinopteri; order Aulopiformes; family Paralepididae; genus Notolepis; species Notolepis coatsorum. Next base: position 75,399,130 of record NC_140168.1, read on the forward strand.
GCTAGGTAGCTTTGGTAGTGCATACACTGTTACTGTTGCTATACTAATTTAAAGTGGCCTTTCCTTTTGGCAATAAGTGTGGGTGAGTGCGGCATGAGTGTGTGCCCGCTCATGTTTAAGTGTTAAAGTGGCTGCTATTGCACAGCGTGCGTGTCGTGTGTGTGCTCATGTGTGCTTGTGTGTGGATAGTTCAGTGTTCTGTGGCACTCAATGTTCATTGTTCAAGGCTCTGATGGCCTGGGGGAAGAAGCTGAGCCTAAGCCTCTCTGTCCTAGTAGCTGGGGTTCGCAGGCGTCTGCCTGACCTCAGCAGCTGGAACAGGCTGTTATTGGGGTGGTGGGGGTCTTTCATTATTCTGCAGGCTCTGGATTTGCACCTCTTGTTGTATAGAACCTGCAGGGGAGGTAGTGCAATACCCGTGGTCCGCTCGGCTGAGCGCACCACTCTCTGTAGGGCCTTCTTGTCCTGTGCCGTGCTGTTTCCATACCAGGCAGTGATGTTTCCGGTCAAGATGCTCTCTACAGCTCCTGAGTAGAAGGACTGGAGTATCTTCCCCGATACTCTGAACTTCCTTAACTGTCTCAGGTGGTAGAGGCGCTGCTTTGCCTTCTTTACTACTGTGTCTATGTGTGTTGACCATGTCAGATCCTCTGAGATGTGGACCCCCAGGTACTTAAAGCTGCTCACCCTGTCCACGGTAGCCCCGTTAATCCTCAGTGGTGTGTGTGTCTCCTGCTGTCCTCTCCTATAATCCACGATCAGCTCCTTGGTTTTACCAATGTTCAGGAGCAGGCTGTTGTCCTGACACCAGCGTTCCAGTACCTCAACCTCCTCCCGGTAGGCCTTCTCGTCGTTGTCCGAGATCAGCCCCACCACCACCGTGTCGTCTGCGAACTTCACTATGGAGTTGGAGCTGAACTTGGCCACACAATCGTGTGTGTAGAGTGAGTACAGCAGGGGGCTCAGAACACAGCCCTGGGGGGACCCGATGCTCAGGGTGATGGTGTTGGAGGTCTGACCCCCCACCCTGACCGCCTGGGGTCTTTCGCTCAGAAAGTCCAGTACCCAGGCGCTCAGGGCGGAGCTCAGACCCAGCTCGATCAGCTTGTCCACCAGTCTGGTGGGGACTATGGTGTTGAACGCTGAGCTGTAGTCAATGAACAACAGTCTCACATAGCCCCCCTTCTGACGGTCAAGGTGAGAGAGGGTGCTGTGCAGTACCTGGGAGACCGCGTCGTCAGTGGACCTGTTTGTCCTGTATGCAAATTGCATAGGGTCCATATCACTGGGGAGGGAGGCACAAATGTGGTCCTTGACCAGCCTCTCGAAACATTTCATGACCACAGAGGTGAGTGCCACCGGTCTGTAGTCATTTGGACATGTTGGGGAGGGTTTCTTCGGTACAGGGATGATGGTAGACATCTTGAAACAGGCAGGGACCACTGACTCCGCCAGGGATTGATTAAATATGGCGGTGAACACTGGGGCTAGCTGGTTGGCACAGGACTTAAGTATGCGTCCTGTTATACCATCTGGGCCAGCAGCCTTCCTGGTGTTCACCTGCATAAGTGCTCTTCTCACACTGTGTTCCGACAACGAGAGAGCGTCCCGCCCCCCCGCGGTTGCCCCCCCCCCCCCCCCCCCCCCCTCCACAACAGCCGGGACGCCAGTGACGTCACTAGCCGGCGAGCTAGCAGCGCCACTGTCTACACTAAACCGCAATAAACATATAGTCAGTAATGTTAAATGTCACTTTAAGAATAGTATAGTATAACTTGAGATTGTACAATATAGCATTGTATAGCAGTGTACATAAAGACCCAGTGCCTCATCCGTAGCTAACAGTGTATTGCACTACCACAGGACCTAGCATGTCCTACCATCCTCTGTAAATAACTCATGTACATATACCGATATGCCCTACTTTGATTACTTGTATTATTGCACAATGTCGTTCTATTGGATTCTTATTATATATTATTATTGTATTATGCACAACCGTTGCGGGCAAGACTCCCCGCATTTCATTGTATACTTGTATGCCGTGACAAATAAAACTCTTGACTTGTTTCCTCAATTTCATCAAGGGGAGGGGGGGTTGGAATCTCTTACTGTGTTCAGTCCTTCCAGGATCACCCAGTTTCTGTGTCTGAAGACTTGGACCACTTTTCCCTGCTTGCCTTTATCTTTCCCCGCCAGAATCTCCACCTGGAAAAAACAGGAACCACACTCTTCCATTAATTTGTGCTAAGCGAGACTAGCTTGCAGCTGGATAGATTTCTACTGAATGCACAGAGAGAAAATTGGTATCCATCTTCTTGTCTGACCCTGGAGAAGACGGTGTGTTCCTTTAAGGCATGAATTTGGAGTCACTGGAAAAAGACTAGGCTTAAGCCATCGGTGGCCGACAGCACAGCATAGGCTATATCCCTATATATATATATATGATATTAAGTTATATGATATTAACCTCTTAAGCCTGAGCCATATTTTCAGAAAATTCGCCTAAAAGTACATACCTAAGTAAATGGAAAATTGCTCCACTTCTACAAGGTCCATTTGTATGTTCTTGGTATCTGGGGACATCTATGGATCTCAGGGAAAGTATTCCCAGTGTCAGAAATATTGTGTCTGTTACTAGGCTTGAGTAAATTGTAATGAAATAAGAGAATATCGGAAGAAATGTACATTTTTGACGGTGAATAACACCATGCTAACATTGACCAGACGTGAAAGATTGCCACTGAGCTCATTTAGCATATATATTTAAAAAAAATCCCCATTGAACAAAATGTCTTTTATTACAGTGCACAAACACGCACAGCTTTTCTGTAAGTGTTATTATGAATGTGTGAAGACTGTTTGTATTACACACCGATGGAACTGTCTGACCACTTTCAAACCAAGTACAGATACAAAAAAAAAAAAGATAAAAGAATTCCAAATAAACTTTCATGATTATGAATATGTAGGCTACATGTCAAAAGGGCAATACGTTTTGTTAATGTAATCTACTTGCACAGATGTATGTTATATAGCCTAGTACTATTCTTACTGGATTAAACATACATTTTGACGTCGAGTTGATGTTTAATACATGTTTAGCGTCGTCTTTCGACACCCCGCCTTATACTCCTATCCTTCGGCACTACACTTTCATGATTATGAATATGTAATGGACGTAGGCCAATCTCGCTAACATTAGTCAACCGAAATCAATTGGCAACATATCACCGGTACTAGTAGCTAGCTGGCTAACTAGCTAACGTTAGCTAGCTCCCGTCAAAACAAGCGGTTTATATGGCCGTTACGTTATTTATAATTGACATTAGCTATTTATGGGTGGAATATTCTGATTCTAGCTCACTAGATCAGTCACATTAAACAGAATTTTTCGCAAAGAATAAACACGTTTGACAGACGCTGGTGTGAGCTGGGTAGTGTAGTTTTATGAAATTTCGATGTCCATCGAAAGCCCCGGGTCTCCTCTCTCTTAGGTCTACAAACATGAATGACGGTGTAATTTCCTCACGTCTAATTGATCAGGTTTCCACCGGGATGCGCAGAGATATTTATACACTCATATTTCGCTAATAACATTAAATTAGCAATAACAATGACAATAAAACAAACAGTGCTGAAAATATACACTTTGACTGCTGTTTTGATGGGGTTAGGGTATTTCCTCTTACATTTGAAAAAGAAACGCAACATTAATTAATACGGATACTGTATTGATCTATTTATGATGTGATATTAATTTAAGATATATTAAGTTCATATCTTCAAACCTCTTAACATGCAACGGCCCTGGCCTGGGCCGTCGTGCCTGCCGTCGTAACGGACGAAGGTCACGGCACTTTGCAAGCATCTAGCGGCTTGAATAAGGGATCTACTGTAGGTGAAAGGTGACGAGCGAAAACCAGAAGAGAAAAAGATTCTGAATGAATCACCGTGGATGAGGAAATGGAGAGCTTTTTTCTTGGCACACGGTTTACCCAGATCTCTAGAAGACTCCTTTCTGAACGGATCTTTATAAAATTTGGACCTGTACTACATAAGACTTCAGGCTATGGATTCGCTGTGTTTTCCAGCTAATATTATTATTATTTTTTTTTTTTTTAAATGTGAGTACACAAGTTCAACTCAAGTTCAGCCCTATGTTACTCTATTTCATTAGCACTAAAGGTTCATTTCCTTTTTTGCATTAGTAACTTCAGAATGTTATCTTTCAAAAGAGACCAGGCTTATGTGCTATAAGCATAAAGTATAAAGGTACACTTTTAAAAAAAAGTAGGCAGTCCTCAAGTTCAAGTAAAAAAGATTGCCACTTTTCTGGGTGCACGTTAACTCATTCACGGCCAACCGGGCGGCTACGTGGCGTAGTGGGCAAGGCGCTCGCCACGAATGCGGAGACGCTGGGCTCGCCTGTTCGAGCCCAGCGCTCCACATTGCTTTCAGTTTAGCTGGTCGTTCATACTAATACACATTGGCCGTATTAGGGGGTGGGAAACTGATGGGTGGGGATCGGGCGTTGTGGACAGCGACTCCTACAGGTCGGTTGGTGCGCCTGCGCAGTAGAATCAGGAAGTGTCGGGGGCAGCGTGAGCCTCCCACGCGTTACTCCTCGCCACTGAGAGATCGAGCTGCGCGGGTGAAAAGATGCGACTGCTGTTACCTCAAGTACCGGAGGGGACTTGTGCTATGTATGACTAAAGGCCTCTGCATGCTACAGCAAATTCAAAGCAACTTCAACACAACATCGGCGCGATTTCAACGCGCTTGTTGCAGACAGTCTTGTAGACTGTGTTGCTTGGGCGTTGCGTACCTGTCTCCAAAATCTAATCTAAAGACCCGTTGCGTTGGTATTGCGTAGCAGTGATTGGTTGGTAGTGAATGGGGGCGGGGCTGTCTGTCACTTCTAGTGTTCCTGGCTCGAGACCAAAAGAAAACTTTCTGACAGGAGCTCGAGACCAAAAGAAAACTTTCTGACAGGAGCTCGATAGCTAGTGTATTGTTTCATTACACTTGTTTAATTGTTTGTTTAAAATGAATCAAATGCAGGAACGTATTGCAGAGGAGGTCCGAAAGTACCAACATTTATATAATAGCGGGTCTAAAGACTACAAGGATAGCATTATGACGATGAATTTGTGGAAGGAGATTGGGGAAACAATAGGGATGGACTGGGTTGATGTGGCGATATAACTACAAGAACACAAGCGAAAACAAACATAAACAGGGCTATTATTAATTATACTAACGATGTATGGTTGAGAAGGGAAATCCGTTTGTAATTGCTAGAGTGCGCACCTTCGGCTGCCCAAAGTATTCAGGCGGGCTGGGCGCGCTCGAGCCGCACATCCGGGGTACATTTTGTTGCATCATAGGCTGCGCGTTGATTTTGCAGAAGCATAAAGGTAATGTGTCTGCAACACCGTTGCTTTGTCGATGTTGTGTTGAAGTTGCTTTGAAGTTTCTGTAGCATGCAGAGGCCTTTAGTCCACATTGCAGCCGGCTTGTGGGAGGCAAGAAACAGCGTTCGTGACAGGGGAGGGTTGAATTGGATGACACGAAATTGGGATGGGAGAAAAATATAGAAAATGGGAGAGAAAGTGGATAAAAAAAAAATAAAAATCATTCACGGCCAACCACGACTATAGTCGGGTTATCTCGCCATGCGTTGAGCGCCAGAACCCGAGTATAGTCGGGTTTTTGATTGTTTATCGTATTTTCTTTTATTCGATTTTTTTATTCTATACAGTCTCACGGACCTCTGTGTATCACTGGGACTCATTCTGAGAAGCAAATATTGCAATGCCGGCCGAATCCTGCTGGGTGGCAGTATCGCCCACCCTTTGAAACCTTATTTCACACTGTGTGTTACATTATACATCGGACCGGGTGGAGAATTTGGACTCAAGCAAGTGAATCGCTTCATCCGAGCACTTTGGAACGTGTTCAGCACACTTCATGGATATTTTGTGCCATTTCATGTCAGGGACCCAATGGACATCAATACTGGAAATCGCAATCAGAAAATTGGAATATTCTTTTTGGGATACCTCCTAGTAAAGGTAAGGACTATATGACATCAATCCTACTTTGATCCAACAATGATTTCACATCGATCGCAACGATTCTATACATTGTTTTTAGTGATCATTGAGAGGGATTATGTTTGTATGAGTCTATACAGAGTTGGTTGAGAACTAGAACCATAGAGACTCATCACCGGTTCGAGCCCCAGGCAAGGCCGTTGTCGGAAAGTGGTGTTGTTGTCCAGCAGGGGGCACTCTGTCCTCTGGACTAGTCAGTAACAATGCCCCTGTTACGATGATAGGGACACCGTACAGCTGCGAGTGCCGTCCTTCGGATGAGACGCTAAAACCGAGGTCCTGACTGAATTCGGTCGTTAAAGAACGCAGAATGCAAGAAAAAAAATCTGATCCAATATTTATGGCTTAACACTTTGACTGCCGGGACACGTCTTTAGACGTCTTTGCTGGCCATGCTAAAGTTGCCGGGGGACGCTGTACAGCGTCCTTATATCAATATTTCAAAAATCTGCGAGCGGATTCATATTCCCCCTCCGCTGGCCTGAGATCAACCAGCAGGACCCACTGAGCTCTCTGGCGGTTCAGGAGCGCCATCTGGTGGCCGATCGGCGCAATCGCCACACAGGATCTTGAATAGAGGTTGTCATGACGACCGTAGTACTTCCGGGCGCTCGCTATGGTTCATGGGACTCTGGCTCGTCACGCTACACTGTGATCGATTGGCAATAACTCGATAAACAACATGATTTGGACGTATACCATTATACAAGCTGGAGATGGACCGGGTAAAAATATATCCCATAATGATAAAATTTCTACTCGACGATGATCGCTCAACGGCGCGCGGAGACTGGGGTGAGTTTTAGCGTGTAGAGTTACCGTCTTAGATACTAACTGCTATTATCAACATTTGACCCACATTAGATGATTGGTATAACGCTGCCCACGGAATTATAAACGCCCCCTCGCCCATCCGGTCAACATCAGATGACGTGTAGTAACTTCTAGAAGTACGTCTAGTTGGAATTTTTTATATCGCGCTGATTGCCATCAAACTGTATTTCATCATCAATATAATGCATTTGGGGCTATATATCACGTTCTGGAGAAAGCTGCAGAAAGAGATGAAAACATACTTATACATTAGACCATACTTTACTATGAATATGTGAATGAAAAAGTTTAACGTTGCTACACAATGAACAATACATATAGGACTTTGAATGGGCCCTAATAATGGCAATGTAGCAATAGAATTTAAAAAGTTATAGCCCTGCAAAGAAGGGGACTTTCTCCATAGACAAATAGCGCTGGCAATCTATGGTATATCATTAATTTAACCCAAGGCAACCAAAGTGTTAAAAGAAAACCAATTTCCGACAATTAGTTACACTTTAGATAAAAAAATTATATTTCTTGATTCAGAATTATTTTATCATGGATGAACAAAACTTTCAATGCGAATGGTTGATTTGAATTTCAATGACTTTCTAAGGACCTTGTTAAGTTTTCTTTTGCGGTTTAAGGAATTCCAGGCCTTGACTTTTTTTGGTCAAAAATCAAGCACTTTAAGCACTTCAAGGACCTTGTGCGAACCCTGCACCTGATAAACACGTTGCTGTTCCGTGCAGTCCTTGGTTCTCTGCTTCAGTTTTCAAGAAGGAAATCGGCGTGTCAATTTCTCTCTTTCTACCTAAGTTGAATCCAAGATATGTTTATGACATTTTTAGTGGTAAGTTGTATATAATATTGCTGGATCTTGAGTCATATTTTATCTGCAATGCCTAGTTTGACAGTTTGATCATAAATACATTCGATGGTAAAGGCTTCCGATATAAACACCACATTGTTTTGGTGGGCTCTAGCAACATCTAGTGGCTGGAACTACTTAGCCTTAAAGAAAATAAGTGCGTTCATAATTGTAAATATATTTTTTTTTATCCACTTTTTCTCCTCCTATTTTTCTTGTATTTTCCTCCCATCCCAATTGAGTCGTTATGCCAATTCCCCCCCTCCCCTTCCTGGTCGTTGCGCACATTTGCCCCCTACTTGCCTGTCTAGGGAGCCCTGAAGTTTATCACATGCGTCCTCCGATACATCCAGCAGCCTCTTTTCACCTGGCAGCAAGGACTCTCATTGGGTGAGTGTAACGCGTGGGAGGGCACACTACCTCACCCAGATCCCTTCCTCGCTGTGCAGGCGGCCTGTATCCTTTCGGCAACAAACCTTCCCTTCCGCGTTGCTCTGATTGGCCAGCGATCTACGCTCGTTTCGCCCCTACGCCGGTAACGCGCGCATGCACATTTTGTTTTTGCCCCCACACGCCTCACACGCTCAGCCACACGCAGGTTTTAATAATAATAATAATGCAGGTTTTGCCGCCACGCCGGTAGATAATAATAATAATAATAATAATAATAATAATAATAATAATAATAATAAAAATAATACTTAGAATAATAATACTTAGACAAATGCACGCAATTGGCACAAGTGTAAATTATGCATTCGTCACTCAGTTTTAACATCGACGCACTTAGCTCAACTCGTTCGCCAGCTTGCTGTGGAGCCTATGGTCACAAGTTCAAATCACTCTTAGTTCAATTTTTTTTTCTTTTTTCGCTTAATTAATTTATCATCTCTCTATATTAACGTAACTAGCTATTCATATCAATTGAAATAATGTATTGAATTGTTTTCATCTCTATATTGACGTGATTCCATCAACACATAGGTAATATTTAGATCACAGGCTGGTCATGCATAATCTCGCCCACCAGACTCTTCTACCGAATTGACTAGGTTGCGCAAGTCAATCAATAGATTACACTTTCTGTAGGCCTAACACTCACCTACTCATTCTGTTGTGACACAACATGACATGTTAGGGTTGTCACCTTCCGTGATCGCGTTTGAACCAATGTGTAAAAAATCTGTTTTTGATTAGGCTGTAAAAATCATCAATTTATTGCCATCATGGACCAATAACAGAACAGATTGACAGGTGGTGACAAAGCACAAGACTGGGCATTTATTTAAAAAACATACATACCCTAACCACACAACAGATATTTAAAAGGTAATTAACAGGCATGTTCTGCAACATATATCCACTCTTGAACAATGGAAAAACTCCTTTTTGTTCTATTTACAAATAAGAGCAGCTCTGAAGGCTCACGGAGATGAACGTTATTTCAATAGCAGTTGTTGTGAAGGGCCAGATTAAACCGAATATATATATTTATTTATATATATATATTTAATTGTATTTGTATATTCTCTAATATTCCCTGATATCCCTTGTATATTCCTTGTACAATATGCATTGAATATCCATTCTAGCCTACTGAACATCCCATAATAGTCTCCATTCTACTATTGGTCGAGACCTTGGTGCCAGGCTGCCATACCCCTCAGACCCAGTTCAAACGTACTGCTCGACATGTACGAACAAGTCCTAGTTCCGCGTAGGAATTTGGCTACCGCACCACTAATGGGACTATTTGTTCATAGTGCGTATATATACTGCGCTACTAAAGTAGGATTTTCTTTTCAGTCCAGTTTCTTACCCTCCAATAGAGTCACAGACGTAAAGCCTCCCCGCGATGCCACGTGTGGGAGTAAGGCCAAGTTCGGCCTACCATCGGTATTGAGACATTGTGTATATTAATATTTGAATAGTCATATTTGGCACTATATCGTCGAGTTGGACGTAGTCTATTAAGCTAATAATAGTCTGTTAATATATAGTGCTTCGTGCGGTGAGAATACTACCGTAGTCAGTACCCCATCGTTTCGGGCAGAGAACTGGCTGCTTACCCAGGGTGGTTGACCCTATGTGAAGCTGCACCCGAGGAGCCCCAGAGCCGACGAGCGAGTGGACCTGTATACCGGATTATTCTACCGACGACAGCCCGCCTTCCCAGGCACGGATTATGCTTTGGATACTTTGATTATTCTATGGATAAAGACCCCCGACACTACCGTGTGTTGGAACCCCCCCCCCTGGAGAGGACGCAAGGTGAGGAGACGCTCTGCAAGACGAGGTCTCTCCACATCTCTCCCCCGTGGACCGGAGAGAGCCGGCCCACAAAGAGTCCACCTGCTTTCATCTGTGGTCCAAGGATCGCCGGCGCATTGAACGGCACTACAGTGGGTTCACCTGGGATACCCTTGGCCGGACGAGGCAGCTGGATTCTACCCCCCCCCCCTCCTACTCCTGTCGGCTTACAAGCGACCGGATTAACCCCCTCTAGTGTATCCAGCCTATAATCATTAAAGTATCATTGCTGTTATTCCTTAACTATTCCAGGTCGTATATTTACCACCTGCGCCTTCAGAGATTGGACATTATCTATTGATATACCGACGAATACTCCTTGCCATAAAAGTGCATACTATTTCAATTCATAAATGTAATTAAGTGATTAAGTGCTTATTCTACACACCATCGCTGTGTAGGAAATAAAGACCTGTTTCTAATTCGTACATTTGTGTTGGATCCGTTTCATCTACGTGAGAGTGTTCATGATAATATATTTATGCCGTGTACTGGGTGGCCGAATATTAAGTACAAAGGTAGTGGTAGTAAGTATCATATCTAGTAATACAGTCAGGGAATTGTACCCCTCAGTTACAATTGGTCCTTCGAGCCGGATGGTAATTAGTGTAATATTAATATAGTGTTATTAATATTGAAATGGCCTATGATGAACACTCCACGAAACGATCCTCCTAACCAACGCCCGCAGCGCGAACGACGGCTCCCTCAGTACTTAGAGGCTTACGCTGTCAGTCAACAACCTAGTCTTCTACTAACAGTAAACGCGGTAAAACTAGAAAGTAAAAGTATGTCTAACCCCAACGCCCAGACTACCCCGACCATAGAGGCCCCTACGGGCTCTAATGTAACTGACCAAGTTCACGGTGGGGACCAGTGGGAACCAGACATGACTTCACACCCCGCCAGTACTGAAGAAGTAGTCCCCGATGAGTCCCGGGAGGAATACAACGCTACCGAGAGAGAACTCGGCACGGAAGAAGACGGGGAGAGCACCGTGGAGATAGAGCTCCAAGGCTCCGCAAGGAGTACCCCGAGGGAAGGCTCCCCTATACAACCGCCTTCTCCCAGCGAGGCAGAGAGGACCCTACAGCAGGCATTCCTCGTCAGCCTGAAAGCCTCTACTGAACGCGATAGACTCCAGGGTGAACGCGATCGATTGCAGATACAGCAACGGAGCGAAGAAGAGCACATACGCCTGGAAATAAGACGCATTCAGATGGAAGAGAATGTGGCCCGAGACCGAGCAGACAGCCAGCGAGCAGCTGCTGGTGCTCTACGGGACGCAGAGCGCGACAGACAGCAAGCGCAACTAATAGAACAGCTGATCAGACGGACAACACCCTCTCCCTCCGCCAGAGGCTCCAGGAACTCGTCTAGACACACCTCCAGGGCGGCATCCCCTAGCCGAGTAAACAACCCTGAACTTGACCAACAGACGAGGTCTATACCCCCCACAGACCACCTCCCCCCACCGGTCCAAGCGAGACCTAGCAACCGGGAAGGAGCAGCATATCCTGTGGAGAGGCTAAACCAGAGACTACAAGCACTGGATGACCTAACTGAAGACGAAGAGGAAGAGGAGGAGAACCGCGCCCGAAGACAGCACAGTACTCTACCGGACCAGGAGGTCCGGTACAGCCCAGGCTATACTCCCGCGGAGCTGCGCTACAGACCCCCGACTCTATACACGGGTGAGCACGACGCACGACCCGCACCGAGGAACAGCACCTGGACAAGCGGGCCATGGTACACTGCCGGTACCAGCCCATACCAAGGAGCGGGAGGAGACTCGCCTAGGAGGCCTCTCCCCCAACGCTCGCCGATGTATCCACAGTCAGCGTCATACATTGGCACGCCTATGGTACCCGACTTCACCCAAGAGAACCGGGCCCAGTATACAGAACTCCGCATGTGTCTGGAGACCATGTTGGTGGATGTATTGGATGAACGCCACAAATACGCCATCCTACTGCAGCACTTAAAGGTGCCCCGCGCACATAATATAGCGCTCGCCTACGCGACTTCCACCACCCCATACACAGCAGCGCTGGTAGCATTGGACCAGAGGTATGGGCGCATATGGGATTACGTGATCCAGGAGATCCGACACATCGACCGCTTACCCCCAGCAATAGACAATCGAGCACTGGACGACCTGTCCATCAGAGTGCAGTCCCTGGTAGGGATGTTGGGAGCGCAAAGAGAGAAGGGGAAGTATGAACTTTACGCCAACTCAAATGTGGAAAGGATCCTGGAGAAGCTGCCGCCCGCTCGTCAGGAGCGCTTTAGGCGGCAGAGGGACCACAGAGACCCGAATGGCCCCGAACCGAACCTCCTCGATCTAGCAGACTTCCTGGCGAGAGAAGTCAGCAGCCTACGGCTAGATACATTCGGACGGAGCACCCCTGGCTCCAGAGAAGGAACCAGACGACTAAATGATGGAAGAAGATCGGTGACTGTGATGCACCAATCGGAGTCAGTACCGAGCAGCAGGAGCCACAGTACCCCCTCCAGAACGGAGAAGTGGAAGAGAGTGTGCCCCTACTGTGAGAAAGAACACTGGCTAGCGCAATGTGACTCCTTCCCCAAGCTGAACGCGGAGGAAGCAGGTCAATGGATAAAGTCCAACAAGCGCTGTTTTCGCTGTGCGCGCTCACACATGGCAGCCGAATGCCGCTTAAAGAAAAGGTGCACCAAGTGCGATGGAGCCCATCTGGACATACTTCACGACAGTAACAGACGGCGCCCTTCACCTGCACCATCCAGCCGCAAAGCGAGCGTCATGTACATCGAAACCCCGCCAGCAGCAGTGGAGCCCGAGTACTCCTAAAAGTAGTGCGTGTGACACTAAGCCACCAGAATAAAGTCCTGGACACTTACGCCGTCCTCGATGACGGGTCAGAGAAGACCCTGCTGCTCGCCTCCGCTGCGGCCCAGCTAGGGCTGCGGGGAAGCGAAACCCAAATGACAATTCGGACAATAAGACGAGATTTGAAGACGATAAAGGGCGAGAATGTCTCATTCTCTATCGCAGCAAGCGGCCAGCCTGAGCGACGGTACCAGATTGCAGACGCTTTCACCAGCCAAGAAATAGGACTGTCGCGGTACACATACCCCGTCGCCAAGCTGATGGAGAAATATGCACATCTGCGCAAGTTACCGATCCCGCTCATAGACAATGCTATGCCGACCCTGTTGATAGGCTCCGACCATGCAGACCTCATTGTCCCGATAGACCGGGTTCATACCGGACCCCGAGGCTGTCCTGCAGCAGTCGAGACCCGTTTGGGATGGACTCTCCAAGGCCCGCTCGCCAAATCTCTCAACCGAAGTACAGCCACTAGATGTCTCCACTCCCGAGTCACAGAGGGAGAAACCGCACTCCTGCAACACGTAGAGCGGCTATGGAGCTTGGAACAAATGCCCTTTAAGAATGGAAAGAAAGACATTCGCTCTAAAGATGACATTTACGCCATTCACCTCCTCGAGACAGGGACCAAGAGAGTCCCGGTCAACGGCGTGTTGAGATACGCCACGCCACTCCTGCGGCGAGAAGGAATGCCTACTTTCCACGCCAAGACAGACGCCATAGAACGGTACCTGCTGAACACGGAGCGGCGCTTAGCCAAGAACCCCGCCCAAGAGAGTGTATACCGCGCTGAGATTGAGAAGCTCATCACAGCGGGACACGTCACAAAGATGGACATTAAAGAGGCTGACCAGACCACTGAATCGTGGTACGTGCCCCACCACAAGGTCCATCACAACGGTAAAGACCGCATAGTATTTAACTGCAGCTACCAGATCGGATCCCAAAATCTGAATAAAGAGTTACTGCCCGGTCCCACACTCGGCCCCTCCCTACTCGGCGTTCTACTCCGCTTCCGCCAGGAAAAGGTGGCCATCAGCGGGGACATTAAAGGAATGTTCCTGCAGGTGAGATTAGTAGAGGCGGACAAGCCCCTGTTACGGTTCCTATGGAGAGAGAAGCCAGGAGATGAGCACCCAGCCATCTACCAATGGGAAGTCCTCCCCTTCGGAACGACGTGCAGCCCCTGCTGTGCGACATTTGCACTACAGAAACATGTAGCAGAGGACCCAGCAGCGGACGAAGAGGTCCGACACAGCGTAAAGAACAGCTTCTACGTAGACAACTGTCTACAAAGCCTTTCAACCCAGGAAGAAGCCGAGGCTCTCCTGATTAAACTCCGCGCCTCATTGATCAAAGGCGGCTTTGATCTCAGGCAGTGGGCCAGCAGCGATCCGCAAGTACTGCGCAGCCTCTCCTCCGAGGACAAGGCAGCCAGCAGCGAGACCTGGATGGCTACAATCCCGGGAGAAGCCCAGGAGATGACCCTGGGATTGGTGTGGCGATTCAAAACAGATTCGCTTCACTACAGACACAAGCCCCTGACTACGGAGCAGGGAAGGCCGGCGGCGGCGCCGACCACCAGACGGAGTGTGTACACAACACTCGCCCGACAATATGACCCGCTAGGATGTATTCTACCGTACACCACCAGGGCAAAAATGATTGTACGAGCATTGTGGGACAAGGACCAGGGCTGGGACGACCCCATTCCCGCACACCTTGCATCCACCTGGAGAGAGTGGGAGATGGAGCTCCACTCACTCCCAGGCGTTAATATGCGCCGAAGCTACTTCCCACCCACGGTGAGGCCAGAGACATGTAAAATGGACTTACACGTCTTCAGTGACGCCTCAGAGGTCGCATACGGATCAGTAGCCTACTTGCGGGCCCAAGACCAGGGGGGAGAGATCTACACAGCATTTGTCCTCGCCCGCTCGAGAATAGCCCCACGCAAGCAACAATCTATCCCACGTCTAGAGCTCTGCGCAGCCCTAGCCGGAGCGCACCTAGCCACGCTCATCCAACGTGAGCTCACCATACCGGTGTCTAGAACAATCCTGTGGTCAGATTCCACGACGGTACTCGCCTGGATCAAATCGGACTCATGCAAGTACAAAGTCTTCGTGGGAGTCAGAGTCACCGAGATTCAAGACTTAACCGAAGAGTTAACCGGAGAAACAGAGTGGCGCTACGTTGATACAAAACAGAACCCAGCTGACGTCATCACCCGGGGGATGCCCCTGGATGACCTCACCCGTCGCAATGTCTACAGTGACGGCCCCGCATTCCTAAGACTCCCGGAAGGACAGTGGCCCATGCCTATCCCGAGGGAAGCAAGTCCAGAGGAGGTGGAAATTAAGAAGTCTGTGTTCTGTGGATTGAGCACCGTAGCCTCCACCGACCCTAACATAAACGATTGCACGTCCATAGAGAGTGCACAACAAAGAACATTCCTGCGGTACCACCCGGAGTGCAAGTCCCCCGCTGATATGTCAGCAGCTAACTACGAGGAAGCAGAATTGCTTCTACTGCAGCGAGCCCAGAGAGACTCGTTCCCCGATGAATTGGCCTGTCTACAGGGAGGAAAGCCCGTCCCATCCGACAGCAGATTAATTCATCTGGCCCCCGAGAGCGACGCTCATACCCTCATCAGAGTGGGTGGTCGCCTACGCAGAGCCCCCAATCTACCGGATGACATTAAATACCCGATCGTATTGAACAGCCGACACAAGGTCACAGAGCTGATTATAAAGAAATACGATGAGGATGTACATCACGCAGGAGCAGAAACAGTCCTCACGGAGATTGAGGGAGTATTGAACTCTAGGCCCCTCGGCTATGTCTCCAGTGATGTGGCGGATATCGACCCAGTTACCCCCAACACACTCCTGATGGGGCGGCTAGATCCTGCATTACCACAGACAATGTACCGGCCTGAAGAAGCGAACGGCCGACGAATGTGGAGGTACAGCCAAGTATTAGCCGACAAGTTTTGGAACAGTTTCCTACTGCACTACCTACCGTCTCTACAGACCCGCCAGAAGTGGGTAAAGGAGAGAGACAATTTGACAGAAGGAACAGTCGTCATGATTATTGATCAATCACTGCCCAGAGCTATGTGGCCGGCCGGCCGCGTAAGCAAAGTGATCACCGGTGCCAACGGCAAGGTCCGAGCAGCTGAAGTGCTCGTCCAGGGTCGCACTTACACCCGTCCCGTGGCAAGGCTCATAGAACTGCCTCGACTCCCAGACACAATCGATGATGACCATGACCCTACAACCCTATGACTTTGTGAAGTTGACTGACCCCTACAGCAAACCCTTATGTGTAAATAGACAACGCGATTAATCTGTCTCCGTTTAACTGATTAGGTCTGGGACCTATTCAGGGGGTGGCTGTTGTGAAGGGCCAGATTAAACCGAATATATATATTTATTTATATATATATATTTAATTGTATTTGTATATTCTCTAATATTCCCTGATATCCCTTGTATATTCCTTGTACAATATGCATTGAATATCCATTCTAGCCTACTGAACATCCCATAATAGTCTCCATTCTACTATTGGTCGAGACCTTGGTGCCAGGCTGCCATACCCCTCAGACCCAGTTCAAACGTACCGCTCGACATGTACGAACAAGTCCTAGTTCCGCGTAGGAATTTGGCTACCGCACCACTAATGGGACTATTTGTTCATAGTGCGTATATATACTGCGCTACTAAAGTAGGATTTTCTTTTCAGTCCAGTTTCTTACCCTCCAATAGAGTCACAGACGTAAAGCCTCCCCGCGATGCCACGTGTGGGAGTAAGGCCAAGTTCGGCCTACCATCGGTATTGAGACATCGTGTATATTAATATTTGAATAGTCATATTTGGCACTATATCGTCGAGTTGGACGTAGTCTATTAAGCTAATAATAGTCTGTTAATATATAGTGCTTCGTGCGGTGAGAATACTACCGTAGTCAGTACCCCATCGTTTCGGGCAGAGAACTGGCTGCTTACCCAGGGTGGTTGACCCTATGTGAAGCTGCACCCGAGGAGCCCCAGAGCCGACGAGCGAGTGGACCTGTATACCGGATTATTCTACCGACGACAGCCCGCCTTCCCAGGCACGGATTATGCTTTGGATACTTTGATTATTCTATGGATAAAGACCCCCGACACTACCATGTGTTGGAACCCCCCCCCCCTGGAGAGGACGCAAGGTGAGGAGACGCTCTGCAAGACGAGGTCTCTCCACATCTCTCCCCCGTGGACCGGAGAGAGCCGGCCCACAAAGAGTCCACCTGCTTTCATCTGTGGTCCAAGGATCGCCGGCGCATTGAACGGCACTACAGTGGGTTCACCTGGGATACCCTTGGCCGGACGAGGCAGCTGGATTCTACCCCCCCCCCCTCCTACTCCTGTCGGCTTACAAGCGACCGGATTAACCCCCTCTAGTGTATCCAGCCTATAATCATTAAAGTATCATTGCTGTTATTCCTTAACTATTCCAGGTCGTATATTTACCACCTGCGCCTTCAGAGATTGGACATTATCTATTGATATACCGACGAATACTCCTTGCCATAAAAGTGCATACTATTTCAATTCATAAATGTAATTAAGTGATTAAGTGCTTATTCTACACACCATCGCTGTGTAGGAAATAAAGACCTGTTTCTAATTCGTACATTTGTGTTGGATCCGTTTCATCTACGTGAGAGTGTTCATGATAATATATTTATGCCGTGTACTGGGTGGCCGAATATTAAGTACAAAGGTAGTGGTAGTAAGTATCATATCTAGTAATACAGTCAGGGAATTGTACCCCTCAGTTACAGCAGTGATCGTCCATCTTAGTTAGTTAGGCTTTGGAGTATATAGCGCGGCGTATATTGATGCAGGTAGGTATTATCTGATGCAGCTAGGTATTATCATGCTAATATGGCGTGTTCTGCGATACCCATTTCAGCGTGTGTGCGAGGGCTCTCGCATTATTATTATTATCTACCGGGGGCAAAACCTGCGTGTGTGCATGGGCTCTCGCATTATTATTATTAAAACCTGCGTGTGTGCGAGCGTGTGGGCGTGGCGGGGCAAAAACAAAAACCTGCGTGGGGGGGGCGTGAGGGCATTATCGCAGGTCATGCGCATGCGCGCGCTCGCACGGGCGTAGGGGCGAAAACGAGCGTAGATCGCTGGCCAATCAGAGCAACGCGGAAGGGAAGGTTTGTTGCAGAAAGGATACACGCGTGCAGGCGCCCTGACCGACCTGTAGGAGTCGCTGTTTACAATGACCAGACTTCCCTCCCGCTAACACTGCCAATTGTGTCAGTATGACGACCGGCCAAGCCGGAGGCACCGCTGACAGCTGGATTCGATACCAGTGTATCTGTCGTGGTAGACAGACGCTTAGTCCGCCTCATAATTGTAATATTTTTATATTATTATCACTGTTATTATTATTACTGTGTGCAGATCATTTGACTAAATGATTATCCTGTTTGTTCATTATGAGCCACCATACCAGTGTGTGTGTGTGTGTGTGTGTGTGTGTGTGTGTGTGTAAATACATAAAAGTAAACATGTTTACTCAAGTACTGTACTTACCGGTAGGTCAAATTTCAAACTACTTGTACTTTACGTGAGTATTTTCATTTAGGGTACAATATACTCCACTACATTTCAAAGGAAATATTGTACTTTTTACTCTACTATTATTACACACTACATTTATCTGAACTAGTTACTTTGAAGATGGGAAATATATGAAGATTATATACTTTCACATTTGAAGCCTGTCAACTTCAAGAGGACGTAATCAGAGCAGCATAACTGGACCACACACACTACTTTAACATAACCATTAACCAGAGCAGCATAACTGGACCACATACCACTTTAACATAACGTTTAGAGGTCAATGGATCAAGGGTTGAATGCTCCCAAGCACTGGGATACACAAACGTCATATAGAATGCATACTTTTACTTTAGATACTTAAGTACATTCAATAGCAAATACTTCTCTACTTTTACCAGAGTACTCATTTATCTGAGTATTTCTACTTTTACTTAAGTAAAGGAACTGTGTACTTCTTCCACCACTGCCTGTAACTAGGCGGGATGTACCGAAATAAAAATGCAGACACTGTTTGAACCATGGTCTAAGCGGCTGAGTAGGAGGAGCTTGACAACACTGTTTGAACCACGGTCTGAGTGGCTGAGTAGGAGGAGCTTAACACTGTTTGAACCATGGTCTGAGCAGCTGAGTAGGAGGAGCTTAACACTGTTTGAACCACGGTCTAAGCGGCTGAGTAGGAGGAGCTTGAGGGCAACGTTTGCTTCAGGCTCTTTCATAGGAAACGAATGGGATGCGGTTGGGATTTGAACACATCATAAATAGCCGCAGGAGAGCAAGGAAACAGCCATAGAGATAATATAATTATTTGGAAAAAGCGTCACATTTATGTCTATGCTTTTGCTACAATAAAATAAAATAAAAACACACATTCAGTCAAGATGTTTAGCCTGTTCACTGCCGAATGTGTTATTAATTGCTATTTTCAGGCTAACGGAATTTCGGTGCCTCCCTATCTGTAACGTTAAGAGATAAGTTGATTTTACAAAAGGTGTTCTCCTGTAGAGTTACTTACTGTATCCCCCCTGAAAACAGACCAGTTCTCCTGTAGAGTTACTTACTGTATCCCCCTGAAAACAGACCAGTTCTCCTGTAGAGTTACTTACTGTATGTATCCCCCTGAAAACAGACCAGTTCTCCTGTAGAGTTACTTACTGTATCCCCCCTGAAAACAGACCAGTTCTCCTGTAGAGTTACTTACTGTATCCCCCCTGAAAACAGACCAGTCTTCATTGGGTATCGGCTCCACAAACACCTTATTCCTCCTCTTACTAGGGTGGTTCTGCTTCTTGGAAGCAATGGTCCACGGCCTATTTGTGCCATAGCGGTAGTCTTTAGGAAAACCAGCCTTGGCTGCCATCGACAGGAACGCTGTTAGACGCATTTCTCTGTAAGGAAAGATATAGAAAATCAAGCACTCGACACAAGAGAAGTGCACAATTTCGAACAAGACAATAAACACTCCAGTAGGTTACTGTGCAGAGGCTCGTTCCGACCGCCTCCAGCCAAGTCTAGCAGCCCGGCTGCATTCATTTCAATTTCCTTACGGCCACAAGTCACTAGGTTTGGGTACCAAACTCTGTGCTTTTAAGGGTAGAGACAGAATGATATCGATACTACCGAGTACCAATTCACGCTAGATCAATTGATACCAAATTTCGGTACCTTTACACGTTTAGTATATGAGTGTAATATAAGAGGGAGCCTTTTCCACAAATACATATATTACTGTCCCATCTCTTGGGTCTTTGGAAAGACCAGATGAGTCAGAGGTCATATGTATGCAATTTAGTTTATTTGGTATGTTACAACAATAAATAACAAAATGTTCTAAATAAATAACCATGTTGAAATTGAGAAGTTTGGACTTGTTTTTTACAACAAGAATTAGGGGTGTAAGCTAACGATGCATAGATTAATCAATATGCATCGATTCTAATGTGACGATTCAACTGCATCGATTTAAAAAAATAAAATAAAAAATTGTTTGTGTGTATTGTTTTTATTGACCTAAATCAGTTCCCCCTGCCACATTTGTGTATTCAACATTTTTTGGGGAATTAACCGATAGAAAATGTATCGAAAATTTATCGAATCGAGGTCAAATGAAGAGATTTCATGATGCATTGAATCGTTGCCTGAATAATCGTAATCGAAATTAATCGTTGTGAGGTCCCATCGTAGGTCCCATCGTTACACCCCTAACTAAAATATATTTTTTTGTTATTACAGAGAGTTAAGTACCGAAAAAAGGTATCGAATTCCACAAACTGGTACTGGTAGCGGTACCGGTTCAAATGTGAACGGTACCCAACCCCACCGGTCACGCTGATTCCAACCACCACAACACGTCCGGTATTCTGAGCTCATGGAGGAGCACAGGGGATTGTCCAGACACACTGCCTGGGCAATCTGTGCATGCGCCGGTTGGGGAGTAGGTGTGAAAAAGTGACTATAACTCGGCCGAGAAAGTGCCGATCGCCTTGGGGTTGTTCAGGAGACTCAGGCATATAAAAAAGGTCTATTGGATCGTGTCTCCAGCCCCACATCCGTAGCTACAACCACTTACGTCAAGGCTCTCATCAACATTCATTATTTTTCTCCCCCCGCGCTCCTCCATGAGTTTAAGTTTATTTGGATCCCCATTAGCCGTTACAAATGGCAACAGCTACTCTTCCTGGGGTCCACACAAAACAATAAATACAAACAAACAACATAATTAAAAATAAAACCAACAATAAACATACGAAACAATATACATAACCTAATCAAACATAATTCCCCCCCCCCCACACCCATCCAATCCAACCCACCTCATTACATGAGCATTATACCAAAATATTACAAAATGACTAGTAAAATAATAAAATGTTATATATCAAGCATTGTGCCTGTACCCAAAAGTAACCTCTCTACTTGCTTTTTAAAGCTTTCTTTGCTTGTTGCTTGAGTAATTAATTATATATGGCAACCTATTCCACTGTGAGATGGCTCTATACATAGCAGTTATTTTCATTGCATTTGATCTCAGTAGAGGAATTGAAACATGACCCCTGGTAACTTGTCTTGTCCTGTGCTCATGTCTGTCTTGTGAAAAAGTTATTCATGAGTACAGGTAGCTTGGTTGTTTAGACACAGTTATATTCCTAAATAGTGTTAGTAGGCTGCGGGTCGATCTGTCCTCTCCTTTCAACCATGCAAGATCGCTATGCATTTGGTCTACACCTGTTCTCGTAGAACACCCGAGTGCAAGATGAGCTGCTCTATTCAATTTCTGCACAATCTGAAGGTTGTTGAGATCTTTTTTTGCTGCACTTGACCAGATTGCTGGGCAGTAGTCAAGGTGTGATAACACCAAGGTTTGAATAACCTGTAAGAGGGTAAGTGGTGTTAATAAAGAGGAGTATCTTCTTATTGTAGACACGTGAATGTGTCTGACTGTGTTCATTATAACTGTTTCAATGACCCGTTTACTTGTGGGCCCGGCGGGGCATCGTGGAGGACTAACACTAGCTGGTTGGCGTCGGTCTGGTAGTCGGTAGAGAAATGCGAAGAGGACCGGTATCCACAAGGAGCCACATGTGCGGGGTCTCTTCGGCGCTATCCACGGAAGCGAGTGGACGTGTTGGCCACGAGCATTCTACTTTTTGAAACACGTGAAATACCTATTGTGCACCGGAGCAGAAGAAGTAACGCCACGTGCCGTAAGCTTATCAATATCAAGTATAGGGATTAGGTTACGTCAAGACTAGGGATGCACCGATATGAAAATTGGCCACCGATACCGATACCGATTGTTCAACTAACACTATCGGCCGATACCGATACCGATACTTGTATATAAGTATTTGTAATTTTTTTTTTTTATGAAACTACTGTATATTTGTATGTTTGTATTTGTAGGCCTCTTTACTTACTTAAAAAAAGGAAACATCAAGAAATATGTTTATGGTATTAATTCCACCATGCCATGTAGCACTATTTCTCTCCCAGTATCGTCTGGCGGCCTGCAGATGGATACTATTCTCTCAACCAGAGCTCTCAGCCAATGCAATAGAACCATTTTGATTGACAGTCGATTCGGCCAATTACGCCACACCGCTAGCACCCACCTCCTGCTGTTCTTACCACCAATCGGCAAGCGTTTATTCATTTTCCACTTTCGGGCATGCCGCCATTGATCTGCTTGCGACTCGAGAGCACAACAAACTTAACGTAGCTAATACCTTAGCTGCCCGGCCCGCCGACCAGCGCTCCACAGCATGACCAAATGAGACATAATGATTTTACTGCAACAAATGTTATAATAAAACAAAGCCTTTCTATACATTTGTCTGGTTGAAAACTTTATTAACAGATTGCAGAATGGGTAGTTGGGTACGGAATGAGCAACGGAATGGAACTGAGCTATGAACGGAATAATGCCTTGCTTACTTGCTGTGTTCGGGTAAATAATAAGCTGATGTTATATTGAACGTGTAACACTAACTATATAACGTTATTAACTAACTAGCTACCGTACTGGGAGCTCACGTTGATGCCTGGAAGGTGCTAACTAACTAGCTACCGTTCCGGGAGCTCACGTTGATGCCTGGATGGTGCTAACTAACTAGCTACCGTACCGGGGGCTCACGTTGATGCCTGGATGGTGCTAACTAACTAGCTACCGTACCGGGAGCTCACGTTGATGCCTGGATGGTGCTAACTAACTAGCTACCGTACCGGGGGCTCACGTTGATGCCTGGATGGTGCTAACTAACTAGCTACCGTTCCGGGAGCTCACGTTGATGCCTGGATGGTGCTAACTAACTAGCTACCGTACCGGGAGCTCACGTTGATGCCTGGATGGTGCTAACTAACTAGCTACCGTACAGGGCCCGGGGCTCACGTTGATGCCTGGATGGTGCTAACTAACTAGCTACCGTTCCGGGAGCTCACGTTGATGCCTGGATGGTGCTAACTAACTAGCTACCGTACCGGGGGCTCACGTTGATGCCTGGATGGTGCTAACTAACTAGCTACCGTACCGGGAGCTCACGTTGATGCCTGGATGGTGCTAGCTAACTAGCTACCATCCCGGGAGCTCACGTTGATACCTACTAACTGGCTACCGTTCTGTGATTTGTTTACTTCGAGGTTGAAGAAAGTGCACTTTTAGGTTGAAAGAACGGGGGCCGGGGGCGGCGTTGTGCAGGTCGCGACGCGTTTTGCCGTTTGATGCGACACAAATTGATGGATATTTATCGGCTACTGCCATCGGCACATTCGAGCTTATCGGCCGATAGGCCGATTGCAGTCAACAAGGCACTTATCGGCCGATACCGATACCCGACCGATACATCGGTGCACCCCTAGTCAAGACGAAGAAGACGTTCGGCAGATGGACTGTGAAGATGAACGTTAAAGTGTTGCGTATTAGCATGTACAGTTGTACAGAGAATGCAGCTGTGACTGCGTCCCCGACCGCCAAGAACCTTGGTGTTGTCCTCGACGACCGGTTGAACTTCTCTGCTCACATCGCAGCGACGACCAGAACCTGCCGATTCCTCCTGAGCAACGTCAGAAGGATCCGCCCCTTCCTGACAAAAGAAGCCACCCAACTCCTCGTCCAATCAACAGTCATCTCCCGCCTCGACTACTGCAACGCACTGCTCGCTGGCCTCCCGGCCACTGCCACCAAGCCTCTTCAACTCATTCAGAACGCAGCGGCCTGCCTGATCTCAAACCTACC
Source organism: Notolepis coatsorum (assembly GCF_963971535.1). Taxonomy (NCBI): domain Eukaryota; kingdom Metazoa; phylum Chordata; class Actinopteri; order Aulopiformes; family Paralepididae; genus Notolepis; species Notolepis coatsorum. The sequence goes on from NC_140168.1 coordinate 75,423,485, forward strand.
GAAGTCGGCCCATGTCACCCCACTTCTTAGGGACCTGCACTGGCTCCCCATTGCTGCACGAATCCGCTTCAAGGCCCTCGACCTAGCATACCGTGCGGCCAGGGACCGAAACTAAAGCCCGCCGCCCGCCAGGGGCGCTCAGTTTTTACCTTTGGCGCTTGACACTTAGAGGGCTGCCCGCCGTGTGGCGTGTAGACGTGTAGTTCATAACGATACTCTTATTTTGATTGTGCGAGTACAGATTATAGCCTCTCTCGTCTTTTTTTTCTCCGCCGCGAGATCGTTAAAAAACTACAAGTCCCACATTGCACTCAAGTCAACGGTCCAATCACAGTAGAGTGACGTGACTGGTTTCATGAGAAAGAAAGCAAATGACCAATCGGAAGCTCTCATTTGGCTTGTTTACTTCCTGAAACGCCACCATTGCGATATGCGGGCAGTCTGCTCTAGTCTATATCGGACCTCCATGAGCTACCGTTACTGTTTAAACAATGACCCAGTCAACTATTCACTTTTAGTTTAATACATGACGAGGCATTGTCTAACGGTATCTAGCTGGCTAGCTACTGATAGCTGCTGATATCAACAAATGCTCCAGCAATAGTCGACTCGAGTGCATAATACCTCCGTTCCCTCGTTAGCTAGCTTAGCTAGCTCACGTTAGATCTTATCTGTCCCAGTAAACTAAATTGTCTTAACGTTATAAATCTACCGGGCTAGCAGTAGCTACAGATAGCTCCTGATATCAATGTCTTATAACATTGATTGAATGCGTATTCTAGCTGAGGGCATGTTGAATGTGATTTGACAAAAGAACCGTAACGTTATAAATAGGGTCCAGCTGCATCGCCGGAGAATCCTTGCATGCTGAATGTAGGGTCTAGCTGAATATAGGGTCTAGCTGCAGGGCCGGAGAATCCTTGCTGGAGCTGGAGGCTACTAGGGGTGGGAATCACCAGTTTCATCATGATATGATACGATATCGATTCTTTGGACAACGATACGATATTTGCCGATATCACAGTCTCTCACGATACAATACGATTAGATTAGATTCAGGTGCCTGCAATCGATATGAGATGATATCATATGCCCATTTAACACAATCAGTAACATTTAGATCAACTAAAAAAAGGTAACGAAAATATCATTTGACATTTGTATTTTTGAGCTCTTCCAGACATTTAAAGGAAAATCAATCTATTGTTTTTAATACAAATAGACCTCCTGTTCACTGTAAAGTGCCACGTTTTGATATATTGAGCTTTAAACTTTAAGCTCCATTTTTTGGAACTCAAAACTCAACCTAAAACCCCTCCCTACCTCCCTCTCCCAAACCGTTCCTACAACAATTTGTTGATGTTGCATGATCATGTATAGGCCTACATTTATTATGTATTATATTGTTTATGTTTAAATAACATTTAAACATCAAACTCCTCTGACCTCATCTGCTCTTTCCAAAGACGCGCGCACACACACACACAGAAAGGGAGAATGCTATGCTGTAACGTCTACACACACGGAGCTACTGCTGTTGTTCTTGGGCGGATATGAGACTCGCCACAGGATTTTCAAATAAGAGTATCGATATGAATCGATCTTATTACATTGCACCGATCCGATTCGATCGTTGATAATTACATCGATGTATCGATCTGGATCGATGTATCGTCCCACCCCTAGAGGCTACTCAAGTATACACACAGACAGTGGAGCTGTTTGCAGATAGCAAGCATTTTGACTTATTGCGTGGTGGCGATGTCTCGCAGATAATACAACTACAAGTATGATTATATAATATATATTTTATTTCAATTTTTTTTTTATATAAAATATATATATATATATATTTTTTAATCAAACAAATTTTGGCAGGTAAGAAATATGCTTGGCGGGTAGACTCTTCCCATCTACCCGCCACTGGCCGGTGAGTCAAAAAGTTAATTTCTCTCCCTGCGTGCGGCAAAGGGAACCGCTCCCGCCTACCTCCGGTCAATGGTCTCTAACTACACACCCTCAAGACCCCTTACGCTCTGCATCTTCTGGCCGCCTCAGACCTACTCCTATCCAAGCTCCGGGAGGGTCATCAAAGAGAAGTCGCATATTCTCAGTCCTTGCCCCACAATGGTGGAATGAACTAGCCACCCCAGTTAGGACAGCCGAATCACATCCAATCTTTCGCCGTCGACTAAAGACGCACTTCAACCATTATCTGAATAAAAAAAAATAAAAATAAAAAAATCTAACCCTAACTAACCGTACTGTCATGCACTCACTTAATAAACTAACCTACACTGTAGCACTCAACACTTTGATGAACATTGTTGCTCAGCTGATAGAGTTGTTCCCTTAGGGCTGACCTTCGAATTTTTTTTTGGCAATCAAAGCTTCGGGGCCGAGCTTCGATTTTAATTCGAAGCTTCGAATTAAAAAAAAAATTATAATTTTTTTTTTTATAATATATATACCGGTATATATATATATTTTTTTTATATATATAATTTTTGTATCTTATGTTGTGGGACTTGTACAGCACTTTGGTAAACTTTGTTGTTTTTAAATGTGCTCTATAAATAAAGTGGATTGGATTAATGAATTAAGTAGCCCCTTTCGTGACTGTGACGCAGCCAACACAGTGTGATTTAATTCAAGGTGGATCGCTGTTGTCGTTTGAACTTCAGATTTCATGGGAACTACCAATCCCCCAAATCAAGAATGTTTAAGATGAATGAAGTAAGATTTTGATTATTTGAAATATGGCCTGTGTAGACTAAACTATGCACAGAATTATGTCAGTCTACAAGGTTCGGATTCTACATGGTCCGGCAATGTAGACCTTGTAGACTCCACTACAGACCAATTATCAGTGAATGTTCATGCATTTTTAAGAAGGGCTACTTCCACAAAAAAACAAAGAACTCACCAAAACATCTCAGTAGCACCTTATCTAATGGAGATTCATATTTATTTATGTATTGCATGCATTTCTACATTTTATTTCCCATTTGTTTATTCATCCCAGTATCTTTCTTTCTTATGTGTGGAATTCTACAAGGCATTTACATTCACATTTACATTTAGTCATTTAGCTGACGCTTTTATCCAAAGCGACTTACAAGTTCTGTACGACAGGTCATCAGGAAGGATACAACTCTATCAGCTGAGTAACAATATTCATCAAAGTGTTGCGTGTTACAGTGTAGGTTAGTTTATTAGGACAAGTGCATGACAGTAAGGTTAGTTAGGGTTAGATTTTTTTAAATTTTATTTTTAAAATTTTATTTCAGATAATGGTTGAAGAAGTGCGTCTTTAGTCGACGGCGAAAGATTGGATGGGATTCGGCTGTCCTAACTGGGGTGGGTAGTAGGGATGCACGATAATTATCAGGCCGATATCAGCAATTATGACGTCATCCCGATAAACTCGATAACGTTATTGATAGCTCCGATAACATATAATACATTTTTTGGTTAAAAGAAATCCGGTGTGGGTGGATTTGGATGAAGGGCGCTTGTTTTTATTATAGCCTCCTCCCGTTTTGCCAGTACTGTGGTAAAACTGATAGCGTGTGGTTTAGGAACAGGGAGTTTTTCACAAATCCAGCGCTCCCTTTCTTGGCTGTGACGTAGTCACGTTACATTCGGAGACAGACAGTCGATCTGCCAATTACGTCCCACGGCTTGCACCCACCTCTTCTTCATACCACCAATCAGAAGCTCTCGTTCGTTTATTTACCTCCGGATTGTCAGCCATTACTCTACTCGGAGCTAACGTTATCTCCCCGCCAGCCACATTGACAAGTACCAGCGCTTAAACATTACTGGCAAATGTCTTGTTGCACTTGTGGCAACGAGCGTTGTCAGCATCGACTTTAGTAAAATAGACCCAGACTTTTGAACATTTCGTTCTGTCCACCATTATGAGAGCAGAGAGCGGTCTGTACTCGGCAGCGCAGCACCCGTGTCTGTGTGTGTGTGTGTGTGAGTGAGTGAGTGAGTGAGTGTGTGTGTGAGGGGAAGAGAGGAGAGAGCACAGCAGGCAGAGAGCACAGAGCTCCCCGCGCAGGCAGAGACACAGGCAGGAGAGATATAGACAACTGCCAACAACAGGCCTGTACAGTGCGACATATATCTCGCACGTGCTACAGCAACAGCGGTCTGTGCGATGGATGGATTTACTTCAGTAGCACTGGTGCGATAGGGATTCGGTTCATATAGATACTCTTATTTTGAAAATCCTGTAGCGGGTCTCATTTCTGCCCACGCGCAGCTCCAGCTAGGCTCCGAAAGCTAGCAACGTTCAGGTGCATATGATAATCTTATTTTGAAAAAACTCTTGTGACAACTCGACGAGTCATATCCGCCCTATCCGTGCGCCTTCTGCAAGCAGAGCAGCGCGTTGGTCGGTTGCTGCGTTAACACAGCAGTGCGCCTACACGTCCCGAAATAAGTCCGTGGTGTTTTTTTCTTCTCGCAACGGGTCAAATGCATCTACATGCTTTGCACCGTCGCCATTCCTTTATGCGCACATCGCCCGAAATTAACGTTTATGTACCATTACAATCACTACAACGTTAGCAAGCTAACAAGCTAATCCTGATCACAGGCAGAGCCAGCAGACACAGTGTGGAAAGGGAAATGGGGGGGCACTCTCTCCCCTTCCCTGTGTGTGTGTGCGTGCGTGCGTTTGGAAAGATGATGAAGTCACTAGTCAGGACAGGAGTATATTATAGTAAACTGAGGATGGACAGATAATGTTGATATTCAAATAAACAAGTTTCGAGAGGAGTGGAAGTTTGAAGACAGACTAGACTACAATATGATGCGGGGGTGGTGAGTTGAAACAGTGTGTGTGAATGAATGAATGAGAACTTTATTTAACAGATTGCAGAATGGGTACAGTACAGTATGGCTCAATACACACAATTGTTAAGGGGATGCAGACCTGAGAAAGACGTTTGTCTTGTTTACATCAGGGTCCCCCATTGTGTGTGTGTGTGTGTGTGTCCCAACCGACCCCACTTCTATGTTTCAATAAATTATTTGCATTTAAAACTATTAACGCTGACTCATTCCTTCAGTCCACTCAAAATTATGCTAATATTCCTTATGTTGTTTATGATATTAATTGAAAATAGCATATGAGAGTATCATAGTAATAATAACACATGGCGATATACTAAATGACAGCCAAACATGGCACTGCAACTAAATAACACAAATACAATAGGCACATTTGTGACTGTTACAAATATAACAAGTTTTATACTTGTGCTACAAGATTTTGGCCTGTGCTACAAAACTATCAACCTCTGTAGCACCAGTGCTATGTGCAAAAAAAGTTAACGTACAGCCATATTCATCAAAGTGTTGCGTGTTACAGTGTAGGTTAGTTTATTAGGACAAGTGCATGACAGTAAGGTTAGTTAGGGTTAGATTTTTTTAAATTTTATTTTTAAAATTTTATTTCAGATAATGGTTGAAGAAGTGCGTCTTTAGTCGACGGCGAAAGATTGGATGGGATTCGGCTGTCCTAACTGGGGTGGGTAGTAGGGATGCACGATAATTATCAGGCCGATATCAGCAATTATGACGTCATCCCGATAAACTCGATAACGTTATTGATAGCTCCGATAACATATAATACATTTTTTGGTTAAAAGAAATCCGGTGTGGGTGGATTTGGATGAAGGGCGCTTGTTTTTATTATAGCCTCCTCCCGTTTTGCCAGTACTGTGGTAAAACTGATAGCGTGTGGTTTAGGAACAGGGAGTTTTTCACAAATCCAGCGCTCCCTTTCTTGGCTGTGACGTAGTCACGTTACATTCGGAGACAGACAGTCGATCTGCCAATTACGTCCCACGGCTTGCACCCACCTCTTCTTCATACCACCAATCAGAAGCTCTCGTTCGTTTATTTACCTCCGGATTGTCAGCCATTACTCTACTCGGAGCTAACGTTATCTCCCCGCCAGCCACATTGACAAGTACCAGCGCTTAAACATTACTGGCAAATGTCTTGTTGCACTTGTGGCAACGAGCGTTGTCAGCATCGACTTTAGTAAAATAGACCCAGACTTTTGAACATTTCGTTCTGTCCACCATTATGAGAGCAGAGAGCGGTCTGTACTCGGCAGCGCAGCACCCGTGTCTGTGTGTGTGTGTGTGTGAGTGAGTGAGTGAGTGTGTGTGTGTGGGAGGGGAAGAGAGGAGAGAGCACAGCAGGCAGAGAGCACAGAGCTCCCCGCGCAGGCAGAGACACAGGCAGGAGAGATATAGACAACTGCCAACAAGATTAGTTTGCGACGTTTAAATTCCTCAAAAAAAACTCCATAATTTCTCGAGTACCGATAGCAGTACCGATGACGTCGGAGCTTATAAATACTCAAAAAAAAATTTTTTTTGATAAAAAAAATATATATATATATATATATATACCGTTAAAAAAAATATTATAATACAATAAATATCAGTTATCGGTATCGGCTTGAGGAGCATAAAGTTATCGGTATCGGTGTCAAAAAAAATCAATATCGTGCATCCCTAGTGGGTAGTTCATTCCACCATTGTGGGGCAAGGACTGAGAATAGGCGTGTAGTAGGGCTGGGCGATATGACCAAAAACGTTATCGCGATAAAATGATAAAATTATTTTCATATAATTCGATATCGATAATTATCGTCGATATAATGTCTGTCAAGTTTAATTAACTTCTAATATGCTGCTGCGAATGTCTCAAGTCGAGTTGATGTCGTCATCAGTCCGCGCACGTTAACAGTTAGCCGACAAGCGGAGTATCTCATGACAATAAATATGACACTAAAATACTCTCTTCCGCCACAATATATTGAAACGACGTCCACTCCCACACTACTATAAACGTGGCCTCAGAATTCAAAACACACACATACTCGGCACGTAAATATATAAAACAGTGCCGTGCAAGCTAGGTATCCTAGCCAGCCTGTTGCTTCTAAGCGGTGTATTCCACGACAATGTGCTAAATATGACACTAAAATACTCTCTTCCACCACAATATATTGAAACGACGTCCACTGTATACCCCACACTACTTAAACGTGGCCTCAGAATTCAAAACACACACATACTCGGCACGTAAATATATAAAACAACGCCGTGCAAGCTAATTAGCCTAGCAAGCCTTGTTGTTGAGTGAGTCCTAGTACCTCTGGGTCTCCTTCCGGATCTCGTTCGCTCTCTGCCATCTCCTTCACTGATTGGTTGTTAGCTGTTGTGCGTATGCACGTCACGTCATCACGTAACGTTGGTTGTTGTTAGTGAGTGTGGTGAGCCGAGGCTGAACGGAGCCAAGCTTGGAAATCGATATATCGAAACTTTGCGACCACGTTTCATGTTTATTTCGAGGAAATAATTTATCGCGATAGTTATCGTTATCGTTTTATCGCCCAGCCCTAGCGTGTAGGTGGTGTATATGTGTTTGAGGATGATATCCTTCAAACAGGCAATAGTGATGATATAATTTGGGCAGTGCTGAGCTGGGTTACTTTCCTCCAGTGTATTTGTCCCCCGGCCCGACCCAATGGCCCCATGCACACACACACACACACACACACACACACCGAAGTAAAAATAAAATAAAAAATTTGAAAAAAAAAGTTGAACAATTAATTTTTTTTCTTTTTTTTTTAAACTTCGATTTTTTTTTTAATGTTCGAAGCTTGTGCCATCGAACGAAGCTTCGAAGTATTTAAGACAGCCCTATGCCCTTCCTGATGGCTTGTCGTACAGAACTTGTAAGTCGCTTTGGATAAAAGCGTCAGCTAAATGACTAAATGTAAATGTACAGTCGGGGAGTCAGGCTAGCCATTTCGGCTATTAGCTTAGCTAAAGTATAGTGCACTAGCCTTTTTAGCTTAGCACGTCGTATCGCCGGTTTCCAGCGGCAGGAGGATTCGGGCCTGAGGGATTCTACTGGACATTCACAACATTGCTACAGACTACCTGCCAGACCAGCCCCTTCTAAGTATCACAGGTGACGGTTTCTCTGGACCTTTTACGGCCAAATAACTCCAGACAATTGCTATGCGGGGCTAACCAGCACTTCGTCTATAGACTCTCATTCAAGGGTGAGTCGAGTAAAGGTACATTTCGCGCCTACAGCGCTGCGGAGTATTAACTATTTATTTTGTAGCATGCTCGGACTGAGTGAAGGGGCTGTCCCGTTTTGGGCCACTACGTTCCCGAGCCACAACAGGGTGCTCCAACGGGGGTTATTTTCTAGTAATGCCGGCTTAGCTCTAGTGACTATTCTTACCAAAGTGTGGGCCCTACTTAGGTTCTGTTGATTTCGAGTGTGTTATGTTTACCAGTGTTTTCAGACTGGGGAGTGTGTGCTGCGAGTGTTTATCTGTACAGTAGCACAGTTGTGTACTGGAATATTACCGTGCCGCCACAGGGCGAAGGTCTATCTATAATATACAGTGCTATGCGTGGTGCTATGGCCGGGACGCCTTTAAAGGGAACGTCCACTGTGCAGGTATTTTGGTGACGTGTGTTCTTTCCTTACAGAACAGAAAGAGGCTGTGTACTGTGTAGCAGTATTGTGATGAAGTGTTTATGTGATGGTTCATTGGCAAATTACAGTAAACAAGACTGATAATTGGATCCACTGTGTTGTGTGTGTGTTTCAGCGAAGTGTCAATGTATAACCTGTCTCCTAACATTAACGGGGGGGGGGGGGTACACTAATTTCAGGTCTTCAACGGTAATGAGATAAGGTACAATTTTGGGGAAGACTATTGATCACTACTTTCACCGGGTGTGAGGGGGTACGCCGCTTATTAGACAGGACGCAGTTGTTAAGGGGGGTACAGGGTACTGATGAGTATTTGTCATTATAAAATCCTGCATGACTATTGTACCTGTTCCTAGGTTAGTAAATCCTAAGGCCCTGCTTACTGCATCCCTACCCCTTATGTCTAACCACGCGGCCACTACAGTTGGGGGTTCGGTGGGACTTAGCTCCTCCGTGTCCCTGCTATCCGGTGTTCGTATAATCTATCTCACCCTCACTAAGCGGAGGTTATCCACCCCGCTACATTATCATAGATATTCCTTTCCCCATTTTACTCGTCACCTTGTCATGTGATTCTGTCACGTTAGCTGTTCATCAAGCAGGACTCCTAGAAGTTTAGCCTCAGTAACCTGTTCTATACAGTTGCCTTTGATGGATAATCGTAATTGGTTAATTGTGTCACTACTGATCACTGTTGAATATATTTTCATTTCTACACAACCCCCTTTGTATTACTATTGAAAAAGGACACATTACTACTATTTGCATATTTAGTATGATGCTATATTACAGTGCATATCAATTATTCTTATCAAAAATGTATGTTGTAAAGTTTTATTTCAACAATTTCTATCAAATTGACGGATGTATGTCCAATAATCTACACTTTTAAATGGCATGATATAGCATTACATGTCATATGACTACATTCATGTTATTGACCAAATGTGCTGTTATTCATGACGATAATAATTTATATTTGGGTTATTATTATCCATGTGAAGAAAACGACATAAACTAACACTCGTAAATTCGATTCTGGTCGTTAGTCAATATTCGGCCTAAAACGTTTTGCTGCTTTTTGTAGAACTTTGATTTGAGCGTCTCGGTGTATATATTCTCTTTGCAACTTTGATTCACTGATAGAATGGTGTCATCGTGACAACAACAACACGGCAGAAAACTAGCCAACAACGAATGAATGAAAACTTTATTTAACAGATTGCAGAATGAGTACAATACAGTACGGCTCAATACACACAAGGGGATGCAGACCAGAGAAAGACGTTTGTCTTGTTTACATCAGGGTCCCCCATTTTCAATTCATAGCTTCACGCATCCATTTCAACGCAAAAGCACAGCTGAAATGAAACGCATCGGCAACGGTATCGCTATTAACGGATTCTCTCATTCGTTATGAATGAATATTATGAATGACCGTCGGAGAGCAACGCGTTCGTGATGCAGAATCAATGTGACCGCGGCTAGCTCTAGGGTTAGCTAGACCCTAAACACATATCTCACTTTCCCAGAACAACATACACAAATCTCTAATTACATCACCATCTAAACATATAACGTTAGCTTAGCCAAGTGGAAAAAGCAAATGAAATTTCCTTTTTTCGTTATAGCAATAGCTTATCTTACCGTTTCTGGTTAATGTGGTCAATGTCACCTACTACATGTCGTCACCAAAACACCACGACAGACAAACAACATGTGTTCCTCCAGCGACAGCAGACTTCCGGTCGGACATTTGTTTCAAAATAAGAGCACGAAGTCTAAAAAAAAATATTATAATAATAAAGTCTACTTTATTTTGGGCATTAAAACAACAAACTAAGCATTTAAACGAATCTATACAATAATAATTATATTTATATAATTATATTTATAGAAGAATTATAATTATAGGCCTATAGATTGGACACTGTGCATGCTACTCTGCTTTAAAAACTATGGACAGCATGGAAACTAACAGTCCACTGTTGTCTGCAGCTGTGTCCGAGCCGTCGTTGCCGACCCAGAAAGTCTTCCACCCAGTGCCATTTTCAGACTCAAAGTGGACACTGTACAAATCGTGTCTGCTGGTCTCGGCAGATAATCCACAGACCTCGTTGTGAACAGTTTGGGAACTATTTCCTGCCGTGGCACGCCTGCCGTGGTGTATATGGTTTGATATGCAGAGAGAAACAAAGTAGGGTCCATACAGTGTGCACTTTGAGTCGGACAACGTCTTGTCTGCAGGTGTGTGTCTCCTAATTCATAACTTAGCTGTAACTCCTGTTAAAGTTAGAGGTTATATATGATTGCTAGTAACTGTCTAACTATGCATAACTGTTTCCACTAGAGGGCGCTATAGGCGGAGCCGCTAATGCTACCGCCAGGTAGAGGGTATTTAAGGAGATGTCTCCTCCCCCTCTATTTCTTCCCACCTACCTCTCACGGAGAGGAGAACTCATGTGCTGCTGTGTGCCAATGTAAATAATAAACCACGCTGATTAAAGGCTGAAGGGAGAAACCATGTCTCATGAACATATTATTGTCGCCCCATAGCCAGACTCTGTCAACAGGTTATGGGCCCAGATCACGCAGGGGCGAAATAATAAGGGTAGCAAGCTTAGCTGAAGTATAGGCTAGTTTAGCGCCGGGAGCACCGCGTGGCTAGACGCTAGGCCAACAAGAGCTAAAGCTACGCCCACCATCAAAAGAGCAACATGGAATCCAACATGACGATCCTGCGCGTCAAGAGGAAGCGGGGCACCGCACCCAACCGACGCGCTGCTGCTGGCGTGCAAGCGGACCCGCCCAGAGAGCAGCGCGCAGAACCCCGGGGAGGCGGCACCGGGGGAGACGGAGCCTGCTGAGCCCAACGGAGGCGAGGGGGAGAACCCTGTCTTCAAACTCGTGACGACCAAGGGAAGGAGCAAATGGCCCTCATTCAATGGAAAGGCAGAGGACTATGAGCTCTGGGAAGAGCGCATGTTATGCATGGTGTGGGACTGAAGACGACGATCTTGACGGCCCCCACGGGAGACCTGACGGCGGAAGCACAAGCCCTGGACGACAAGCATAATGCAGATGCATACTGTGAGTTAGCACCACTGCTCGACGACACAAGCTTGGGGCTGATATTCCGCGACACTAAAGACAAAGGCCGAGAAAGCCTGGAAGTGTTGAGAGAACATTATATCGGGCAAGGAAGACCCCGAGTCATGGCCCTCTACATAACACTAACAGCACTGAAGAAGGGGCACACCGAGACTGTGACCAAATACGTCATCAGAGCTGAGCAGATCATTACGGCATTGAAGAGTGCAGGAGAAGCACCAAGCGATGGGCTAATGATGGCGATGGTGATGAGGGGACTACCGGAGCTGTACAAACCGTTCACACTCCTGGTAACACACGGTTCAGCGGACATGACGCTGGGAAAGTTCAAGGCCAAGTTACGAAATTTCGAGGCCTCAGAAGATATCCAGATCAGTCCATGAGATTATGGGTCATTGTAATTACGAGGATTTACTGAAACTGCAAGCAGTGACAGAAGGCATGCACATTGAAGGTGAAAAGCGTAGACCTGACAAAGAATGTGTAGTGTGCATAAAGGGGAAGTTTACTCAATCGAGAAACAGAAATCCCACAGAAAAAGTCAAGTCAAGTCAAGTCAAGAGTCAGGTCAAGAGGTACCACTTGCGCTAGTTAACACAGATCTAGCGGGTCCAGTAAGCAACGAGTCCATAGGAGGCTTTAGATATGTACAGTCTTTTACAGATGTGTGTACAGGGGCAGTGTTTGTTTACTTTCTCAAAGCAAAGAGTGACACACTCCAGGCTACGGAGAAATTCCTGCCAGACGTAGCCCCTTATGGTAACATAAGATGCTTAAGGTCCGACAATGGAACCGAGTTCACAAATAGAGAGTTCCAATCACTGTTGAGAAGGAACAAGATAAGACACGAGACGTCATGTCCATATTCCCCACACCAGAACGGAGTGGCAGAGAGGGAATGGCGCACTCTTTTCGAAATGGCTAGGTGTAAGCTAGTAGACAGTAACTTACCTAAGAGTCTATGGCATTATGCGGTGCAAGAAGCCGCTTACACCAGAAACAGGTGCTTTAATAAGCACACAGGCACCACCCCGTATACAGCACTGACAGGAAAGAAGTGTAATCTAGCTAGGATGCACCAATTTGGATCAGTGTGTTATGCTTACCTGCAGGACAGAGGAAAGCTCGAGTCCAGATGTGAAAAAGGACTCTTTGTAGGGCACGACAAAGGAAGCCCCACTTTCCTAGTTTATTATCCCGGTAAAGGGAGAGTGCAGAAACACAGGCTAGTCAAATTTGTCACAAAGACAACATGTGAGAACGAGACACAGACAGAGGAGCCAGAGCTGGACTCCAGAGTAAGGTGTGAAGAAACAGAGACACCTCAGCCTAGTGTACTTAGCACGGTCGTGCAGACAGACAGTCAGCAACCCCCAGAGGACGATGACGAGGAGCACCCGAGGGTGACGTCACATGCCCCAAGCAGTGGGAGGTATCCCTCAAGGGAACACAAACCCCCAAAGTATCTGACAGACTATGCCCGGAGAGAAAGTGACGAGGATGACAGTACACTTACCAGCATCGATTACTGCTACAGGGTAGTCAGTGGAGTACCTCAGACCTTTAAAGAGGCCATAGTGTCCCCTGAATCAAGTAAATGGGAGCGAGCAATGGATGAGGAGATGAGGTCCCTAGAGGACAACCAGACCTTTACTCTAACCAAGTTACCAGAGGGCAGACAGACAGTGGGAGGGAAATGGGTGTACTCAATCAAGGAAGGTATTGAAGGACACGACAAGTACAAAGCGAGGTTCGTAGCTAAATTGTTTAAATACTGAAGGAGGGTACTCCATGTTTAAATACGGAAGGAGGGTGGCTACATGCTTAAATGCAGGAGGAGGATACTCCAGGTTTAAATACAGAAGGAGTAGATTCCAGGTTTAAATACCGGAGTGGATTCCATGTTTAGATACAGAAATGGATTATATGTTTAAATACAGAGGTGGATGATTTAATTATGTGGAAAAGATCCTGAAACATTTTGACATGCAAGAATGTAGATCAAGGGAAACACCATGTGATCAAAAACTAGACTACCAGGAGGATGCTCAGAAACTGACAGATGTAAAAATGTACAGAGAAGCTGTGGGTAGCCTCATTTATTTGACGACATGTACTCGCCCTGACCTATGTTTTGTAGTGAGTAAATTGTCACAGCATTTTGCTGACCCCACAGAGGAGCACTGGATTACAGCAAAACATGTTTTTTCGTTATCTCAAAGGTACAGCAGATAAACAGCTGTGTTTCAGAAAGAGCAGCGAGGGCTTAGGGCTTAAAGCCTACAGTGATGCAGACTGGGCAGCTGACACCACAGATAGAAGAAGTACCACAGGATATTGTGTGGGTTTGAACACAAACAGCTCACTGGTTTCATGGAAAACAAAGAAGCAGCCCACAGTGGCACTATCAACTTGTGAAGCCGAATACATGGCTCTAGCTATGACAATACAGGAATGTATTTATCTAGAACAACTGCTTGAAGGAATGGATACCTATGTATATAAGAAGACTGTTGTTTATGAGGACAACCAGGGAACCATTGCGATTGCTAGAAACCCTGTGTGCCGACAGAGATGTAAACATGTCGATATAAAATATCATTTCAGAGAGAGGAGTCAGAGGCAGCTTCTGTCAGACCTTATAAGGGCATATAGCCACGCCCCATTTAGTTGATTGATTGTAGCCACGCCCCTTTGATATGATTTATGCCCCCCTAAGTCCCGGCCCCTTTTCTGATTGGTCGAGGATTCAAGGAGACGGGACATCCGGTTTCGAGGGGAGGGACATCCGGTTTTAGGAGGGGAGGGACATCTGGTTACTTTATTTTTCAAAATAAAAGTTCTCCAAAATAAAAGATTCAAAAATACGTTTTTTTTATTGTCAGAAATAAAAGATTCAAACGTTTTTTTTTTCAGATTGTATTTGTGTATTCCAAGGTTTTCAGATTAAACATTTCACAATATGTATTTGTGTATTTTAAGAATATAGTTTCACAATAAGTATTCCAAGGTCTTAAGAATATATAATTTACCCAAAATGAAAGCCCTGTCACGTATAAACTATAAATACATTACTGTTACTGTAAAAATTTGTAGTTCGCTACATACTTTTAAGAAATTACTCAAATATAAGGTGATACATAAATATAAAACCTCATTATTATCCTAGTTATATTTTATCTATAACATAAAAAAGAAAAAGTATAAAAAAAAACTAAAAAAACATAAATAAATTTGTATTTTTTTGTGTGTAAATAGCGTAATGTAAAAAGGGTAGGCAATTACAAGCCTCGGCTTCAGCCTACACCTTTTCGGTAATTTTATTGTTTTAAAGACAGAAATAAAATCAATCAGAAATAAAATCAATCATTCATTCATTCATGCATTCAAATACATTACTGTTACAATCTTGAGATAAAAAAAAGAACTGATTTGACTGTTTTGCTGACGTGAATAAGGCACTCTGGTTGTAGTCACCGCCCACAATCAATTCGCTCAACAACAGAGCAAGTGGAAATACTGACACTTCCTCAAACGGGTTGACGTGGCGTGGGTGCCGACACAGAGAGCAGAGAACGAGCGAGAGGGAGACAGAGAGGGAGAGAGAGAGAGGGGGACACGGAGCACCCCACATACACTCCCGACCGCGTGCGCAGGGAAACACACACGCAGTCGGGAGCACTCGCATATCACTGTCAACCTGCTGCAAAATATCATTGCGCGCACCCATATTCCGATCCATGCAATAATATTCACAGGGATATATATTGTAATTTTACACAAGTTACCAATGCATTGTCCCGTGGGATTATGCCCCCCCCCGCGGCTAATTAATTAGTATCCCCCTCAATCTCTCTATGTCTCTCTCTCTCTCTGTCTGCCAGTGCAGACTGTGGGTGACTGTCACTCAAAGCGCTTTGCGAGTATGGGCGGAGCCCAGCCCAATACAGCTTGAAATCTTGAAGTGGAAAAATGCTGCTTTAGAGTACTTGATTAGAAATACAAAACAATGCATTAAAAAAAAAAAAAAAAAAAAGCTTGCAGATGTGTTCCATAGACTCACAGGAATTGTGTAACATTGCCCAAATAGTGAAAGGAATAGCTAAACATGGGACCTTTAACACTTGAACTGCCACACACGAGATATCTCGGGTTTCCAATAGTTATGTTGAAAGCCACTCACGAGATTTCTCGGATTTTTTTTTTATTATTTTTTTTAACGATCTGAAATCATATTGCATCACGCGAGCCTACCCGAGTATACCCGAGCACCGCCGGCGATCATATGTGGAAAAAAGCGCCCCCTATCGTCTCCCAGATGACATAAGGGATTTTGGAATGGACTCAATGAAAATTGATGGGGGAAAAAATCCGGTACTCCACATTTTCCAGTCCACTGATCCAGCCGGGGTTACCACAGTTCATTCTGGAGCCTCTCAGCCCCGCGGAATCATGTACTGCACTGTATACACGTTGGATCCATACACTTATCGATTTTTTCTAATGGTGATCAGGAATTGGAATATACCAGTTGGATACCATCTGATGTCAGGTAAGGAATCTATGTTATCAGTGTTAGGATAATCAGACTAATTTTGATGAAGATATAGGCTGTTTTGTGAAATGGGCTCTTTCGGTTTCACTGGAAAAGTCCAAGAGGAAATGAACACGCCGATTATCCGTGCGCGGCGCGAATGTGCTTGCGTGCACGTATAATATTGATCATCTAGCGTTTATTTGAAAACGATTCATAAATAGGCCGACGAATATCGACGTTCTGGAATATTCCAGTAAAAGACGATTATCACAGAATGGTCTAGAATGAACTGTTTTTTATTTCAAAACGGGTGCTTTTCAAAATGCTCTAAAACGGAAATCAAGCGATAAAAAACCAATCTGCCTTGACAGCACTGACTGGAAAATAGTCTTTGATAAGCGACGGGCAGATTAGACACATAGCCATAATTTAAAACATAGATTAGGCGATATTAACGTTAACATTGAAGTGGACCGTGGCATCAAGGGGGTAAAAAGGAAAACCCGGCGTGGCACTCAAAGTGTTAACAACACATCACGCATATCGCTGTGGCGTACATTGAGTTAATGATCCATTAACCAATACCTTTTTGGGGGGAAAGCAATCATTTTATTCCGCACCTTTCTAAAAGCTCTGTGGATGTATTATATTTTTTAATTATTACTCTACATAAAAATGTTATCTATAGCACCTTTAAACATGGTAAATACTTCACCTAGAAACATAATACTGTTCCGACAGCCCAATATGGATGTAATTAAGAGTAGCTGAAAAGAATACTTTCTTTCAACCTTGAGGTGAATGGAGCCTGTCTGGAAGTGGAGGGGCCTTCTCTGGAGGGCTTAGACAAGCCTTCTCTTGAAGAGGCCAAATCTTCTCTGGAGGATGATGGGCCATTTCTGAACTCTGAAAAAGGTTTTCTAGAAGAGGACAAGTCTTTGCCAGACACTGTGGAGTCATCAGAGCTGTCCTCAGTTTGCATTTCAGACGAGGTTGTGGTTGGAAGTCTCCTCTCTTGGCACTTGCGAACATTCTTTGCTAAATCGTCTTCATCACTCTCTGACGTGTCCTCACCTTCTTCATCCTTACAATCGGACTTGGAGGGAGCTCTTCTGAAACTCTTCTGAAGCTTTTTGGAAAACCTTTTGGACACCGTTAAATAGTTATATTTTGGTGAAGATGTTGAGTAATCAGAACTGTGTTCAGTTTCAGAGGTACTTAGCTCCCCATCACATTCAGACTCAGACTCAGTTTCACATGAAGGTGTCATCTGTGGCCTCGGGTTCTGATTCCTGGTCTGAATATCGTTGTCCTCCTCTGGGGCAGACAAAATGGTACAGTGCGCATAATTGACGTTCTTCGCCTTTAGGAATCCGCCGAAAGAGTCGAACACCTATGTCAGAGGAGGGAGACGCTGCTAGTTTTGAGGTGGAGTCTTGCCTCACAAAGAGGAAGAATGACTACATCGTCTTCTTGGTTTTCTCCATTTCCAGAACAGGGTCTCCATCTGTGTGAGGGTCCTCCGTCTCATCTCTATATTGAAAGTCTTTGTCTACCGTCACAGATGTACCGGTACCAGGGTTTCCGTTAGAAAAAATTGTTGCCGGCCTCAGTGTCCGGTAGATTTCAATCTACCGGTCAAATGAGAGAAATTCCGGTCAGAGTTTATTGAGCTTAAAAACAATTGATAGGCAAAAGAATGACAACAAAACAAAAGAATGACATCATCAAGGCATGTAGATTTATAATATTTTTACTTAAAACTAGGCTACTTTTGCGTATAGTCATTATATTCCAAATAAAATAAGTCCCGAGACTCCGTGCTGCTGCCGACTTTAAATCAAATAGGTGTCTGTGGGCAGTCGCCCGACATTAATAAACAGCAGTCTGTTATAATCACATTTTATGAGCTAACGAATTCCGTTATATTGGACATTTGTATTAATTATATCAAGCGAAGAACTGAGAAATTTGGCAGAGAGAGACGGCAACATTATCGTGGGTTTGCGTGGCGACTCTCTCTCTCCACCTCCCAATGACTTATTTGCGAGAGTATGTCGATGCAGAGCAGCAGATTCAGCTGTTTTCTGGCTCTTTTCTGGCTCTATCTGGGGACCGCTCAGCAGCGCCACCCACCCAACAGCTGAAGTGCCAATGGCTGAATTAGAGTACTGCACTGTGCCGCTGCTGCTCCGGCTCTGCAGCTGCACATGCACTCGCAAACCCAGAACTAAGCTCTCGCTGACAACGTCGTTGTCATTATTAGAAGCAACGATGAAACAAATGTAATGATCGTTTCGTTCATCGCATAGGCTATTTAATTTTAGCCTATTTTAATACAATTCAAATAATCAAATTGTGCTTAGAGGGAATTATTTTCACCGGACATTAACCGGAGAGATTAAATATGTCGGACTTCAACAGATTTTGCCGGAAACGCTGACCGGTACCCTCATTTTGTGGAGATTCGTCCCTCAGTTCCCTGTGGTCTAGATCTATGGATTGTTCACGTTGCAGATCTTCATGTTCCAACCCTTGCTCTTTAAGTGAAGCTTCGGTCTTAACCGCACTTTCACACTGTGAAGAGTAAAAGAGTGCATGTTTAGAAGATTCAGTACGTTATAGGCTCATATCTCTGATTCATACTGATGTGTATACACAGATACTGATGCCGGTACTGAAGGTGATACCAGGCTAAAATACTGCAGGTACTGAGGGTGATACCATGCCTCAGGGCAGCTCTGGCTGCAATTGTAGCTTACCACCACCGGTATGACTGTGTATGAACGAATAATGGACTCTGTAAGCGCTCTGGGGTCTCTGGGGTGTCACAAAGAGCGCTATATAAATCCAATCCATTATTATTATTATTATTATTATTATTATTATTATTATGATACCAGGCTAAAATACTGCAGGTAATGAGGGTGATACCAGGCTAAAATACTGCAGGTACTGAGAATGATACCAGGCTAAATTACTGCAGGTACTGAAGGTGATACCAGGCAAAATTACTGCAGGTACTGAAGGTGATACCAGGCTAAAATACTGCAGGTACTGAGGGTAATACCAGGCTAAAATACTGCAGGTATTATAGATAATAGGCTATATATAGAGAGAATAGTCAGATTTAACCTCAGTTAGTAAATATAGAGAATAGTCAGATTTAACTTCAGTTAGTAAATAATAGAGAATAGACAGATTTAACCTCAGTTAGTAAATATAGAGAATAGTCAGATGTAACTTCAGTTAGTAAATATAGAGAATAGACAGATTTAACCTCAGTTAGTAAATATAGAGAATAGTCAGATGTAACTTCAGTTAGTAAATATAGAGAATAGCTACTGATGTTTATATGATATGGACCTATGATTGACTCCTACAATGTGATTGTAAGGAGGAAAATGATTCACACATCCTTACATGAACATATTCTTTTTTGTTATCCACTTTTTCTCCTATTTTTCTTGTATTTTCCTCCCATCCCAATTTAGTCGTTATGCCAATTCCCCCCTCCCCTTCCTGGTCATTGCGTGCATTTGCCCCCTACTTGCCGGTCTAGGGAGCCCTGAAGTCTATCACATGCTTCCTCCGATACATAGGAGACAGCCAGCAGCCTCTTTTCACCTGGCAGCGAGGACTCTCATTGGATGAGTGTAACGCGTGGGAGGGCACACTATCTCACCCAGATCCCTTCCTCGCTGTGCAGGTGCCCTGACCGACCTGTAGGAGTCGCTGTTTACAACGACCAGATTACCACCCACCGGCTTCCCTCCCGCTGACACTGCCAATTGTGCCAGTATGACGACCGGCCAAGCCGGAGGCACCGCTGACCGCTGGATTCAATACCAGTGTCTCTGCAGTGGTAGACACGCTTAGTCCGCTGCGCTACCCGGCCGCCCTACATGAACATATTCTGTACACTATGTTCTCAGTCGCTCTATAGCCATAAATGGACTCCTATCTCTGCTCAGTATCTGCTTCTGACACTATAATGTAAACAGCCTATGCCCTATGATATATAATCAGCGAAGGGAGATGTACCTTATGGACTAATATACATAGTCGAGACACAGTATATGCATCATGAGAACTTGCATGTTAAATATGTATCAAGTAATATGACTCTCTTTGTCTGTGAGTTATAAAACATGTACACTGTTACTGTGTTATTATCTCTTCCATCCTCCGCTCTTTATCATCTCCTCTCTGCCTCCCTTCTTCCCCACTCTATTACTAATGAAAGAGCATTTTTATTTAACAAACTGTATGGATCCATATTATAATAAACAATCTTATTGAACTTCAGGAATTGTCTCCTAATCATTCTGATATTGATTTCAATATTGGTATTCATTATTTTAATTCTTTTTTTTGTATCTACTTTTTCTCCCATTTTCTATTTTTCTCCCATCCCAATTTCGTATCGGCCAATTCTACCCTCCCCTGTCTCGAACGCTGTTAGGCCATGCCTCCGACAGGCCGGCTGCAATGTGGACCAAGCCTTGCATCACGTGTCCCCTCCGGTACACGAGGAGGCAGCTGTCGCATCTTTTCACCTGCACAGCGCGATCTCTCAGCGGCGAGGGTCTGCGTGGGAGGGACACGCCGCCCCCGTCGCTTCCTGATTCTGCCTGCACAGCGCGATCTCTCGGCGGCGAGGGTCTGCGTGGGAGGGACACGCCACCCCCGTCGCTTCCTGATTCTGCTGCGCAGGCGCACCAACCGACCTGTAGGAGTCGCTGTCCACAACGTCCGATCCCCACCCACCAGCTTCCCACCCCTAACACTGCCAATTGGTTGCGTTAGTATGAACGACGCAAAATGCACTTGCGTACATTCTTTGCTAAATCGTCTTCATCACTCTCTGACGTGTCCTCACCTTCTTCATCCTTACAATCGGACTTGGAGGGAGCTCTTCTGAAACTCTTCGGAAGCTTTTTGGAAAACCTTTTGGACACTGTTAAATAGTTATATTTTGGTGAAGATGTTGAGTAATCAGAACTGTGTTCAGTTTCAAAGGTACTTAGCTCCCCATCACATTCAGACTCAGACTCAGTTTCACATGAAGGTGTCATCTGTGGCCTCGGGTTCTGATTCCTGGTCTGAATATCGTTGTCCTCCTCTGGGGCAGACAAAATGGTACAGTGCGCATAATTGATGTTCTTCGCCTTTAGGAATCCATCGAAAGAGTCGAACACCTCTAGTTTTGAGGTGGAGTCTTGCGCCTCACAAGGAGGAAAAATGACTACATCGTCTTCTTGGTTTTCTCCATTTCCAACATCCTGTGGCAGAACAGGGTCTCCATCTGTGGGAGGGTCCTCCGTCTCATCTCTATATTGAAAGTCTTTGTCTACCGTCACAGATGTTCCCTCATTTTGTGGAGATTCGTCCACCCTCAGTTCCCTGTGGTCTAGATCTATGGATTGTTCACGTTGCAGATCTTCATGCTCCAACCCTTGCTCTTTAAGTGAAGCTTCAGTCTTAACCGCACTTTCACACTGTGAAGAGTAAAAGAGTGCATGTTTAGAGGATTCAGTACGTTATAGGCTCATATCTCTGATTCATACGTCACATGCATACTGATGTGGATACACAGATACTGATGCCGGTACTGAAGGTGATACCAGGCTAAAATACTGCAGGTACTGAGGGTGATACCAGGCTAAAATACTGCAGGTAATGAGGGTGATACCAGGCTAAATTACTGCAGGTACTGAAGGTGATACCAGGCTAAAATACTGCAGGTACTGAGGGTGATACCAGGCTAAAATACTACAGGTACTGAGGGTGATACCAGGCTAAAATACTGCAGGTACTGAGGGTGATACCAGGCTAAAATAATGCAAGTACTGAGGGTGATACCAGGCTAAAATACTGCAGGTATTATAGATAATAGGCTATATATAGAGAGAATAGTCAGATTTAACCTCAGTTAGTAAATAGAGAATAGGCAGATGTAACTTCAGTTAGTAAATATAGAGAATAGACAGATTTAACCTCGGTTAGTAAATATAGAGAATAGTCAGATGTAACTTCAGTTAGTAAATATAGAGAATAGCTACTGATGTTTATATGAT
Source organism: Notolepis coatsorum (assembly GCF_963971535.1). Taxonomy (NCBI): domain Eukaryota; kingdom Metazoa; phylum Chordata; class Actinopteri; order Aulopiformes; family Paralepididae; genus Notolepis; species Notolepis coatsorum. Next base: position 75,445,772 of record NC_140168.1, read on the forward strand.
ATGGACCTATGCCTCCTACAACGTGATTGTAAGGAGGAAAATGATTCACACATTCTTACATGAACATATTCTGTACACTATGTTCTCAGTCGCTCTATAGCCATAAATGGACTCCTGTCTCTGCTCAGTATCTGCTTCTGACACTATAATGTAAACAGCCTATGATATATAATCAGCAAAGGGAGATGTACTGTACCTTATGGACTAATATACATAGTCGAGACACAGTATATGGATCATGAGAACTTACATGTTAAATATGTATCAAGTAATATGACTCTCTTTGTCAACATGTACACTGTTACTGTGTTATTGTCTCTTCCATCCTCTGCTCTTTATCATCTCCTCTCTGCCTCCCTTCTTCCCCACTCTATTACTAATGAAAAAGCATTTTTATTTAACAAACTGTATGGATCCATATTATAATAAACGATGTTATTGAACTTCAGGAATTGTCTCCTAATCATTCTGATATTGATTTCAATATTGGTATTCATTATTCTAATTCTTAATACCTCGGACCACAGATCTTGATTTACATCAAAACACATCATTACAGTGATATAACCACCTGCATAAACAGCGGCTCAGGAGGTAGACCGGGCGTCTGGTAATCAGAAGGTTCCTGGTTCGATTCCAGCTCCTCCCTGGCAGTGTGTCGAAGTCTCCTTGAGCAAGACACATAACCCCTAACTGTTCCCGATAAGCAAGTTGGCACCTTGCATGGTTGTCTGTGGTGTTGTTCAAGTTCTCTCATTGTCTTGAAGCTCATATCACACTGGTCACAGCTGCAAGGTTTCTCTCCTGTGTGTACCATGTGGTGTTTTTTAAGTTCTGACTTTGTCTTGAAGCTCATATCACACTGGTCACAGCAGTAATGTTTCTCTCCTGTGTGTACCATGTGGTGTTTTTTAAGTTCCGACTTTGTCTTGAAGCTCATATCACACTGGTCACAGCAGTAATGTTTCTCTCCTGTGTGTACCATTACATTTTGGTGTCTTTTAAGATATGCCTTACTCTTGAAGCTCTTGCCACACTGACCACAGAAGTAAAGTTTCTCTCCTGTGTGTACCATGTGGTGTTTTTTAAGTTCCGACTTTGTCTTGAAGCTCATATCACACTGGTGACAGTAGTAAGGTTTCTCTCCTGTGTGTACCATGTGGTGTATTTTAAGATATGCCTTTGTTTTGAAGCTCTTCCTACACTGGTTACAGCAGTAAGGTCTCTCTGCTGTGTGTACCATGTTGTGTATTTTAAGATATGCCTTTAACTTGAAGCTCTCCCCACACTGGCCACAGCAGTAAGGTCTCTCTCCTGTGTGTACCAGGTGGTGTTCTTCAAGATGTGCCTTTCTCTTGAAGCCCTTCCCACACTGGTCACAGAAGTAAAGTGTCTCTCCTGTGTGTACCAGGTGGTGTTGTTTAAGACCTGACTTTCTCTTGAAGCTCTTCCCACACTGGTCACAGCAGTAAGGTCTCTCTCCTGTGTGCACCAGGTGGTGTTCTTCAAGATGTGCCTTTATCTTGAAGCTCTTCCCACACTGGTCACAGTAGTAAGGTCTCTCTCCTGTGTGTACCAGGTGGTGTTCTTCAAGATGTGCCTTTCTCTTGAAGCCCTTCCCACACTGGCCACAGCAGTAAGGTCTCTCTCCTGTGTGTCCCAGGTGGTGTTCTTCAAGATGTGCCTTTCTCTTGAAGCTCTTCCCACACTGATCACAGGAATGACTCCTCAATTCCTCCATGTCTCTATTGGTTGCCGGGCAGCAGGACAGGATTTGGATCTGGGAAACAGAGAGAGAAAGAAACATTAAAATTAAGAGATTGTAAACTGGTGGTCTAAGGCTATTTATAGATGTATGCTTTAAGACTAGGAGCCGTGCCTTACAGCGAAATTACAGAGGTGACTGTTCATTCTCCACTGGACACATAGCATGAGGTGACTGTTCATTCTCCATTGTTCACCACATGGATTAGTTAGAATAGAAAAATAATTTTACACAGTTAATGCAACTCCACATATATAGACATATGGTACAGCTGGTCACTCCAAGACCACAGTGTCAAACAGACTGACATTCTCCACCTGGTCAACCAAGATCACAAAGTCTCTCTCAAAACTCCAGTCCTGCAAACCCACCTGCATGCTGATAAATCAGCCCAAAGACATTGTCTGGACTAATGAAATGCAACAGGCAACACGGGGGTCCATATTACTGGCCTGTAGCAAGAATACTCATTCCAAACCATAGTCATGCGGCAACATGGCTACATGGGTACAAGGGGCTACACAACCCTGACTGTATTGAAATGCTAGATTAAACCACTACTAAAGAATATTAATTAGCCAGACAGTATAGGTACACAAAATGGCGGACACTCTATTAACACTTTGAGTGCCACTCACGAGATTTCTCTAGTTTTTTTTAGGTGGTTGCATGCCACTCACGAGATTTCTCGGAATTATTATTATTATTATTTTTTTGCGATCTGAAAAATTATTGCATCACCCGAGCCTACCCGAGTATAGCCGAGGGGCGCCGGCGATCACTGTGGAAAAAAGCGCCCCCTGTCGTCTCCCAGATGACATAAGTGATTTTGGAATGGACTCAATGAAAATGAAATGGGGAAAAAAATCCGGTACTCCACATTTTCCAGTTCACTGATCCAGCCGGGGTTACTAGAGTTCATTCTGGAGCCTCAGAGCCCCGCGGATCATGGAGTTCTATTGTATCGCGTTGGATCCATTAGGGCTGGGCGATAAAACGATAACGATAACTATCGCGATAAATTATTTCCTCGAAATAAACATGAAACGTGGTCGCAAAGTTTCGATATATCGATTTTCCAAGCTTGGATATGAGCACGCACTAACAACCAATCGGTGAAGGAGATGGCCGAGAGCGAAGGAGACCAGGAAGGAGACCCAGCGCTGCACCTCTGGGTAGAGAGGTAGGACTCACTCAACAACAAGGCTGGCTAGGCTAACTAGCTTGCACGGCGATGTTTTATATATTTACGTGCCGAGTATGTGTGCGGCGTGAATTCTGAGGCCACGTTCATAGTAGTGTGTGGTATACAGTGGACGTCGTTTCAATATATTGTGGCGGAAGAGAGTATTTTAGTGTCATATTTATTACATTGCCATGAGATACTCCGCTTGTCGGCTAACTTCTAACGTGCGCGGACTGATGACGACATCAACTCGACTCGAGACATTCGCAGCAGCATAATAAGACAACAGGCTGGCTAGGCTAACTAGCTTGCACGCCGATGTTTTATATATTTACGTGCAGAGTATGTGTGCAGCGTGAATTCTGAGGCCACGTTCATAGTAGTGTGGGTATACAGTGGACGTCGTTTCAATATATTGTGGCGGAAGAGAGTATTTTAGTGTCATATTTATTACATTGCCATGAGATACTCCGCTTGTCGGCTAACTTCTAACGTGCGCGGACTGATGACGACATCAACTCGACTCGAGACATTCGCAGCAGCATAATAAGTTAATTAAACTTGACATACATTATATCGACGATAATTATCGATATCGAATTATATGAAAATAATTTTATAATTTTATCGCGATAACGTTTTTGGTCATATCGCCCAGCCCTAGGATCCATACACGTATCGATTTTTTCGAATGGTGATCAGGAATTGGAATATACCAGTTGGATACCATCTGATGTCTGGTAAGGACTCTATGTTATCAGTGGTAGGATAATCAGAGTAAGTTTGATGAAGTTATAAGCTGTTTTGTGAAATGTCTTCTTTCGGTTTCACTGTAAAAGTCCGTGAGGAAATCAACGGAGCGATTATCAGTGCGCGGCCGTAATGTGCGTGCGTGCACGTATAATATTGATCATCTAGCGTTTATTTGAAAACGATTCATAAAAAGGCAGACGAATATCAACGTTGTGGAATATTCCACTAAAAGACGATTTTCATAGAATGCTCCAGAATGAGCTGTTTTTTATATCAAAACGGGGGCTTTTCTAACTGCTCTGAAACGGCAACGAGGCGATAAAAAAACAATCTGCCTTCACAGCACTGACTGGAAAATAGTCTTTGATAATGCGATGGGCAGATTAGACACATAGCCATAATTTAAAACATAGATTAGGCGATATTAACGTTAACATTGGCGCCGATGGTGGCATTCAAGCGGTAAAACGGAAAACCAGGCGTGGCGCTGAAAGTGTTAACGGCAAGGGGACAGTGATACAAAGTTGAATAATCACTTTAATAGTAATAGAAAGCATACATATTATACATAGCGCAGATCTCCTTTAATACGATAATGTCAATGCAACAATGTCAGAGGTAACGATAGTCCTGAACTACGAGTACTCGACCATTGATGCTTGGAATGGAGTGAGAAGAAGCGAGCAGCACGGGGAAAGCAAGATGGCGGGTGGAGACGGTAATTCTCTGGAGCTCCTACTCCAGAGAGCCGCAGACAAACTTGGGATAATCCTGTCGTCACTGGTGAGGAGGGTCTCGTATGGACCGGGTTCCTGTATTCCTAGCGCCCGATGGCAGGATTAATAGCTATTAGTCCAAAAAGCCCGTTGGCATGGTTGCTAGCTAGTTAGCCCTTGTACACTTAGGCCAACCCGCATGTCGTCTTCAATAGGTAGTTAAATCCAGAACGCCGCTGGGTTCAGCTATAAGTCTCTCAACGTTACTTCGCTTGAACAAGTCACTATACTGTGCCAATAGTGGCTCGACAATATTATGTGGTATCTAATTAGCTGTACAGCTCTCTGTCAAGATACGTTGCTTGCCGTCCTGTTACTGCTGCCAAACATTTCTTCTATAACACACACTCTGTCCAGGCATGTCCCAAGAACCCCACGCATGCGCTCACGCTGTCTACGGCGTTAAGAGTGGAACATATACAAATAAGCGAATGATGAATACTGGTAGGTAAACAGATGACGTGAAAATATATATCTTATATATATAAACAATATATAAGTTATACAAAATAATAAACGCAGACTCTATGTGTTAATCTGGACCTTCAGAACAGCCGCCCCCTAATTAGTCGGAACCTAATTAGCAAATAAAATTTGGGGCACAGATTAATATCAAGAATCAAATCAATTTCTCCATAATGGGCTATGGGGAGTTGGAAGTAATCTATGAAGTCGGTGGGTTATCGTCGTCGTCAGGGGGGGTCAGGGAACGCAGGAAGCTCTATCAACTTAGCTACTGGTCTAGTATTCTCCACTTGCACAAATTGAAAGTAGGCACTTCCGGCTGACTTCCGGTTGCCAATAGTACTTCCTCCTGTCCCATCCAAATACATTGGTTTTAGCTACTTTTCTCCCCTTATTTAAACAACTTTGTCGGCACAGAGAGGCAATGAAACGTTTGTATTATTATAGTATAGAATGTATTTAATAAGCAAACGTTTGTCAGCAGGGTTTTTGGGCTGTATTTCATGTAAAAACGTTTACTGTTAGTTTCCTTGCTCAGCCAGCATTAGCTACCAGAAGCTAGTGGTTAAACAGGCCGGATTAGCTTTGAGCTAACTATCTTTCCCGACCCATGTATTCATTCCATTCTAAACATAACGTTAGTTTACAAAACATGACCTGTCTATATAACGTTGAGGAACAAATTATAAGTGTGTGGGTGTGTGTTTTGGTGAACATTGGACTGCAAACAGAAAATGCATCACAGTTAGACAGTAGCTACTGTTAGCTGCCCTTCCGGATTAGCTTTGAGCTAACTATCTTTCCCGACCCATGTATTCATTCCATTCTAAACATAACGTCAGTTTACAAAACATGACCTGTCTATATAACATTGAGGAACAAATTATAAGTGTGTGGGTGTGTGTTTTGGTGAACATTGGACTGCAAACAGAAAATGCATCACAGTTAGACAGTAGCTACTGTTAGCTGCCCTTCCGGATTAGCTTTGAGCTAACTATCTTTCCCGACCCATGTATTCATTCCATTCTAAACATAACGTCAGTTTACAAAACATGACCTGTCTATATAACGTTGAGGAACAAATTATAAGTGTGTGGGTGTGTGTTTTGGTGAACATTGGACTGCAAACAGAAAATGCATCACAGTTAGACAGTAGCTACTGTTAGCTGCCCTTCCGGATTAGCTTTGAGCTAACTATCTTTCCCGACCCATGTATTCATTCCATTCTAAACATAACGTCAGTTTACAAAACATGACCCGTCTATATAACGTTGAGGAACGTTATCTCCAGGGACGAGTAGCCACGTTAGTTAGCCAACAACCAGCCAGGCAGCGCCGTTGTCTCCCGGGACGAGTAGCCACGTTAGTTATCCAGCAACCAGTCAAGCTAACGTTAGCTGGCTCCAGCAGCTTGTCGATGTCGTCGGGAGCATTTTAGCCTGCTGGCTACCTAGCTCCACTTCAACCAGCATCGGGAGCTCCAGCAGCTTGTCGATGTGCTAATAGCCTCAGCAACCTAACGTTAGCTGGCTCCAGCAGATCGACAAGCTGCTGGAGCCAACCTAACGTTAGCTGGCTCCAGCAGATCGACAACGTTAGCTTGACTGGTTGCTGGCTAACTAACGTGGCTACTCGCCCCGGGAGATAACGGCGCTGCCTGGCTGGTTGTTGGCTAACTAACGTGGCTACTCGTCCCGGGAGATAACATTCCTCAACGTTATATAGACAGGTCATGTTTTGTAAACTGACGTTATGTTTAGAATGGAATGAATACATGGGTCGGGAAAGATAGTTAGCTCAAAGCTAATCCGGAAGGGCAGCTAACAGTAGCTACTGTCTAACTGTGATGCATTTTCTGTTTGCAGTCCAATGTTCACCAAAACACACACCCACACACTTATAATTTGTTCCTCAACGTTATATAGACAGGTCATGTTTTGTAAACTGACGTTATGTTTAGAATGGAATGAATACATGGGTCGGGAAAGATAGTTAGCTCAAAGCTAATCCGGAAGGGCAGCTAACAGTAGCTACTGTCTAACTGTGATGCATTTTCTGTTTGCAGTCCAATGTTCACCAAAACACACACCCACACACTTATAATTTGTTCCTCAACGTTATATAGACAGGTCATGTTTTGTAAACTAACGTTATGTTTAGAATGGAATGAATACATGGGTCTGGAAAGATAGTTAGCTCAAAGCTAATCCGGCCTGTTTAACCACTAGCTTCTGGTAGCTAATGCTGGCTGAGCAAGGAAACTAACAGTAAACGTTTTTACATGAAATACAGCCCAAAAACCCTGCTGACAAACGTTTGCTTATTAAATACATTCTATACTATAATAATACAAACGTTTCATTGCCTCTCTGTGCTGACAAAGTTGTTTAAATAAGGGGAGAAAAGTAGCTAAAACCAATGTATTTGGATGGGACAGGAAGTACTATTGGCAACCGGAAGTCAGCCGGAAGTGCCTACTTTCAATTTGTGCAAGTGGAGAATAAGTCCGCCCCTGGGACGATGACCTCTGCTGCTCTGACCTTCCCATCCGAACCATTGATCACTCTGCTCACACGGCCGGCTGGCCACGTAGCTCGGGGTAGTGACTGGTCTATGATCATCACGACGGTCCCCACGGTCAGGTTGTCCCTGTCTTTCACCCATTTCTGACGGGCTTGAAGGGAGGGTAAGTAGTGTAGGAGGAAGCGGGCCCAAAACTGGTCGGCCAGTACTTGGCTGTGTCTCCACATTCTCCGTCCGTTCATCTCGTCCTGTCTGTACACAGTCTGAGGAAGGGCAGGGTCCAGCCGCCCCATCAAGAGGTAGTTTGGGGTGATGGGGTCAACGTCAGCTACGTCACTTGAAACGTAGCCGAGGGGCTTGGAGTTCAGAACTCCCTCAATCTCAGTGAGGACCGTAGCCAGGACTTCATTGCCCACTGTCTGGGCTCCAAGTACGGTGTACATAGCAGTCTTTATTGATTGGACCTCTCTCTCCCACGTTCCCCCGAAATGGGGGGCATTCGGAGGATTGAACTGGAAGGTGACCTGAGCAGGAGCGAGGCGGATCTTGAGTTCTTCACCCATGTTCAGGAAGCTCGCTCTCAGTTCCGTGTCTCCTCCTCGGAAATTTGTCCCTTGGTCTGACAATAGCACTGAGGGGGTCCCTCTCCTCGCTTGGAACCTCCGGAATGACATGAGGAACGAGTCTGTACTCATCGACTGGAGGAGCTCAATGTGAACAGCTCTGATGGTCATGCATTTATACACGATGCCCCACCTCTTCTCTGTTCCTCTTCCCCTCTTGACGTTGAATGGGCCGAAGCAGTCCACGCCCGTGGAATGGAAGGCCCGCTCGCCGACTCTGAGGCGGCAGGGAGGCAGGTCTGCCATCTTGGGGATAATGGGCTATGCCCTCCACTTGCGACAGGTCGGGCAAGTTCGTTGGAATCGGCGTACAGCTTCTCTCCCTTGGAGTATCCAGAAGCGCCGTCGGATCTCCGCAAAGACTCGCTCGGTCCCCGCGTGGCACACCACCTCGTCGTATTTCTGAATGATCAGGTCTGTTATCCTGTGTCGGCTGCTTAGGACGATGGGATGCTTAACATCCTCGGCCAAGTCCGGGGCCCGTCTCAACCGACCACCCACCCTGATGAGGCCCTGGGCGTCGATTTCTGGGGCTAAGGTGAGGAGTCGACTGTCTGAGGGGACTGGCTTTGCCCTTATCAGACACTCCATTTCCTCTGGGAAAGAGTCTCTCTGCGCCCTCTGCAGCACAAGAAGTTCCGCTTCCTTGTAGGCAGGTGCATCGAGGTCTGTGGTGGGGGGGAGCTCCGGGTGGTGCCATAGGAATGTCCTTTTCTGGGCACTCTCCAGAGTTTGACAGTCGTCTAGGTCCGGGCCCGTTGGAGCCGGGGCTTGACTCAGCCCGCAGAACATGGACTTTTTTATTTCTGACTCGTCTTGGTTCGCCTCCCGCGGTGTGGAGATAGGCCACTTCTCCTCCGGGAGCTTGAGGAACTCTGGACCATCACTGTATGAGTTAGGACGGGTGGGGCCTAACAAAATTAATAGTTGGTTTCAGGTTGGTTGTCAGTTTGGCCATGGGTAGGTAGGGAATTTATTTTATTTTATTTTTTTATTTTATTCTTTCCCACGGCGACTATGGATAGGGAATTTCTTTATTTAATTAAAATGTTCACAACAACATGGATGCATGTACTCTGCCAGCATGTTTAATATCCATAATACTAAATGTTTGACTAAGATTTCTATGAAACTTTATTAAAAAAAAAAAAAAAAAAGAAAAAACAGATTTTTTCTTTTTTTTTATACTTTTTTCTAAAAACTCATAAAATATATTGGGTCGCACCTAAATCGGCAGGGTCGGTCGGCAACCTGAAACCAACTATTAATTTTGTTAGGCCTGAGGTCGGCTAGGGACATCCCCCGTGTGATGACATCCGCTGGGTTCTGCTTGGTGTCAACATATCTCCAACATTCCGCTCCTACCAGGTCTTGGATTTCGGATACTCTGACTCCTACGAAAACCTTGTACCGACAGGAGGCGGACTTGATCCAGGTGATCACGGTCATGGAGTCTGACCATAGGATGATCTCACACACCGGTATGGTGAGTTCACTTTGCACCATTTTAGCGAGTTGCGCGCCTACCAGAGCTGCGCAGAGCTCTAGTCGCGGGATCGACTGCTGCTTGCGGGGAGCTATCCTCGAGCGGGCCAGGACGAAGGCTACGTGGACTTCTCCTCCCTCTTCTCGAGCTCTCAGGTAGGCCACTGATCCGTACGCCACTTCAGAGGCGTCGCTGAAGACGTGCAGGTCTATCTGACACGTCTCCAGTCGCACGGTAGGGGGGGGAAGTAACTCCGCGGGATGGCAACCTCGCGGAGTAAGACAAGTTCATCCTCCCACTCTCTCCATGTGGTGGCTAGGTGCTCGGGTATGGGGTCGTCCCAGCCCTGCTCCTTGGCCCACAGTTCTCTCACCAGCATCTTCGCCCGGGTGGTGTAGGGGAGAATACACCCCATTGGGTCGTACTGGCTGGCGAGTGTTCGGTACACACTCCGCCGAGTGGTCAGTCTAGTCGTGGACGTCTCCGGATCCGTCCTCAGAGGTGTGTGCCGGTAGTGAAGAGAGTCCGTCTTGAAGCGCCAGACGAGGCCCAGGGTCATCTCTTGCGCTTCGCCTGGGGTGTGCGCCATCCAGGTCTCGCTGCTAGCGGCTTTAGTCTCTGGAGGGAGGTGCTGGAGAACTTGAGGGTCGCTACTGGCCCACTGTCGGAGGTCGAATCCACCTTTGGCTAACGAAGCCCGTAGCTTCATTAGGATGCTCTCTGCTTCTTCTGGCGTGGATACGCTCTGTAGGCAGTTGTCCACGTAGAAGCTTCGTTCAACGCTGTGTCGGACATCATCGTCGGCTCCGGGGTCTTCGGCCACGTGCTTCTGTAACGCGAACGTGGCGCAGCACGGGCTGCAGGTGGTGCCGAAGGGACCCTATATCAAATACTTTGTTCGATTTATCGATGATGTTTTCATGGTCTGGTCAGGAAACGAAATAGAGCTGTCATCCTTTTTGTCGTATTTGAACTCGTGTAGAATCCATCACTTTTAGTATGGAAAAGAGCCGAGAATCCATTCACTTCCTAGATGTAAAACTAACTAAAATTAATAACCTAATTGCCACAACTATCTACAGAAAACCAACGGATAAAAACAATCTCCTACAGTTTTCTAGTCACCACCCAGTGCCTTTAAAGAAAAGCCTGCCTGTAAGTCAACATTACAGACTCAAACGTATCTGTAGCTCTCAAGAGGAGTTCCACTCCGAAAGTGAAAATATGTTGGGACGATTTGATGAAAAGGGCTACCCAAAGCAGTGTCTTAACTCTGCCATGGCCACTGTAAACCAAATCGAAAGAAAATAACTATTCCGGAAGAAAGAAAGAAACAGAACACCAGGCACCATTAATTATGTCCTTACTTATGATCCATTTAGTTACGTTATCAAGTCCACAGTCATGAAACACTGGCACATTCTATCATCGGATAGAACGTTAAATGATCGCTTCCAACACCCTCCACGCTTTACACATAAAAGGGCTACAAACCTGAAGGACCGCCTTGTCAGAGCGGACTCGTATTCAAAGCCAGAACCTTTTATTCATAGAAGCTTCCCATGTAGATCATGCACATCTTGCAGCCACATGATCAAAACAAACACATTTCACGACTCCCACACCGGGAAGAATTACAAGATCAGATCGCTAATAACATGCAATTCCACACACATAATTTATCTATTATTCTGCCCATGTAAAAAATACTATATTGGACAGACATCCCGCAAATTAAAAATCAGATTGAACGAACACAGAAGCAATATAAAGCGGACTGACATTAATTCCCCTGTGGCACGACATTTTAACGAAATGGATCATAAAATTAATGACCTCAAGTGCATAGGTCTAGAGATGGTTTTTCTTAATAGAAGAGGTGGCAACCATGAACAACTGCTTTTGCAACGGGAATGTGTATGGATTCATCGGCTCAAATCTATGTATCCAGTTGGGATGAATGAAGAGTTCAATTTGACTCCATTCCTTTAGCTATCATAAGTTATTGTTGTGGCTGAGTAGTCGTTCAACACAGCAGGAGACGATATTTCCAATTTCAACAGGCAATTTATTTAAAGAAAGAAAGTTTAACAGCAGAGCTATGGATCTAGCAGACGGTCACCACAGCTGAACAAAAACACTCTAACCTCCCAACCCCCGTGCCCCCCAGATAATACCTTCCCAGCCCTGCCCCCACATGACAGATATGATGACGTGACATATTATATCAGATATGACATGACGTACATTAAGATGACACATAGATTTAACATCGAAGAGAGATAAAACATTAAGATGACACATAGATTTAACATCGAAGAGAGATAAAGCTGGAGTCTGGAGTCAAGATTAAAATGAGTGTGTGTGTATGTGAGTGAGTGAGATGTGTGTGTGTATGTGAATATGAAAGAGTATATGTGTGTGTGTGAAAGAGAGAACAAGATGTGATGTACAAGATTAAAAGGACAAGATGTGATGTACAAGATTAAAAGGACAAGATGTGATGTACTCGAAATGTCTATCTGTCCCTATCTGTCATGTACTTAAAGTTGTTTTAAGAACATCAGCCGGACTGTCGCCCTAGTGTCTTTCAGCACTTCTAGTTGACCTATATTAAACTAGCCCACCCTATATACACATTTTCCACAACATTCCCCCATTTGGGGCTATCCCTAGTCCCACCCAAATCATATAACCAAGAAAATGTGAACGTCTAACTAAACGAGAAACCATATTTATATAATAAAAGTTTAAATGCCTAATCTAAACAAGAAACCTCGCTTTGACCCTTTTAACCTCCTTCCAGTTAAGAGTACCCTCCTCCCATTCGGATGCACTCCTTCCCCTACTTAGATGCACCTCTCCCCGTAAGGTTTAGGCAGTCCGCTACGACGCAACAACCAGCTCCTTTCTTAGGACTGCCTTGTCCGACGTCGGCCCCTCTCCCCCAACAGAGATGCAGGTCTCCACTTCCGGGCTAAGGTCTCCTCACATGAACAGAAGAAGTCCCCTTATTTTACCTTCAGGTGTAGTTTTAAGACCCTTTCCAATCTTAGGAGTGACAGTCCAGATTCCTCTGAATTGACACCCCTTACCCTTCTGCTTCCCAGTGGTTCTTTTCAAACCTGCTGATCACAGAAGCACAACTCGCCTACTAACGCATTCGGTTTCGGCTTATTGTGGCCTGACTGTACATTGAGCCCGACGCATTTATGCCCATACTGTCCAGTCACCTCACAGTCCCACTTCCTGCGTTTCTGTGACTATAAGCAGGGTCATAATGCTCATCGGACCGACCGGTGACGCAGTCGATAGAGATCTCATAGTCCATCATCAAGTCAGGACCCCAAGCGGTTGAGGTCCGTAGTACCTCTCAGCCACTCAGTTTTGAAACCTACGGTCTGATCCCCACCCCACTTGCTATGGGTATGGAAACTTTGACCGTTTTCACCAGCCTAGCCTGTTCCCAGCAGGTGCTGTGCCCCTTCCGGTGCACTGCCCCACTTCTAGGTGTGGACCGTCGTCCACGTACCACCCAGTGCCCACACTAACTTACGTGCGACGTTTCCTGGGCCGACTAGACGGTAACACAGTAAGATGTTGGTCATCTTGCCAGACACGAGGGCCTTCAGTTTCTCCCCAGCAACTATAGAATGGATTTAACGTGCCCAGGGAATCTTCCGATTCCACCGCCGCCTGTTACAGGGTAGAGGTTCGGGGAGCCTACCCCCTCCCTACCCTGTTGGTAAAAGTAATGACGCCTGCCGCGGACGTTAAGTTGGTAAAGTTCCTATAATAACTTTACGAAACAACATTATCTATAAACAAAAAACTAGTACACTGATTAATGAACGGTCTTACAACCTGATACCCCCAATGTACTGTGTTTTTTGTTCCATACAGAGTTGTAAATTATATATTGTATATTGTATTGACATCGGCTCAAATCGATGTATTCCATCTGGGATGAATGAAGAGTCCAGTTTGGCTCCATTCCTGTAGATGCTATCCTAAGTTATCTACTATATGAGCTCCATTTATTTAGGTACTATCCAAAGTTATCTACTGTATGAGAGAGAAAAACTAGTACACTGTTTAATGAACGGTTTAACAACCTGATGCACCCCAATGTACTGTCTTTTTTTATTCCATACAGGTTTGTAAATATTGTAATATGTATCAATTTGTTGTTTTCATATATTACCATCATACACATTTATGTGATATTGTGATATCTACTTGTCAATCTAGCCCTGCTACTAATCATGACGTCAACCTAGCCTGTTAACTGATTGCCGATTGTTCCCACCTGTTGTCAAGTACAGCCTATTTAAGTTGTGTTTGTCACATTTGTCATTTGCACACTGATGAAGGCCGGATGGCTGAAAACGTTTTGTGCCTTTTAACAACTTGAAAATAAAAACAACGATATTCCGAGTGCGGTCCCTACCTCCCTTTTTTTGCAACTTAATTAATGTTGGACTACGCACCTGTCTGAGCGCAGTGGTTACCCCCCTTTTTCCGCCGAAGGGGAGTACCTCCCATTGGTATATCGAGGGTTGTTCGTCGTCGAGCCTCTCCCTCCACAGAAACCTCAGTAAAGGCTTGTCTTCCTCCATCAGTCGAACTTGTAGGAACATCCCCTTGATGTCGCCGCTGATGGCCACTTTGTCCTGACAAAAGCGTATCAGGACGCCGAGGAGGGAGGGTCCGAGTGTAGGACCGGGCAGGAGTAGGCTATTCAGATTCTGCTGTCCAATCTGATGACTGCAATTGAACACAATGTGGTTCTTTCCGTTGTGGGTGACCTTGTGGTGGGGCACGTACCAGGACTCTGTCGTCCCTTCTGCCTCGTGGTCATTGATTTTCTTTATGTGGCCGGCCGTTACCAGCTTCTTGATCTCGGCGCGATAGATCGTTGCTTGTGGGGGATTCTTGGCGAGGCGCCGCTCGGTGCTCTGTAGGTAGTGGTGCGTCGCTCCCTTAGGCACGTGCAGAGTGGGCATCCCTTCCCGCCTCAAGAGTGGGGTTGCGTATCTTAGCACTCCGTCGACCTCGACCCTCGTAGTCTTCTGCTCTAGTAGAGCGATGGCATACTTGTCCTCCTTGGACCGAACCATCTTGCGTTCGTTCTTGAATGGCAGCGCGTCTAGTGTCCATAGCCTCTCAACGTGCTGTAGGAGAGTGTTGTCTGTGTCGCTCGCCTTGGTGTAAAGGCAGCGTGTGGACGTTGGTCGGCTGGAAGGCCCGGAGAGGGGGCCCTGGAGTGTCCACCCCAGTCGGGTCTTAACCGCGGCTGGGCATCCTCTGGGTCCGATGTGGACCGCATCAGTTGGGACAATGAGGTCCGCGTGGTCGGAGCCAATGAGTAGGGTCGGTGTAGCGCCGCTGATGAGCGGTATGGGCAGTTGGCGTAGGTGGTCGTACTTTTCCCTCAGCTGTGGGATGGGGTAATCGTAGCGGGACAAACCTATGTCGTAGCTCGTGAACGCCTTGCTGATGGCGTACCGCTTCTCAGGCTGGTCGATCGCTGCAATGGTGAACGAGACGTTTTCACCTTTGATTGTCTTTAAGTCTCGACGAATGGTACGGAGGGTCATGGTCTCCTCTGGGCCCCGCAGGTCCAACTGGGTCGCGGCGGAGGCGAGGAGGAGTGTCTTCTCCGACCCGTCATCGAGGACGGCGTAGGTGTCGAGTACCTTGTCCCTGTGACTGAGGAATACTCGTACCACCTTGAGGAGCACCCTGGAGCTCCCACTCTTTGCGGGGTCGATGTAGAGTACTTCTGCTCTAGAGTTACTTTGTGGAGCTGGGTTTCGCTTGTTGCTCTCGTGCAGTGCTTCGAGGTGAGCGCCGTTACACTTGCCACACTTCTTCTTAAGGAGGCATTCTGCTGCCATGTGGCCGCTCGCGCAGCGGAAGCAGCGGCAGTTAGCTTTAATCCACTGACTTACTTCAACGGTGGTCAGTTTCTTGAATGCGTCGCACTGTGACAGCCAGTGTTCGTTGTCGCAGTATTGACATGCGATCTTCCATTTCCCCTTGGCGGGGGGGTTGTGACTCTTCTGTCGTGACACCGACTCGGCCTGGTGCATCACTGTGATGGGCCTGCTTTGGTCTTTAAACCTCCTCGGTCCCTCTTTAAAGTTCGAGCCACCCCATGCGAAGGTGTCAATTCTTAGGCTGCTAACCTCCCTGGCTAGGAAGTCAGCAAGATCCAGCAGTGACTGTTCTGGGGCATTCGGGTCACGGTAGTTTCGTTGCCGCCGAAAGCGTTCTTGGCGGAATGGGGGGAGCTTCTCCAATATGCGCTCCATGTTGGAGTTGGCGTACAACTCGTACATCCCCTTCTCTCGTTGGGACCCGAGCATCCCTACTAGGGACTGTACTTTGACGGATAGGTCGTCCAGGGCTCGGTTGTCTTTAGCCGGGGGGAGACGTTCGATCTCACGTATCTCCTGAATGACATAGTCCCATGTACGTCCGTAACGTCCGTCGAGGGCCGCCAGGGCGTCGGAATAGGGAGTTTGTGAATTGGAGTATGCCAGCGCAATGTTGTGCGCTCTAGTTACCTTGAGATGCTTAAGGAGAATGGCATACTTGTATGGCTCGTCCTGTACATTGTCTCTAGGCACATACGCAGCTCGGTATACTGTGCTCGGTCTTCTCTTGTGAAGTCTGGGAATATGGGGGTCCCAATGTAGGGTGCCATAGATGGCTGTGACACTGACGCACGTGGGGGAGAGGCATCCGCGGCGAGTCTCCCTGTGCGTTGGGTCGTTGGTTCGTGCTGGGCGGGAACCAGGGGGTGGGTTGCCAGGCGCTAGTCCTCAGTGCCGTCTGGTGCTCGAACTCCCCGCTGGGGCGTGTTGGGGGTTCATGACGCAGCGTGTCGGGACTGACAGTCAGGCTTTGTAGTCGCTCGGCTAGTTGCTCTGCAACGTAGACAGGTTCTTCCCTTAGGCGGGTTCCCGTGTAGCTTCGTCGGGTCGGTGAGGGTGCCCTCGACCCTTGGCGTGATGATCTCCGGGAGCTCAGGGTGGAAGAATGGGGAGTTACATTCTGGAGTGCTTGCGCCATCATTTGGGCTTGTAGTCGGTCTCGCTCCATGTTTTCTTCAGCCTGGAGGCGCCTCTCTTCCAGTCTGAGATCAGCCTGGAGGCGTCTCTCTTCCAGTCTGAGGTGTTCGCGCTCACTCTCTCGTTGCGTCCTGAGACGTTCACACTCACTCTCTCGTTGCGCCTGGAGGCGGTCCCTTTCCGCCGAGGCGGTTATCGTGGCGATCAGGACTTGCGCTAGCCTCCTATCGGCTCCGCTTGGGGAGGACGCTGATGATGGTGATTTGGAGCTGACTGGGCTTGGCGGTGACCTGGTCTTCTCACGCGCTCCGAGGTCCATCTCGGAGGCGCTGTACTCTGTCTTCTCTCGCGCTCCGAGGTCCCTCTCGGGGGCGCGGTACTCTTTCTTTTCATGCGCTCCGAGGTCCATCTCGGGGGCGCGATGCTTTCTTCTTTCGTGCGCTCCGAGGTCCATCTCGGGGGTGCGGTGTTCTGTGGGTATTAGGGATGGGTACCTTTCACATTTGAACCGATACCGGTACCGGTACCTGTGAATCGATACCGGTACCCAACGGTACCTTTTTTCTGTACTTTAGTCTCAAGAAATTTAATTTACCTACCTTAGTCGTAAAAAAAATCCAAACTTCAAATAACTACAATTTCGACAGTTTTCGGCTCGTCATTGCTCCGACTGCTTTGTTGTTGAATCAAGTCAAATCCTAGGTAAGCATATATTGTGCGTGTGAACGTTGACATGAAAAAAATATTAAAAATTAAAAAAAAATTAATAATTTTTTTTTTTGGTTTCTCACTTGATTCGATACTCGGTAGTACCGACGTGTTTCGGTTCGGTACCTCAAAAGTACCGAATTCGGTACCCATCCCTAGTGGGTATAGTCAAGTCATGCACCGCTTGTCCCCCCCTGTAAGCTAAGTCAGTTTCACTTAAACTAGCTTGGGTCTCTACATCTAGGGTTGACTCCTCTGTAAGGTTGGGCATGCTTGAGCTACCAAGGCTATCCCTGCTTAATATCCTCTTGGATAAGCTATGAGGTAAATCTACAGCGTAGCCCTCCAAGTAGGGAGGGGGCTGACGCTGGCGCCTAGGGCACGCTAATGGGGGAGAGCTGGTTGGAGAGTGTCCGCCGCTGGCCATATTATCACTAATATTATTATTACTGATACCCTCCGGCTCGAAGGACCAATTGTAGCTAAGGGGCTACACAACCCTGACTGTATTGAAATGCTAGATTAAACCACTACTAAAGAATATTAATTAGCCAGACAGCATAGGTACACAAAATGGCGGACACTATTAACTGCGAGGAGACAGTGATACAAAGTTGAATAATCACTTTAATAGTAATAGAAAGCATACATATTATACATAGCGCAGATTAGGGGTGGACGGTATGGTCTAAAATTTATATCACGGTATAATTTGAAGCATAGACGGTAACGGTATATATCACGGTATCAGTGTTTCTGTTAGAATATTTTTTTTGCCTGATAGGCAGGCTATATAAAGAATGACATCCTCAAGGCATGTAGATTTATAATATTTTAACTTAAAACTAGGCTACTTTTGCGTATAAAGTCATTATATTCCAAATAAAATAAGTCCCGAGTCGAGACTCCTGCTCCCATTGCAAACAGCGGGGCTGGATTTTGCTAGAAGCATATGTAGCTGCAGAGCCGCAGAGCGAATTGAATTGAATAAGAATTGAGACAAAGGTGCCACTCGTCCTCAGCTTTAAGAATTGACAATTGTGTCAACAAATTGACACATGTGTCAACAAATTGACACACAAAATGCTTAGAGACGATGGGGGTCAGAACGGCGCAAGGGTGGGGGGGCGCTGTTTGACGGGCCTGTGACCAGACCTGAAAGAGCCCCTGGCTCTGCGGCTCTGCAGCTGCATGCTATTCGCAAATCCACTGCTGCAGCCGTCCTCCCGGCTCCCGCTGCTGCCGTCGTTATCATAACACTACACACATATCGTAATGTTTACAGCAAACTGTAGTTGATCACCAGGTATGTTTTATTAACGTAGAATAATTCATATAAGAAAAACGATAGGGAATTATCTTACCTTTCTCCACTGGTTAAAAATGCCAGGAACTGAAATTGAAACTTGCTGTGCGCCGCGGTGATATGTGTTTATTATGAAATGACAATTGCGTGTTGACACGCCCACTGTGCGAAGCCTCCTAAATAACTTTTTCCAGTTTGCACATATCCATTATCTATGACTAATTCTATCTATTTTTAGGGGCAAATGCGATTGAAATAGTCGCGCTGTGGTTACATGACGTCATTGCTATTTTAGAGCTGCTCGGTTACACGGTATAGTCAAAATCCATACCGTAGAGCAAATTAATACCGTTTATACCGTATACCGTTTATACCGTCCACCCCTAGCGCAGATCTCCTTTAATACGATAATGTCAATGCAATAGTGTTGTCACGATACTGGAATTTCGACTTCGATACGATACCTTGAAAAGTATCGATACTTCGATACCATTTCGATACAATATATATATTATTATTATTATTTTTTTTTTTAACAAATTTAGCTTTTGTTGCTGGTTGATTCTCCTCAGCTTCGAGTCTGGTACTATAAGAAAAGATAAATATAACACTTTTAAAACCCTTTGTTTATCTTTAGATCACACATTTAAAAATAACTGTTCATCTCACTTCAATAATTTTTATTGCAAATGCAGAACATGGTATTTTCTCAAGCAGACAGATGTAAACACTGTAATCTGTGTTGCATGTACCTCACAAACTGAACAGTTAGTAACAGTTTTGATTTAAAGATAACGAGAGCAAGCGAGAGAGAGAGAGAGGTATCGGTAGATAGAGAGAGAGAGAGAGAGAGAGAGGTAGCGGTAGATAGAGAGAGAGAGAGAGAGAGAGAGAGAGAGAGAGAGAGAGAGAGAGAGAGAGCGAGAGAGAGAGAGAGAGGTAGCGGTAGATGGAGAGAGACAGAGGCTATGCTCGGAGCATTTTAGTAATGTTACATTTTCAACAAGATTGCTGCTATTTAAACACTTGGTGGAAACGGGGTAACGTTAACCTTATGTCGACTGTAGTATTGTATGACCTCGACATAACGTTTACACGTTAACGTTACTCCGTTTCCATGCAGTATTTATAACGGTGGCCAGCTAAGCTAAGGGGGCTAACTGCTAGCAGTAGCTAACGTTAGCTGGTAACGTTACAACGAAGCAGCTGTTGATATTATGCGCCATCAGTAGACAACGTATCATGTATTAAACTAGAGTTAATGGTTTAATGCTTCAGTCACAGTGACGTTGAAAGAGCAGCTGTCACGAACCTCTTTCATTTCTTTATGGAGATCGGCGCTGGCACTGCTATAACACCGCTTGCAAATAGCATTGGGGCATTTGTAGCTTGTCCTTCGTTGTTTACTTGAAACCCGAAGTACCTCCAAACAGCACTTCTGCTGCTTTCTTTATCCACAAGCACAAGTTGCGGAAGCTCTGCATTTACCATCTTCAGCTAAAATGTTTGTTTACTAACTGAAGAAGACGGCTCTCTGTGACTCTGTGAGGGGGAGGGCTGGACTCGGAGGAGCCGGGGGGGCAAGCACGCTGAGCGCTCTGAACAGCGCGTCAACAACTTGCGGTAGAACACTCGCCAGCTGGTACCGATACTGCAGAAAGTATCGGTACTTCGGGAAATGAGTATCGAAGCCTTTTTAAATATTCAGTATCGATATGTATCGATACTTCGATATTTTTGACAACACTACAATGCAACAATGTCAGAGGTAACGATAGTCCTGAACTACGAGTACTCGACCATTGATGCTTGGAATGGAGTGAGAAGAAGCGAGCAGCATGGGGAAAGCAAGATGGCAGGGTGGAGACGGTAATTCTCTGGAGCTCCTACTCCAGAGAGCCGCAGACAAACTTGGGATAATCCTGTCGTCGCTGGTGAGGAGGGTCTCGTACGGACCGGGTTCCTGTATTCCTAGCGCCCGATGGCAGGATTAATAGCTATTAGTCCAAAAAGCCCGTTGGCATGGTTGCTAGCTAGTTACTGTAGCCCTTGTACGTACTTAGGCCAACCCGCATGTCGTCTTCAATAGGTAGTTAAATCCAGAACGCCGCTGGGTTCAGCTATAAGTCTCTCAACGTTACTTCGCTCGAACAAGTCACTATACTGTGCCAATAGTGGCTCGACAATATTATGTGGTATCTAATTAGCTGTACAGCTCTCTGTCAAGATACGTTGCTTGCCGTCCTGTTACTGCTGCCAAACATTTCTTCTATAACACACACTCTGTCCAGGCATGTCCCAAGAACCCCGCGCATGCACTCACGCTGTCTACGGCGTTAAGAGTGGAACATATACAAATAAGCGAATGATGAATACTGGTAGGTAAACAGATGACGTGAAAATATATATCTTATATATATAAACAATATATATAATCTCCCAATAATCTGGACCTTCAGAACAGCTCCAGACTCATGGTATGTCGTTTCAGGCCCCGGTCAAGGCCGTTGTGGGAAAGTGGTCCGTCCTCTGAACCTGGTGGTGTTGTTGTCCAGCAGGGAGCACTCTGTCCTCTGGACCTGGTGGTGTTGTTGTCCAGCAGGGAGACCCTCTGTCCTCTGGACCTGGTGGTGTTGTTGTCCAGCAGGGAGCACTCTGTCCTCTGGACCTGGTGGTGTTGTTGTCCAGCAGGGAGCACTCTGTCCTCTGGACCTGGTGGTGTTGTTGTCCAGCAGGAAGACACTCTGTCCTCTGGACCTGGTGGTGTTGTTGTCCAGCAGGAAGACACTCTGTCCTCTGGACCTGGTGGTGTTGTTGTCCAGCAGGGAACACTCTGTCCTCTGGACCTGGAGGTGTTGTTGTCCAGCAGGGAGCACTCTGTCCTCTGGACCTGGTGGTGTTGTTGTCAGGCAGGGAGCACTCTGTCCTCTGGACCTGGTGGTGTTGTTGTCCAGCAGGGAGCACTCTGTCCTCTGGACCTGGTGGTGTTGTTGTCCAGCAGGGAGCACTCTGTCCTCTGGACCTGGTGGTGTTGTTGTCCAGCAGGGAGCACTCTGTCCTCTGGACCTGGTGGTGTTGTTGTCCAGCAGGGAGCACTCTGTCCTCTGAACCTGGTGGTGTTGTTGTCCAGCAGGTAGACACTCTGTCCTCTGGACCTGGTGGTGTTGTTGTCCAGCAGGGAGACCCTCTGTCCTCTGGACCTGGTGGTGTTGTTGTCCAGCAGGTAGACACTCTGTCCTCTGGACCTGGTGGTGTTGTTGTCCAGCAGGGAGTACTCTGTCCTCTGGACCTGGTGGTGTTGTTGTCCAGCAGGGAGACACTCTGTCCTCTGGACCTGGTGGTGTTGTTGTCCATCAGGGAGACACTCTGTCCTCTGGACCTGGTGGTGTTGTTGTCCAGCAGGGAGACACTCTGTCCTCTGGACCTGGTGGTGTTGTTGTCCAGCAGGTAGACACTCTGTCCTCTGGACCTGGTGGTGTTGTTGTCCAGCAGGGAGACACTCTGTCCTCTGGACCTGGTGGTGTTGTTGTCCAGCAGGGAGACACTCTGTCCTCTGGACCTGGTGGTGTCGTTGTCCAGCAGGGAGACCCTCTGTCCTCTGGACCTGGTGGTGTTGTTGTCCAGCAGGGAGCACTCTGTCCTCTGGACCTGGTGGTGTTGTTGTCCAGCAGGTAGACACTCTGTCCTCTGAACCTGGTGGTGTTGTTGTCCAGCAGGGAGACCCTCTGTCCTCTGGACCTGGTGGTGTTGTTGTCCAGCAGGGAGACCCTCTGTCCTCTGGACCTGGTGGCGTTGTTGTCCAGCAGGGAGACCCTCTGTCCTCTGGACCTGGTGGTGTTGTTGTCCAGCAGGGAGCACTCTGTCCTCTGGACCTGGTGGTGTTGTTATCCAGCAGGGAGACACTCTGTCCTCTGGACCTGGTGGTGTTGTTGTCCAGCAGGGAGACCCTCTGTCCTCTGGACCTGGTGGTGTTGTTGTCCAGCAGGCAGCAGGTAGACACTCTGTCCTCTGAACCTGGTGGTGTTGTTGTCCAGCAGGGAGCACTCTGTCCTCTGGACCTGGTGGTGTTGTTGTCCAGCAGGGCGTACTCTGGACCTGGTGGTGTTGTTGTCCAGCAGGGAGCACTCTGTCCTCTGGCAGTAAAAATGCCCCTATTATGGTGAGTGCCATTCCTCAGATGAGATGTTTTTTTTTTTTTTTTTATCTTTTCCCCCCCTCCTTTTTCCGATTTTTTTCCCATCCCACTGTTAGTCGTTATGCCAATTCCCAACCCCCTTCATGGTTGTTGCGCACTCCCCCCTACTGTTGGTCCGGGAGGCCGGAGACTGTCACATGCTTTCCTCCGACGCATGTGCAGCCAGCCGGCAGCCAGCCTGGCAGCACAGATTCTCACCGGGAGAGTGTAACGTGTGGAAGGTCACACTACCTCCCTCCAGATCCTACCCTCGCTGTGCAGGCGCCCCGACTGAACTGTAGGGGTTGCTGTCCACAACGCCCAGGAGCCACCCATCAGCTTTCTCACCCCTAACACTGCCAATTGTGTTAGTATGAACGACCAGCCAAGCTGATAGCAACGCCGAGAGCTGGATTAGAACCCAGCGTCTCCAGCGTTGATGGCGAGCGCCTTGCCCACTACACCACCTAGCCGCCCTCAGATGAGATGTTATCACCTTTGGTCGTTAAAGAACCCAGGGTGTCTGTCATAAAGACGGTTCCCAGACGTTCCTGGCCAAATTCCCAACCAGGTCTCTGACATCAAGGCCACCTTACCATCCCTTCCTCTTAATTGGCTGGTATCAATCCCAGTTTCCTGAGCCTTTCAGCCATTGTGTAGTGTGATGTGTGCCTGGTGCCAGTGTCTCGCAGCCATTGAGAATGTAGCCCAAGGTTGGGTGCTACCCAGTGGTGAAGGAGGAAATTTACATCCTACACTGTAAAGTGCTTTGAGTGTCTAGAAAAGCACTATATAAATGCAATGATCATTCATTCATAGTTTCAGGTCATGACTATGAATTACATGCAACAGTATTGATTCTGAATTCCAACTCAACTCCTTAACTAGCGACAGTGGCTCTGGAGGTAGAACGGCTGTCTGGTAATTGGAAGGTTGCCGGTTCGATTCCCACACCTCCCTGGCAGCGTGTCCAAGTGTCCTTGAGAAAGAAAATTAACCCCTCATTTCTCCCAATGAGCAGACCAGGCACCTTGCACCATTGGGTGTGTGAATGTGTGAGTGAATGGGTGAATGTGAGGAACAAAATTGGAAAGCGCTTTGAATGAAAGAGTTATATAAATGCACCATGTCCATTTACCATTTAACACACACATAAGAAAGAGACATAGAGATAAAGTAGCACTCTTATCCGACCCAGATTTGACCGTTGGGCTTTAAAGTTTAAACCCCTCTGATTTTCTAATTCTCTCTGACACAAAAGTCAAAACTCCACTCCAGAACTCTGACTTGTATTGTTAAAAGTAGAAGTGTTTACACTCACAGATATTATGGCTAGATGATGCCTTAACCACAAGCTAAATTTTGTATTGATTTGCTTGATTTATTTGGATGTATCTTAGCTAACTGACTATGATCATCCAAGAATCATGAATAATCCAACACCAATCTCTCTGAGCAGGGTTTTGGTATGAGATTTGTTAAAAAGGGTACACAACAGGGATATTGTACATCCCACTATCAAAGTATCTACTTGAATCTGCTGTGCAAACTAAACTGAGTGTGTTTGGTTAGAGACTCTATCTCCACGCCTCTCTCTCTCTCTCTCTCTCTAAGAGACAGTAGGCTACAGTAGACACTAGGGTTGTCACGATACCAACATTTTTGTTTCGATACTATACCAATATGAATTTTGATACTTTTCGATACTTTTCCTCAAAATCAGGGAAACACTCTCAGATGTCATTATTGTTCTTTATTTTAAAACACAACAATGAACAATGACAAGAATAAATAAATTAAATTAAAAGCAATGGCATTCAAAATACTGGAGAACTTTTTTTGCACTCAAAACAGTTGCTGTACAAGGTTTCTGAACCCAGCTTTCTCAACTGTATATATATTGGAACTTGGTCTACACAGATGAACTCTGCGACTGCCCTGTTGAGCCTTTTATCATCTTTGGGCTAATTTGTGTACTTAATATGCTGCTCAAAAAAAGCTGGGAGGTTAGGTTGCTTCTGAGTGGGGGAAGTAACCCAGGCAACTACCACCCTGTTTCTATTCTTACCTCCATCTCGAAAGTCATGGAAAAAATAGTATACGAACAGGTCGAAAAGTACCTTGCGGAAAAAATCAAATCTACGAATTCCAATCTGACTTCAGAACATCCCACTCCACTGACACATGCCTTCTCTATTTGAACGACCACATCAAACAAGAGGTGGACGTGGGCAAATACTGTGGCATGGTCATGCTGGACCTACAAAAGGCCTTCGACACTGTCAATCACTCCATTCTGATTGACAAGCTAAAAGCAATTGGTTTTGATAGTCTATCAGTGAGCTGGATGCAATCCTACCTGCAGGGGAGAGAACTATGGTGGAGGTAAACGGTACCCTATCCCCCCGCCCCTCCCAGTGAGCTGTGGTGTTCCACAAGGAAGCATACTAGGGCCGTTACTGTTCCTAATTTATGCAAATTACATGTTGTCAGCTTGTGACTGCAACTTGTTCTTGTTCGCGGACGACTCAGCCCTGCTGGTCTCTGACAAGAACAAGTTACAGGTTGAAAAAACCCTCAGCTCAGAACTCGGCAGAATCTGCACCTGGCTCGCTGATAACAAACTATCATTACACCTGGGTAAAACAGAGTCCATTTTCTTCGGATCAAATAACAAACTCAGCAAGACCGACGGCTTCTCAGTTACAGTGGGTGACAATATTGTCACAAGGAAATATGAAATTACATACCTGGGTTCCATCCTAAAGGCAAATCTTTCCTGTGACAAAATGGCATCCAATGTAATCAAAAAAGTCAACCAACAAACTAGATTCTTGTACCGGATGTCCTCTCTGGTAAACAAGAATACCCTGAAGACTCTGGCAGGAGCACTCATTCAAGGGTACTACGACTATGCTTGCACCTCATGGTACCAAAGCACCTCAAAGGCACTAAAAACAAGATTACAAACATCACAAAACAAACTGGTCAGAGTACTACTTGACCTTACTCCTAGAACCCACCTCACCCCTGCCCACTTTGACTACCTAGGATGGCTTAGAGTAGACGACAGAGTACAGCAACTTGCAATGGGCCTGGTCTACAAGATACACTACACCACACAGGTACCCATGTACATGTCGAAATACTTCCCAAAGGTCAGTGAATACCACGACCACAACACCAGAGGGAGTTCCACAAAATATGTGCAACCCAGATTCGGCACAAACAAGGGACTAAACACTAGGGATGCTCGATATTGGCTTTTTTACCGATACCGATATTCCGATATTGTCCAACTCTTAATTTCCGATACCGATATCAACCGATATCAACCGATACCGATATATGCAGGGTTTCCCCGTCCAAAAAACTGAATAATTTCAGGTAACTAATAATTTCACTGGATATATATAACAAATATTGTTATTGTTTTTTTTTTGTTTTTAAACCGATACCGATATTTTCCGATATCACATTTTACTGCCGATATCGGCCGATAATATCGGTCGGCCGATAATATCGGACATCCCTACTAAACACATTTCGCAATTATGCCACAACAATGTGGAACGCCCTACCCACAGCCGTAAAAAGATGTGAATCCCTACCCACATTCAAAACCGCTCTTAAAGAGCACCTACGGGAGGCTGCAATTCGAAACTGGCCACCGTAAAGGTCCAACCCCCCCCCCCCCCAAATAGACAGTCTCCTCCCCACCATATGTATATATTTGTATATATTTTCTCCCCACCGTATGTATATTTTTTCTCCCGCCCGCCCAGCCCCTCCTAATGTACAGTCTCCTCCCCATCATATGTATATATATATAATCTCTGTTAGGATGAATGAATGAATGAATGAATGAATGAATGAATTAATGAATGAATGAAAACTTTATTTAACAGATTGCAGAATGGGTACAATACAGTACGGCTCAATACATACAATTGTTAAGGGGATGCAGACCTGAGAAAGACGTTTGTCTTGTTTCCATCAGGGTCCCCCATTTTCAATTCATATAGACATTTATGACATACACAACATACATGACATTTATGGCATAGGGACATATAGGTATTTAGTACTGATACATTTGTGACATAGGCGGTATTCAAATATACAGTACTGTTACCCCTAGATCCTGACAGAGTATATACATATGATGGGGAGGGGACTGTACATCTATTGGTAACAGACAGTACTGTACATTTGCATATCATATATGTCACAAATGTAACAGTACTATATACCTGTATCCCTGTATGTCATGTATGTCCCTATGCCATAAATGTCATGATGTCATGTATGTTGTGTATGTCATAAATGTCACTATGAATTGAAAATGGGGGACCCTGATGTAAACAAGACAAACGTCTTTCTCTGGTCTGCACCCCCTTAACAATTGTGTGTATTGAGCCGTACTGTATTGTACCCATTCTGCAATATGTTAAATAAAGTTCATTCATTCATTCATGTAGGATAGTTCTATGTACTGACCACAGGCATGTAGGATAGTTCTGTCTGACCACAGACATGTAGGATAGTTCCATGTACTGATCACAGACATGTAGGATAGTTATACTGACCACAGACATGTAGGATAGTTATACTGATCACAGACACGTAGGATAGTTATGTACTGATGCGTATTTACGTATCAAGTTTGATTGGAAGCTGGAATCAAAATGCTTGAATCTTCCGATATTGTAACACAGGCCTGTGTCAAGCTAGCTAGCTAACAACAATATGACTTTCTGTCAGAATCTTTCTAAATAAAAGAACGTAGTCTATATAAACTATAGCTCAATACAGCCGAGAGAAAAAGCAGTATACCATCACATGTAAAAGGTGTAAGACATTTTAAAACATAGCCTACCTGGCATTATCTAGTTTCATAAAAGATAAGTGATGATAAAGGAGTGTACAGTAGGTACAGGATATAGTCCGAATCAGGCCGTGGTCCTAGAGGCGTGCTTACGAAACCAAGCCGCATTTCTCGGAGACGCTCTCTGATTGGCACTGACGCGTTTGCCCAATCCGTGACGAGCTGTGTCTTTGCCCATTTCCACGTCAAACAGCCTGCAACCTACCTGGCGTTCTATCGCCATGCTCAGTCTAAAGACAAACTCTAACCTTAACCAACTTCGAAGAGTGCCTAGGCTTAACCGGTGTAGAAACAGGCGTCGGCCAATCAGAGAGCGTTGTTCAAGTTATGACCGATATAATAAACACTCTTGACGACCTCCTTTAACTCCATAGGTTGTGGTGTTTATTATCCTTCTCGTAGACACCTCCACACAGCGTTGTTTCGGTAGCATACATGGAATTAACAATTAATTGATAGCCTATCAGTGAGCTGGATGCAATCCTACCTGGAGGGGAGAGAACAGATGGTAGAGGTAAACGGTACTCTATCCCCCCCCCTCACAGTGAGCTGTGGTGTTCCACAAGGAAGCATACTAGGACCGCTACTCTTCCTAATTTATGCAAATGACATGTCGTCAGCCTGTGACTGCAACTTGTTCCTGTTTGCGGACGACTCAGCCCTGCTGGTCTCTGACAAGAACAAATTGCAGGTTGAAAAAACCCTCAGCACGGAACTAGGCAAAATCTGCATATGGCTCGCTGATAACAAACTATCATTACACATGGGCAAAACAGAGTCCATTCTCTTCGGTTCAAATAACAAACTCAGCAAGACCGACGGCTTCTCAGTTACAGTGGGTGACAATATTGTCACAAGGAAAGACGAAATTACCTACCTGGGTTCCATCCTAGAGGCAAATCTTTCCTGTGACAAAATGGCATCCAATGTAATAAAAAAAGTCAACCAACGAACTAGATTCTTGTACCGGATCTCCTCTCTGGTAAACAAGAATACCCTGAGGACTCTGGCAGGAGCACTCATTCAAGGGTACTATGACTATGCGTGCACCTCATGGTACCAAAGCACCTCAAATGCGCTTAAAACAAAATTACAAACATCACAAAACAAACTGGTCAGACTACTACTTGACCTGAACCCCAGAACCCACCTCACCCCTGCCCACTTTGCCAACCTAGGATGGCTTAGAGTAGACGACAGAGTACAGCAACTTGCAATGGGCCTGGTCTACAAGATACACTATACGACCGGGGTGCCCATGTACATGTCAAAATACTTCCCAAAGGTCAGTGAATACCACAACCACTACACCAGAGGAAGCTCAACAAATCATGTTAAACCCAGATTCGGCTCAAACAAGGGACTAAACACGTTTCGCAATTATGCCACAACAATGTGGAACGCCCTACCCAAAGCTGTAAAGGAATGTGAATCCCTGCCCACATTCAAAACCGCCCTTAAAGAGCACCTACGGCAGGCTGCAATTCGAAACTGGCCACCGTAAATGCCCAAAACCCCCACCACCTCCTAATAGACAGTCTCCTCCCCACCGCATGTATATATTCCCTCCCCGCCGTATGTATATTCCCCTCCCACCCACCCACCCCCTCCTAATGTACAGTCCCCTCCCCATCATATGTATATACTCTGTCAGGATCTAGGGGTAACAGTACTGTATATTTGAATACCGCCTATGTCACAAATGTATCAGTACTAAATACCTATATGTCCCTATGCCATAAATGTCATGTATGTTATGTATGTCATAAATGTCTATATGAATTGAAAATGGGGGACCCTGATGGAAACAAGACAAACGTCTTTCTCAGGTCTGCATCCCCTTAACAATTGTATGTATTGAGCCGTACTGTATTGTACCCATTCTGCAATCTGTTAAATAAAGTTTTCATTCATTCATTCATTCAACTACTTCCGGCGCATGAGCGCCTAATATGGTCTGGTCTTAGAGACACACACACAATTGTACTTCCAGTACATTCATTCACATGACATCTCCCCTTCTTTGAGTCAGAGACAGTGTATACTGTTGAATACAAAATTAGTGCAGTGTCCTCTCAAACGAGCAAATAATCTGAGCTCTTAGAAGTGCAAGGTAATACTGTAACCACAATATCAATCAGTTCATTCTTTTTAAATAGAAAAGTGCCATTAATCAAAGTGCTATAATAATAAATAGAAAAGTGCCATTAACCAAAGTGTCATAATAACAATACTTCCTTTCCCCTTTTCCCCCTTTTCTTTTAACAGAGAGTCACAATAGAACATAAACCAACATTGTGTGTTACTTTTTTTTTTTTTTTTTTTTTTACTGAGGGTATGGGGTAGACAACCCAGTCACCTCTGTAGCTGCCGGAGGTTATTCTGCTCCATTGAGGCAAGCCACATGTCTAATAACACACAAAGTCTTTAAATCTCTCAGGTGGACGGATGACTCTGCCCCTGGAAGTCACCCGAGCTGGTTCTGGAAGACGATTCTCAGGCCCTGCCGGCGCCGGGACAGTCTCACGAACAGGTGAAACAGGCTCCCTAGCAGGTGACACGGCCCCTCCAAGAGCCGAAACCCCGATGATGATCTCGTCGTCTACGTCGTCGTCATCGATCACCATGGCTTTCCTCCGCTCCAGATAGGACGGGGTGCAGAGCGGCGTGACGTCACTCGGAGGTGTAAGCTGGGGTGGCGATGGTTGCTCGCTCGCCTGCATGTCCTCTGCCTCTCCAGGAAGGAATGTAGGTCGTAGGTGGCGCCTGTTCCTCCGCAAGGTCCCGTGGTCTGTCTGGATCAGATAGGACCTCGGAGCTGAGTGTGGCTGCTGAACTGTTGCTGCTGTCGTCCAGCCGGACTCACCATCGAGTTTCACTGCCACGCTCTGCCCTGGCCTGAGAGGTGGAAGTGCTCTGGCACCATAGCGTCGGTTGTAAGCATGCCTGTAGCTCCTTTTTGGATACCCTCCCTATTGGAGGATGGGAGGGAGACGGATCCGACCGTGCGAAGAGGAACTCGAGCAACTCAACGCACAGGGTGAGCAGACCGTGGCTTGGCCCCACGACTACGCACACGCCAGGCCACGTGAGCGGATCGGCGCGGGCGAGAAATCCGCTCTTCGCTCTTTAAAGCTTGGTCCGCTCCGCTAATCGCTCATGTTGACCCCGCCCCCAAGTCGCTCTCCGCTCGCTCACCGCTCACCTTGAATCGAGCGCTCCCCGCTCCCCGCGGCACATCGCTCGGCAGATTTTTTTTTTGGAGCATGGTGTAAATTAGCTCAAACTACAACAGTCTACACCCTTAACAATTGTTTGTATTGAGCCACATTGTAATTGTACCCATTCTGCAATGTTAAATAATGTTGTTTATCCATTCACTAGCTCTATTAAGCGATGATAGCTAGCCTAGCCACAATGCTATGGTCGCTGCCATTAACGTTAGCATGTAAGCTAATGACAACAACAATGGCGTCAAAACTTTTTCTAACATCCGTGAGTGACAAAGCCTGAACAGGATATCACAGGTTCACCCTTCTCATTGGTTGAAAATGGCCTTCATGTTTGTACATCGCCATCTGTTGCTTTGGCATTGTACTACATGTATATTACATCAGTGTTAAACCACTGTGTGAGCGGCCCGGAGCGGATTGGAGCGGAGGAGAACTCTCGCTCCAGACGTCGCGCCGACCCATTTTAAAACCCACTCCTCGCTCACGTCAAAACCGCCCGCTCCGCTCCCCGTGCCGCTCACGCTCCGATCCGCTCACATGCACTGGCACACGCACAACCCGCATGCCACCAGGGAACGAACGGAAGGAACAACCCTCGTTACTGCCCCCAAAAATCACGGAGTCAAGAGCAAACTCAACCCCGTGGCAAGGCCGTAGCAGCGGAGCGCGAAGGAAGACCCAGACCCCCTGAAGGGCCCCCTCAATGACGCCAGGCATCAAGACCTCACCAGGCGGTCACTTAGTGACACCGCCCGCCACATGGCCAGCGTATTCGGACAGGGCCCCTCCAAGAGCGGGCCCTTCCCCCCATTAGTACGCCGCCTGGCACACTGACCATGCAACACAGGCAGTCAGCATGGCCGTAACTTTGAAGCACTCAAAAGGTTAACCATAACGGAAGCAGGCAGCGCACCGGGGAAACCAGGCAGCAGGCTGTAGACCCGAGCCTGGAGCACTGCGGACGAGACAGGCGCCAAAGGGGTCAACTGAAAACAGCACCCCGGCGGAAGGGGCGTATGCTGGCATTGTTGCGCACCATGACAAAGCCTCCATAAAAAAAAACCCACCCAGAGGGGTCGAGGCAGAGAAGGCTGACACGATTGGCAGACGTCATGAACGTGCAGGAGCACACTCAACCGGGTAACCCGGGAGTTGACTCTGCTCCAACACACCAGGGAATCAACCACCCTCTTGGTACCACATACGGTGGTTGTTCCTATAACCCCTCAAGAAAAAAACTCCAAAACACACCTGCGGGTATACACCAGCTATACCGCAGTACAAGTGTTTCAGTTTCCAAAAAGGGTTATCCCAGGCCTACGGTTTCAACGAAACATTACTTCGGACCGGGCCCAGCGGCTCGGGAAGCACACAGGGTTACCAGAGGAGGTCCAGAAGACCACCCCAACAGCCCCCTCTTCGCCATGCGTGAGAGAGGAGCGAAAGAAAAAGGAGAACCAGCCCCTTTATGATAGTGTCAGGTACAACGTGTACCCAACAAAGGGTCTCCATAACGCCTAACCCTGTGACACCCGGACCGACCTGGCATTTTTCCCCCTGAAAAAAGCCCAAGTCCCTCAGGGTACCAGAACAGCAGATCTGCATCCCCGGCGGACAACGGGTTCAACTGATCCGGACCAGCGTGAGCAGAACCAGTCCCGTGCCCTAACCACGCTGACATGCCTACTCCAGGAGAAGGGGCAGATATGCGTGTTGATCTTAAACATGAAAAGAAGGCGCCACCCAGACGTTCGGGGCGAACCGCGCCCGGTGGCCCACCCCCAGGGTGTGAGACCCCTCTACATATGTTCAGATCCATTCAGTCATCATCCCCCAGATATGAACGAGAATCCGTCGACAACCAAAACAGGTCGTCGGAAGAGGAAAAACCTCCATCCCAGTTGCTTTATAAAAACGCCGTTTTAACCCCAAGCAACCAAGGCGCGCCAGTCAGTCGCCTGATTACAGAACACCCCGAGCTAGCACTATGCGTGCGTCGGGACACAACCACATCAATGAACAGGCTATTTAGACCTGTCATTGAATCCCCAAGGCGCCCAAGGGAACGACAAGAGGGGTGTGATACTTCCTAACTCCAACTCTTTTTAAAAGAAAAGAAGGAAGCACCAACAGTATGTATCCCAGTCTACACGGCCGGGGGTAAAAATTGTTTACATTTTTACATTCCACCACCCTCCCATAGAGAGGAGACGGAAATCCCCAGAGAGACTTCCCACGCGAGCTGTACAGATTGAAAAGAATATATTGCACCTTGAGCCATGTAAAAGTTTGGTTTTAGGGCTCTCCGGGGAGGAGGCACTGAACCCATACACACTCAATAATCGAATTGAATCGAATACACACACAATAGAGTAGGACTCCTTCTTGAGGTTCCACTCACCTTATCAATCTGAGGAGGAGGCTCTGTACTCTGAGGAGGCTCCCTCACATGGAAGGAGAGTCCCAACTCACAGAAGGCCCGAATAGGAGCTTTGTGAGGAGGAGCCCTGACCACCCCCCGTTTTAAACAGATCCATCATATGGACCTGAACAGCACACGGAAGTCCTACCAACAGAGACGCGCACGGTGACGTACTCAAGTTTCAAGTTTCTTTAATAGTTGTCATACAGAAGTACAGAATACTTTCATACAAAATGCTTCTTACTGTTACGCTCCAGAGACTGTGCTAGACAAGATAGTATCAAATAACATAGTATAGCATGTAAATTAGAAGTAGAAAATGAGGTCACAGTGTTCAGTATAGACATATGTACAATGTTCGATGCAGAATAGACGTAACTGAGTTACCATATAATATACAATACTATGCAGTGTACTAATGTACAATATTATATAGTGCAAAGCAGAAATGCAGAAATGGGATGAGGTACAATTTAGGTACAATTTACAGTAAGGTGTACGAGTTGTAGTGCAATCCTTCATCAATAAATATAAAGTGTGGGGAGTGGGTGCTACAGTGTGTTTGTTTAAAGTGAGTGTGTGCTATAAAGTGTGGGGAGTGGGTGCTACAGTGTGTTTGTTTAAAGTGAGTGTGTGCGTGTGGATGTGTGTGCTGTGTGCGTTTGATGGTTGTTGTTGTGTAGTGTTCATTGTTCGTTAAGCAGCCTGATGGCCTGGGGATAGAAGCTTCTTCTGAGTCTTTCTGTGCTCGCCTTGAGACTCCGGTATCGCTTGCCTGACCGCAGCAGTTCAAAGAGGCAGTTGTTAGGGTGGCTCGAGTCCTTAATAATAGTCTTAGCCTTCCCCCTGCACCGCTTGTTGTAAATGTTCTGGAGGGTGGGGAGCCCCCCTCCGATTGTGCGTTCGGCTGAACGTGTCACTCTTTGTAGTCTGCTTCGGTCTTGTGCAGTGCTATTCCCAAACCAGGAGGTGATGTTGCCAGTCAGGATGCTCTCTATTGTACATGAGTAGAAGTTCTTAAGGATCTTCTGACTGACTTGGAACTTCCTTAGGCGCCTGAGGAAGTAGAGGCGTTGTCGTGCCTTCTTCACAACACTGTCAATGTGTGTGGTCCATGTCAAGTCCTCGGATATGTAGGCTCCGAGGTACTTAAAGCTGTTGACTCTCTCAACCGGTGCCCCGTCGATGCTGAGGGGGCTGTAGTCCTTGACCCCCGACCTCCTGAAGTCCACAATCATCTCCTTTGTTTTGCTGACGTTCAGGGAGAGGCTGTTTTCCTGGCACCATCCCGCCAGGACCTTGACCTCTTCCAGGTAGGCCCTCTCGTCGTTGGCAGAGATCAGGCCCACCACCACTGTGTCGTCAGCAAATTTGATGATTGTGTTGCTACTCCGCTGAGCCACACAGTTGTGTGTGTACAGGGAGTAGAGGAGGGGACTCAGAACACAGCCCTGGGGGGCCCCTATGTTGAGGGTGATGGATGAGGAGGTGCAGTTGCCTGCTCTCACCACCTGGGGTCTGCCCGTCAGGAAGTCCAAGACCCACTGGCAGAGGTCATAGTTCAAGCCCAGGTCCCTGAGCTTGGCTATGAGTATGGAGGGGACTATGGTATTGAATGCCGAGCTGTAGTCGATGAATAGCATTCTCACATAGTTCCCCTTCCTCTTGTCCAGGTGTGATGCTGCTGTGTGCAGCACATGGGCTATGGCGTCCTCCGTGGACCTGTTGGGGCGGTATGCAAATTGCAGGGGGTCCATGTTGATGGGGAGGGAGGAGCAGATGTAGCCCTTTACTAGCTTCTCAAAGCACTTCATGGCTATGGAGGTGAGAGCTACAGGGCGGTAGTCGTTGAGGCAAGCAGGCTTGGATTTTTTGGGTACAGGGATAATAGTGGACTTCTTCAGGCAGGTGGGGATGACAGCCTGTTCTAAGGACAGGTTAAATATGTCAGTGAATACCGGGGCCAGTTGGTCGGCACAGACTTTTACAACTGGCCTGTGTAGCTGACTTTGAACACAGATCTTCCGCTAACGATCATTGTTGTGAAGGGCCAGATTAAACCGAATATATATATTTATTTATATATATATATTTAATTGTATTTGTATATTCTCTAATATTCCCTGATATCCCTTGTATATTCCTTGTACAATATGCATTGAATATCCATTCTAGCCTACTGAACATCCCATAATAGTCTCCATTCTACTATTGGTCGAGACCTTGGTGCCAGGCTGCCATACCCCTCAGACCCAGTTCAAACGTACCGCTCCACATGTACGAACAAGTCCTAGTTCCGCATAGGAATCTGGCTACCGCACCACTAATGGGACTATTTGTTCATAGTGCGTATATATACTGCGCTACTAAAGTAGGACTTTCTTTTCAGTCCAGTTTCTTACCCTCCAATAGAGTCACAGACGTAAAGCCTCCCCGCGACGCCACGTGTGGGAGTAAGGCCAAGTTCGCCTACCATCGGTATTGAGACATCGTGTATATTAATATTTGAATAGTCATATTTGGCACTATATCGTCGAGTTGGACGTAGTCTATTAAGCTAATAATAGTCTGTTAATATATAGTGCTTCGTGCGGTGAGAATACTACCGTAGTCAGTACCCCATCGTTTCGGGCAGAGAACTGGCTGCTTACCCAGGGTGGTTGACCCCATGTGAAGCTGCACCCGAGGAGCCCCAGAGCCGACGAGCGAGTGGACCTGTATACCGGATTATTCTACCGACGACAGCCCGCCTTCCCAGGCACGGATTATGCTTTGTATACTTTGATTATTCCATGGATAAAGACCCCCGACACTGCCGTGTGTTGGAACCCCCCCCCCTGGAGAGGACGCAAGGTGAGGAGACGCTCTGCAAGACGAGGTCGCTTCACGTCTCTCCCCCGTGGACCGGAGAGAGCCGGCCCACAAAGAGTCCACCTGCTTTCATCTGTGGTCCAAGGATCGCCGGCGCATTGAACGGCACTACAGTGGGTTCACCTGGGATACCCTTGGCCGGACGAGGCAGCCGGATTCTACCCCCCCCCCCCCTCCTACTCCTGTCGGCTTACAAGCGACCGGATTAACCCCCCCTTAGTGTATCTAGTATATAATCATTAAAGTATCATTGCTGTTATTCCTTAACTATTCCAGGTCGTATATTTACCACCTGCGCCATCAGAGATTGGACATTCTCTATTGATATACCGACGAATACTCTTTGCCATAAAAGTGCATACTATTTCGATTCATAAATGTAATTAAGTGATTAAGTGCTTGCTCTACACACCATTGCTGTGTAGTAATAAACGCATACTTCGACTTCGTACATTTGTGTTGGATCCGTTTCATCTACGTGAGAGTGTTTATGATAATATATTTATGCCGTGTACTGGGTGGCCGAATATTAAGTACAAAGGTAGTGGTAGTAAGTATCATATCTAGTAATACAGTCAGGGAATTGTACCCCTCAGTTACAATTGGTCCTTCGAGCCGGAGGGTAATTAGTGTAATATTAATATAGTGTTATTAATATTGAAATGGCCTATGATGAACACTCCACGAAACGATCCTCCTAACCAACGCCCGCAGCGCGAACGACGGCTCCCTCAGTACTTAGAGGCTTACGCTGTCAGTCAACAACCTAGTCTTCTACTAACAGTAAACGCGGTAAAACTAGAAAGTAAAAGTATGTCTAACCCCAACGCCCAGACTACCCCGACCATAGAGGCCCCTACGGGCTCTAATGTAACTGACCAAGTTCACGGTGGGGACCAGTGGGAACCAGACATGACTTCACACCCCGCCAGTACTGAAGAAGTAGTCCCCGATGAGTCCCGGGAGGAATACAACGCTACCGAGAGAGAACTCGGCACGGAAGAAGACGGGGAGAGCACCGTGGAGATAGAGCTCCAAGGCTCCGCAAGGAGTACCCCGAGGGAAGGCTCCCCTATACAACCGCCTTCTCCCAGCGAGGCAGAGAGGACCCTACAGCAGGCCTTCCTCATCAGCCTGAACGCCGCTGCTGAACGCGACCGACTGCAGATCCAGCAGCGAAGCGAACACGAGCAGATACGTCTAGAAATAAGACGCATTCAGATGGAAGAGAATGTGGCCCGAGAACGAGCCGGTGCTCAACGGGACGCAGCGCGCGACAGACAGCAGTCGCAACTAATAGAACAGCTGATCAGACGGACAACACCCTCTCCCTCCGCCAGAGGCTCCAGGAACTCGTCTAGACACACCTCCAGGGCGGCATCCCCTAGCCGAGTAAACAACCCTGAACTTGACCAACAGACGAGGTCTATACCCCCCACAGACCACCTCCCCCCACCGGTCCAAGCGAGACCTAGCAACCGGGAAGGAGCAGCATATCCTGTGGAGAGGCTAAACCAGAGACTACAAGCACTGGATGACCTAACTGAAGACGAAGAGGAAGAGGAGGAGAACCACGACCGAAGACAGCACAGTACTCTACCGGACCAGGAGGTCCGGTACAGCCCAGGCTATACTCCCGCGGAGCTGCGCTACAGACCCCCGACTCTATACACGGGTGAGCACGACGCACGACCCGCACCGAGGAACAGCACCTGGACAAGCGGGCCATGGTACACTGCCGGTACCAGCCCATACCAAGGAGCGGGAGGAGACTCGCCTAGGAGGCCTCTCCCCCAACGCTCGCCGATGTATCCACAGTCAGCGTCATACATTGGCACGCCTATGGTACCCGACTTCACCCAAGAGAACCGGGCCCAGTATACAGAACTCCGCATGTGTCTGGAGACCATGTTGGTGGATGTATTGGATGAACGCCACAAATACGCCATCCTACTGAAGCACTTAAAGGTGCCCCGCGCACATAATATAGCGCTCGCCTACGCGACTTCCACCACCCCATACACAGCAGCGCTGGTAGCATTGGACCAGAGGTATGGGCGCATATGGGATTACGTGATCCAGGAGATCCGACACATCGACCGCTTACCCCCAGCAATAGACAATCGAGCACTGGACGACCTGTCCATCAGAGTGCAGTCCCTGGTAGGGATGTTGGGAGCGCAAAGTGAGAAGAGGAGGCATGAACTTTACGCCAACTCAAATGTGGAAAGGATTCTGGAGAAGCTGCCGCCCGCTCGTCAGGAGCGCTTTAGGCGGCAGAGGGACCACAGAGACCCGAATGGCCCCGAACCGAACCTCCTCGATCTAGCAGACTTCCTGGCGAGAGAAGTCAGCAGCCTACGGCTAGATACATTCGGACGGAGCACCCCTGGCTCCAGAGAAGGAACCAGACGACTAAATGATGGAAGAAGATCGGTGACTGTGATGCACCAATCGGAGTCAGTACCGAGCAGCAGGAGCCACAGTACCCCCTCCAGAACGGAGAAGTGGAAGATAGTGTGCCCCTACTGTGAGAAAGAACACTGGCTAGCGCAATGTGACTCCTTCCCCAAGCTGAACGCGGAGGAAGCAGGTCAATGGATAAAGTCCAACAAGCGCTGTTTTCGCTGTGCGCGCTCACACATGGCAGCCGAATGCCGCTTAAAGAAAAGGTGCACCAAGTGCGATGGAGCCCATCTGGACATACTTCACAACAGTAACAGACGGCGCCCTTCACCTGCACCATCCAGCCGCAAAGCGAGCGTCATGTACATCGATCCCGCCAGCAGCAGTGGAGCCCGAGTACTCCTAAAAGTAGTGCGTGTGACACTAAGCTACCAGAATAAAGTCCTGGACACTTACGCCGTCCTCGATGACGGGTCAGAGAAGACCCTGCTGCTCGCCTCCGCTGCGGCCCAGCTAGGGCTGCGGGGAAGCGAAACCCAAATGACAATTCGGACAATAAGACGAGATTTGAAGACGATAAAGGGCGAGAATGTCTCATTCTCTATCGCAGCAAGCGGCCAGCCTGAGCGACGGTACCAGATTGCAGACGCTTTCACCAGCCAAGAAATAGGACTGTCGCGGTACACATACCCCGTCGCCAAGCTGATGGAGAAATATGCACATCTGCGCAAGTTACCGATCCCGCTCATAGACAATGCTATGCCGACCCTGTTGATAGGCTCCGACCATGCAGACCTCATTGTCCCGATAGACCGGGTTCATACCGGACCCCGAGGCTGTCCTGCAGCAGTCGAGACCCGTTTGGGATGGACTCTCCAAGGCCCGCTCGCCAAATCTCTCAACCGAAGTACAGCCACTAGATGTCTCCACTCCCGAGTCACAGAGGGAGAAACCGCACTCCGGCAACACGTAGAGCGGCTATGGACCTTGGAACAAATGCCCTTTAAGAACGGAAAGAAAGACATTCGCTCTAAAGATGACATTTACGCCATTCACCTCCTCGAGACAGGGACCAAGAGAGTCCCGGTCAACGGCGTGTTGAGATACGCCACGCCACTCCTGCGGCGAGAAGGAATGCCTACTTTCCACGCCAAGACAGACGCCACAGAACGGTACCTGCTGAACACGGAGCGGCGCTTAGCCAAGAACCCCGCCCAAGAGAGTGTATACCGCGCTGAGATTGAGAAGCTCATCACAGCGGGACACGTCACAAAGATGGACATTAAAGAGGCTGACCAGACCACTGAATCGTGGTACGTGCCCCACCACAAGGTCCATCACAACGGTAAAGACCGCATAGTATTTAACTGCAGCTACCAGATCGGATCCCAAAATCTAAATAAAGAGTTACTGCCCGGTCCCACACTCGGCCCCTCCCTACTCGGCGTTCTACTCCGCTTCCGCCAGGAAAAGGTGGCCATCAGCGGGGACATTAAAGGAATGTTCCTGCAGGTGAGATTAGTAGAGGCGGACAAGCCCCTGTTACGGTTCCTATGGAGAGAGAAGCCAGGAGATGAGCACCCAGCCATCTACCAATGGGAAGTCCTCCCCTTCGGAACGACGTGCAGCCCCTGCTGTGCTACATTTGCACTACAGAAACATGTAGCAGAGGACCCAGCAGCGGACGAAGAGGTCCGACACAGCGTAAAGAACAGCTTCTACGTAGACAACTGTCTACAAAGCCTTTCAACCCAAGAAGAAGCCGAGGCTCTCCTGATTAAACTCCGCGCCTCATTGATCAAAGGCGGCTTTGATCTCAGGCAGTGGGCCAGCAGCGATCCGCAAGTACTGCGCAGCCTCTCCTCCGAGGACAAGGCAGCCAGCAGCGAGACCTGGATGGCTACAATCCCGGGAGAAGCCCAGGAGATGACCCTGGGATTGGTGTGGCGATTCAAAACAGATTCGCTTCACTACAGACACAAGCCCCTGGCTACGGACCAGGGAAGGCCGGCCGCGCGCCGACCACCAGACGGAGTGTGTACACAACACTCGCCCGACAATATGACCCGCTAGGATGTATTCTACCGTACACCACCAGGGCAAAAATGATTGTACGAGCATTGTGGGACAAGGACCAGGGCTGGGACGACCCCATTCCCGCACACCTTGCATCCACCTGGAGAGAGTGGGAGATGGAGCTCCACTCACTCCCAGGCGTTAATATGCGCCGAAGCTACTTCCCACCCACGGTGAGGCCAGAGACATGTAAAATGGACTTACACGTCTTCAGTGACGCCTCAGAGGTCGCATACGGATCAGTAGCCTACTTGCGGGCCCAAGAAAAGGGGGGAGAGATCTACACAGCATTTGTCCTCGCCCGCTCGAGAATAGCCCCACGCAAGCAACAATCTATCCCACGTCTAGAGCTCTGCGCAGCCCTAGCCGGAGCGCACCTAGCCACGCTCATCCAACGTGAGCTCACCATACCGGTATCTAGAACAATCCTGTGGTCAGATTCCACGACAGTACTCGCCTGGATCAAATTGGACTCATGCAAGTACAAAGTCTTCGTGGGAGTCAGAGTCACCGAGATTCAAGACTTAACCGAAGAGTTAACCGGAGAAACAGAGTGGCGCTACGTTGATACAAAACAGAACCCAGCTGACGTCATCACCCGGGGAATGCCCCTAGATGACCTCACCCGTCGCAATGTCTACAGTGACGGCCCAGCATTCCTAAAGCTCCCGGAAGGAGAGTGGCCCACGCCTATCCCGAGGGAAGCCAGTCAGGAGGAGGCTGAGAATAAGAAGCCTGTGTTCTGTGGATTGAGCACTGTTATCTACCCAGTTACCCCCAACACACTCCTGATGGGGCGGCTAGATCCTGCATTACCCCAGACAATGTACCGGCCTGAAGAAGCGAACGGCCGACGAATGTGGAGGTACAGCCAAGTATTAGCCGACAAGTTTTGGAGCAGTTTCCTACTGCACTACCTACCGTCTCTACAGACCCGCCAGAAGTGGGTAACGGAGAGAGACAATTTGACAGAAGGAACAGTCGTCATGATTATTGATCAATCACTGCCCAGAGCTATGTGGCCGGCCGGCCGCGTAAGCAAAGTGATCACCGGTGCCGACGGCAAGGTCCGAGCAGCTGAAGTGCTTGTCCAGGGTCGCACTTACACCCGTCCCGTGGCGAGGCTCATAGAACTGCCCCGACTCCCAGACACAATCGATGATGACCATGACCCTATAACCCTATGACTTTGTGAAGTTGACTGACCCCTACAGCAAACCCTTATGTGTAAATAGACAACGCGATTAATCTGTCTCTGTTTAACTGATTAGGTCTGGGACCAATCAGGGGGTGGCTGTTGTGAAGGGCCAGATTAAACCGAATATATATATTTATTTATATATATTTAATTGTATTTGTATATTCTCTAATATTCCCTGATATCCCTTGTATATTCCTTGTACAATATGCATTGAATATCCATTCTAGCCTACTGAACATCCCATAATAGTCTCCATTCTACTATTGGTCGAGACCTTGGTGCCAGGCTGCCATACCCCTCAGACCCAGTTCAAACGTACCGCTCCACATGTACGAACAAGTCCTAGTTCCGCGTAGGAATCTGGCTACCGCACCACTAATGGGACTATTTGTTCATAGTGCGTATATATACTGCGCTACTAAAGTAGGACTTTCTTTTCAGTCCAGTTTCTTACCCTCCAATAGAGTCACAGACGTAAAGCCTCCCCGCGACGCCACGTGTGGGAGTAAGGCCAAGTTCGCCTACCATCGGTATTGAGACATCGTGTATATTAATATTTGAATAGTCATATTTGGCACTATATCGTCGAGTTGGACGTAGTCTATTAAGCTAATAATAGTCTGTTAATATATAGTGCTTCGTGCGGTGAGAATACTACCGTAGTCAGTACCCCATCGTTTCGGGCAGAGAACTGGCTGCTTACCCAGGGTGGTTGACCCCATGTGAAGCTGCACCCGAGGAGCCCCAGAGCCGACGAGCGAGTGGACCTGTATACCGGATTATTCTACCGACGACAGCCCGCCTTCCCAGGCACGGATTATGCTTTGTATACTTTGATTATTCCATGGATAAAGACCCCCGACACTGCCGTGTGTTGGAACCCCCCCCCCTGGAGAGGACGCAAGGTGAGGAGACGCTCTGCAAGACGAGGTCGCTTCACGTCTCTCCCCCGTGGACCGGAGAGAGCCGGCCCACAAAGAGTCCACCTGCTTTCATCTGTGGTCCAAGGATCGCCGGCGCATTGAACGGCACTACAGTGGGTTCACCTGGGATACCCTTGGCCGGACGAGGCAGCCGGATTCTACCCCCCCCCCCCCTCCTACTCCTGTCGGCTTAGGCGGCACGGTGGTGTAGTGGTTAACACTGTCGCCTCACAGCAAGAAGGTCCAGGGTTCGATTCCCGCTTGGGGACCAGGTTTCCATGATGCCAGGTACCCAGGTGGGGTCTCTCCCAGGCCTTTCTGTGTGGAGTTTGCATGTTCTCCCCGTGCTCGCAAGGGTTTCCCCCCCGATAAGATAAACCCAATGGAAAAACATGCACAACAACAGATCGCTAACACTGTGGCGTCCTTGACGAAGACGGACAGGAGCACTTGGATTGGTCCCCTGGCGCGGCTCACGTTGACGCCTGTCTGCTCCCGGCTGCCCCTGGGGGGGAAGGACGACGGGATGGGTTAATCGCAGAGACGAATCGCATCGGCGATTCTAAAGAGACAATGCATGCGTGTGTGTTCCGGTGTGTGTGCTAAAAAAACTAACCGCTGTGTGTACCACTAAAACATTGAGTGTCGTTGCATGCCGAATAAAGACCTCTGCAACAGGTCCTGCATTATTATTATTATAATTTACAAGCGACCGGATTAACCCCCCCTTAGTGTATCTAGTATATAATCATTAAAGTATCATTGCTGTTATTCCTTAACTATTCCAGGTCGTATATTTACCACCTGCGCCATCAGAGATTGGACATTCTCTATTGATATACCGACGAATACTCTTTGCCATAAAAGTGCATACTATTTCAATTCATAAATGTAATTAAGTGATTAAGTGCTTGCTCTACACACCATTGCTGTGTAGTAATAAACGCATACTTCGACTTCGTACATTTGTGTTGGATCCGTTTCATCTACGTGAGAGTGTTTATGATAATATATTTATGCCGTGTACTGGGTGGCCGAATATTAAGTACAAAGGTAGTGGTAGTAAGTATCATATCTAGTAATACAGTCAGGGAATTGTACCCCTCAGTTACAATCATCCATGCCCATATTTCCTCGTGAGGGAATACTCTCATTTGCATATGAAAGAAGGGGCCTACACGGTGACAGAGAAACAACCACTCGTCCAGAAAACACAGGGATCACCAGTGTTCATTGGTCGTGGCCCACTAGTTAACTATAATGGGCTTCAGACCAAGGTCTTCTGTCGCCTAAGAGGCTGAACAAAGGACCCTAGTCTGGGGCCGGTTTTCATAAACATAAACTAGCCCCCATAGCACTAACAGACAAGTGGAGCTCGCCAGCAAAACATAACTCACCAAACCTGGAACCCACCGCTTCTCACAACAGCGGCGCGTCCTACAGCCCAGCTGTGTCTTTATCGCAACCTGTTGTGAAGGATCAG
Source organism: Notolepis coatsorum (assembly GCF_963971535.1). Taxonomy (NCBI): domain Eukaryota; kingdom Metazoa; phylum Chordata; class Actinopteri; order Aulopiformes; family Paralepididae; genus Notolepis; species Notolepis coatsorum. The sequence continues at coordinate 75,490,119 of NC_140168.1, forward strand.
ATTAAACCGAATATATTTATTTATGGATATATATTTAATAGGGCTGTCAGTTTATCGCGTTAATTAGATTAATTAATTACACAGCAAATTATCGCGTTATGAAAATTAACTCAAAATTAATTACAAAAAAAAAAAAAAAAAAATTTGTATCTCATTTATCCATAAGAATGTAGAATACACATTTACAGACTTTTTTATTTTTTAATATGGTCCATTTGCATGTTCTTGGTATCTGATTCTAGGGAGATCTATGAATCTCAGGGAATGTATTCCCAGTGTCAGAAATACTGTGGGCTAGATCCACAAAGAATGGATTGCACGGTGCAAGTTGCACCCTGGTCTGCATCCCCTTAACAATTGTGTGCCGTACTGTATTGTACCCATTCTGCAATCTGTTAATAACATTTTCATTCAATCAATCAATCTGCGCAGTGATTGATTGAATGAAAATTTTATTTTGAGTAAATTGTAATGAACCAAATGAGAATATCAATACATTTTTTTGTATCTTTGACTGTGAATAACACCATGCTCAAATTGACCAGACCTGAAAAATCTAAGCAAATTAATAGATGGAAGATGATTAAACAGAAGGTTTTGTAGATACAGTACTGAATTCTGCCATCCGGACACATGCAATTTGAAATATGATTATATAATATAGAATATCAGGCATAAAATGGTTATGCGATTAAAATGCGATTAATTAGATTAATTAATTACAAATCCTGTAATTAATTAGATTAATTTTTTTAATCGCCTGACAGCACTAATATTTAATAGTATTTGTATATCGTTTGATATCCCTTGTATATTCCTTGTACATATACACTGAATATCCCTTTAGTCTACTAACAGCCCATAATAGTTTCATTCTCTCATTGGACAAGAACTTGGCGCCAGCAGCCAAGCCCCTTGGTTCAAGTTCAATCGTGCCGACGAACATGTTGTTACTAGCCCGGTTCCGCGTAGGAATACGTCTGGCGAAATACGAATGGTACTATTAGTTCACAGCGCATATATATATGGCGCAAGTAAAGTAGAACTTTTTTTTAGTCCCTTAGCCCTTAGTTCTTTACCCTCCAACCTAGTGGCAAGACGTTAAGCCTCACCCACGATCCACGTGTGGTGCAGTATGGTCAACTTGGCCTTAGAATGGCATTGAGACATCGTGTGGATTAATAGTTGAATTGTCATAGTTTGGCACTATACCGTCGAGTGGGACGTATTTCTATTAAGTTAATAATAGTCTATTATGTATGGTGCATCGTTCGGTTAGAGTTATACAGTGAGTAGTACCCCCATCGTTTCCTCGCGTTATCTAGAGTCTTAACCAGGCTGGGCAGACCACGTGTGGTGCTTTCATCCGAGGAGTTCTGGGCTAGGACGAGTGGACCTGCACATTGGATTACCTTACCCGGACGACGGCGAGCCCTACACGGCTTGGATTATCTACTTGCTTTGGGTGCTTTGATTTATGCCATGGATAACAGCCAACACTGGTGAGTGTTGGAACTACCCCCCGAGAGGAGTCCAGGTGAGACGGCGCTCTACCCCGAGTGAGGTCGCCTCACGTCTCTTCGTTGTGGACCGGCAGCTACCGTCTACAAGAGGGCCCAACTGTATTCATCTGTGGACCAAGGTTCTGTGGGCACCGTGTTCAGCACTCTGAATTCTCCCAAGAAATCGTTGGCCAGATGGGATATCGCCGGCGGCTCTCCTAACCCCCCCCCCCCCTACTGACTTACAACCAGCAGGACCCCCCTTTAGTATATCCAGCTATAATCATTAAGTACCATCGCTATAGTTCCCTAAAGAACCAGGTTGTATACTTGCTTCCTGCGTAACCAGAGATTGGACATTCAATGTTGATTTACCTACGAATACTCATTTGCCTTACAAGTGCATTCAAATCATAAATGTCATTAAGTGAACGTTGTATATACCTTTTGCTATATATTAAATATTCGACTTATACATTTGTGTGGACTTGGTTTCATGGTGGGAAAGTGTTCATCATATCTATATCATGTACTGTGTGGCCAGTAGTTAAAGTACATAAAGCGGTAGTGGTTTAATGATACCATACTTATCAATACAGTCAGGGAATTGTACCCCTCAGTTACAATTGGTCCTTCGAGCCGGATGGTAACTAGTGTAATATTAATATAGTGTTATTAATATTGAAATGGCCTATGATGAACACTCCACGAAACGGTCCTCCTAACGTAGAACGCCCGCGGCGCAGACGACAGACACCTCAGTACTTAGAGGATTACGCTGTCAGTCAACTACCTAGCCTTCGACAAACGGTAAACGCGGTAAAAGTAGAAAGTAAAATTATGTCTGACCTTAACGACCAGGTTACCCCGACCACAGAGGCCCTAGTGGGTTCTAATGTAACTGACCAAGCTCACGGTGGGGACCAGGAGGGAGCTGACATGCCTTTACCCCCCGCCAATACCGAAGAAGTAGTCCCCGACCAGCCCCGGGAGGAAGACAACCCTACAGAGAGAGAACTCTGCACGGAACAAGATGAGGAGAGCGCCGAGGAGATAGAGCTCCAGGACTCCCCAACGAGTACAGCCAGGAGCGGCTCACCTCTACAACCGTCTTCCCCCAGCGAAGCGGAAAGGATGCTATCACAGGCGTTCCTCGTCAGCCTGACAGCCTTTACCGAACGCGATCGACTCCAGGGTGAACGCGATCGACTTCAGGGTGAACGCGATCGACTCCAGACGCAGCAACGGAGCGAAGAAGAGCGCATACGCCTGGAGATGAGACGCCTTCAGACGGAAGAGAATATGGCAAGAGACCGAGCAGACACCCAGCGCGCCGCTGACGGTGCCCAAAGAGAAGCAGAGCGCGACATCGCTCTCATCCAGCGCGAAGCCGAGCGCGACAGACTACAAGCCGAGCGCGACAGACTACAAGCGCAGCTAATGGAGCAGCTGATCACCAGGGCAACACCCTCTCCCTCCGCCAGGGGTTCAAGGGCCTCGTCGAGACAACAGTCAAGGGCAGCATCCCCTAACCGACCAAGCGACCCTGAACTTGACCACCAGAGAGAGCCTATACCCCCCGCAGACCCCCTTCCCCGACCGGTCCAAGCGAGACCCAGCTACAAGGAAGGAGCAGCATACACTACGGAGAGGCTAAATAAACGACTACAGGATCTAGAGGACCTGACAGAAGAAGAAGAGGGAGAGGAGGAGAACCAAGCCCGACGACAGCACAGTACTCCACCGGACCAGGAGGTCCAGTACAGCCCAGGCTATACCCCCGCGGCGCTGCGCTACAGACCCCCGACTCTATTCACGGGGTGAGCATGACGCACGACCAGCCCCGAGGAATAGCACCTGGACCAGCGGGCCATGGTACCCTGCCGGTACCAGCCCACAGAGAGGCGCAAGAGGAGACTCGCCTAGGAGGCCTCTCCCCCAACGCTCGCCGATGTATCAGCCATCCACGGCGTCATACATTGGCACACCGACGTTTCCAGACTTCACCTATGAGAATCGAGCACAGTACACGGAGCTCCGGATGTGCTTAGAGACAATGATGGTGGATGTCGCTGATGAACGCCACAAGTATGCAATATTACTGAAGCACCTGAAAGTACCCCGAGCGCACAATATAGCGCTAGCCTATGCCACCTCTACGACCCCATACACCGCGGCTCTCGCAGCGCTGGACCAGAGATATGGACGTATATGGGATTACGTAATCCAAGAGATAAGGCATATTGACCGCCTACCCCCAGCAACAGACAATCGCTCATTAGACGACCTGTCTATAAAAGTGCAGTCCCTGGTAGGGATGCTGGGAGCGCAACGAGAAAAGGGTATGCACGAGCTATACGCCAACTCTAACGTCGAGAGGATTTTAGAGAAGCTGCCACCCGCCAGACAAGAGCGCTTCAGGCGGCAGAGAGACCACCGTGATCCTAACGGTCCCGAACCATCCCTCCTCGATCTAGCCGACTTCCTGGCGAGAGAAGTCAGCAGCCTACGACTGGATACGTTCGTGCGGAGCACACCAAGCTCCAGAGAGGGACCCAGGAGAATAAACGATGGAAGAAGATCGGTGACTGTCATGCACCAATCAGAATCAGTACCGAGCAGTAAGAACCACAGTACCCCCTCGAGAAAAGAGAAGTGGAAGATGGTGTGCCCGTACTGCGAGAAGGAACACTGGCTGTCACAATGTGACCTGTTCAAGAAGATGAATGCAGAAGAAGTGAGTCAATGGATAAAGTCCAACAGGCGCTGTTACCGATATGCGCGCAGTCACATGGCAGCCGAGTGCCGCCTAAAGAAGAGGTGCAGTCGGTGTGACGGAGCCCACCTAGATGTCCTACACGACAGTAACAGAAGAAAGCCTGCACCTGCACCATCGAGCAGCACAAAGGCAAGTGTCATGTACATTGACCCCGCCAGCAGCAGCGGCGCCCAAGTGCTCTTAAAGGTAGCCCGTGTAACATTGAGCTACCAAGATGAAGTCATGGACACTTACGCCGTCCTTGATGACGGGTCAGAGAAGACCCTTCTGCTCGCGTCCGCTGCGGCCCAGCTGGGACTGCGGGGGAGCGAGAACCAAATGACAATTCGGACAATAAGAAGAGATTTAAAGACGATAAAAGGCGAGAATGTCTCCTTCACTATCGCAGCAAGCGGGCAGCCAGAGAGACGGTATAGGATTACAAATGCTTTCACCAGCCAAGAAATAGGACTATCACAGTACACCTACCCCATCGCCAAGCTGATGGATAAATATGTGCACCTGCGTCAACTACCTATCCCGCTCATAGACGGCGCCACCCCGACCCTGCTGATAGGCTCCGACCATGCAGACCTCATAGTCCCGATAGACCGGGTCCATACAGGACCCAGAGGCTGTCCTGCAGCAGTCGAGACCCGCCTAGGATGGACATTACAAGGCCCCCTCGCTAAATCTCTTAACCGAACAGCAGCCACTAGCTGCCTCCACTCCAGAGTGACAGAAGAAGACACCACTCTCCTGCAGCATGTCGAGAGGCTATGGACACTAGAGACAATGCCCTTTAAGAACGAAAAGAAAGACATTCGTTCTAAAGAAGACATTTACGCCATAAACCTCCTCGAGCAAGGGACAAAGAGAGTCACAGTCGGCGGAGTGATGAGATACGCAACTCCACTCCTGAGGCGAGAGGGAATGCCCACCTTTCACGCCACGAAAGAAGCTACGGAGCGGTATCTATTGAACACAGAGCGGCGCCTAGCCAAAGACCCCGCTCAAGAGAGTGTGTACCGCGCTGAGATTGAGAAGCTAATCACAGCGGGACACGTGACAAAGATTGACATTAAAGAGGCCGATCAGACGACCGAATCATGGTACGTGCCGCACCACAAGGTCCACCAAAACGGCAAGGATCGCATTGTGTTTAACTGCAGCTACCAGATCGGATCCCAAAATCTGAATAAAGAGCTCTTGCCCGGCCCCACACTCGGCCCCTCTCTACTAGGCGTGCTACTACGCTTCCGCCAGGACAAGGTGGCTATCAGCGGGGATATCAAAGGGATGTTCCTGCAGGTGAGACTAGTGGAGGAGGACAAGCCCCTGCTGCGGTTCCTATGGAGAGAGAGGATCGGAGATGAGCACCCCGCCATCTATCAATGGGAAGTCCTCCCTTTCGGAACTACATGCAGCCCGTGCTGTGCTACATTTGCACTACAGAAACACGTCGCAGAGGACCCAGCAGCAGATGAAGAGGTCCGACACAGTGTGAAGAACAGTTTCTACGTGGACAACTGTTTACAAAGCGTTTCGACTCAAGAAGAAGCCGAGGCTACTCAAGCTACGCGCCTCTCTGATCAAAGGCGGCTTTGATCTCAGGCAGTGGGCCAGCAGCGACCCGCACGTATTGCGCAGCCTCTCCCCCGCGGACAAGGCTGCCAGCAGCGAGACCTGGATGGCGACAATCCCAGGAGAAGCCCAAGAAATGACACTAGGACTAGTCTGGCGCTTCAAAACAGACTCGCTCCACTATAGACACAAACCCCTGACCACGGAGCAGGGAAGGTCGACGGCGATACCGACCACCAGACGGAGTGTGTACAGAACACTCGCCAGACAATATGACCCGTTGGGATGTATTCTACCTTACACCACCAGGGCAAAGATGATTGTACGAGCACTATGGGACAAGGACCAGGGCTGGGACGACCCAATACCCGCACCCCTTGCCTCCACATGGAGAGAGTGGGAGACGGAACTCCGCTCACTCCCAGGCGTCAATATACGCCGCAGCTACTTCCCACCCACAGTGAGGCCAGAGACATGCAAGATGGATCTACACGTCTTCAGCGACGCCTCCGAAGTAGCCTATGGATCAGTGGCCTACTTGCGTGCCCAAGAGAAGGGAGGAGAGATACACACCGCCTTCATCCTGGCTCGCTCAAGAATAGCCCCACGAAAGCAACAATCTATCCCGCGTCTAGAGCTCTGCGCAGCCCTAGCAGGAGCGCATCTAGCCACGTTGATCCAACGTGAACTCACCATTCCGGTGCACAGAACAATCTTGTGGTCAGATTCCACGACAGTACTCACATGGATCAAGTCTGATTCATGCAGATACAAGGTCTTCGTGGGAGTCAGAATCACAGAGATTCAAGAGTTAACAGAAGCAGCGAGCTGGCGGTATGTGGACACCAAACACAACCCAGCTGACGTCATCACCCGGGGAATGTCCCTAGATGACCTCACCCGTCACAACATCTACAGTGACGGACCAGAGTTCCTCAAGCTCCCGGAAGGAGAGTGGCCTACGCCCACCCCACGGGAGGCGAGTAAAGAGGAGGCTGAGAACAAGAAACCTATGTTCTGTGGACTGAGCACAGTCGCCTCCACAGACCCCAACATAGATGATTGCCTCACCCTACAGAGTGCGCAACTAAAGACATTCCTGTGGCACCACCCAGAGATTCAGCCCACTGCCGACATTTCAGCAGCTGACTACGAAGAAGCAGAACTTCTTCTACTACAACGAGCCCAGAGAGACTCGTTCCCCGACGAGCTAGACTGTCTACAGGGAGGAAAGCCCGTCCCATCAGACAGCAGATTGCTCCACCTGGCACCCGAGAGCGACGCCCATAATCTCATCAGAGTGGGTGGTCGTCTGCGGAGGGCCCCCAATCTACCGGATGACGTTAAGTACCCGATAGTCTTGAACAGCCGACACAAGGTCACAGAGCTGATCATAAAGAAATACGACGAGGATGTGCATCACGCAGGAGCAGAGAGAGTCTTCGCGGAGATCAGACGTCGCTATTGGATACTTCAAGGGAGAGAAGCAGTGCGACGCTTCCAGCGAACCTGTCTAGACTGCCGAAAGTGGCGCGCGCAGCCCAGCATACCCCGGATGGCTGACCTACCTCCCTGTCGCCTCCGACTCGGCGACAAGCCATTCCACTCCACAGGCATGGACTGTTTTGGCCCGTTGTATATAAAGAAAGGAAGAGGAACCGAGAAGCGGTGGGGTATTGTATTCAAATGCATGACCACCAGAGCGATACATATCGAACTCCTTCCAACCATGAGCACAGACTCATTCCTTATGGCCTTCCGAAGATTCACATCACGGAAAGGAAAACCGTCTACATTGTTGTCTGATCACGGGACAAACTTCAAAGGCGGAGAAAGAGAGCTGAGAGAGAGCTTCCAAGCTATGGGCCCAGAACTTAAGACCCACCTCGCTCCATCCCAGATTGACTTCCAGTTTAATCCCCCGAACGCACCCCACTTCGGTGGAACCTGGGAACGAGAAGTACGTTCTATAAAGACAGCCCTGTACGCCGTGCTTGGGGCCCAGACTGTGGCGGAGGAAGTCCTAATGACAGTCCTCACGGAGATCGAGGGAGTATTGAACTCAAAGCCCCTCGGTTACGTCTCCAGTGATGTAGCAGATGTCGACCCAGTCACCCCCAACACACTCCTAATGGGGCGGCTGGACCCCGCGCTACCCCAGACAATGTACAGGCCTGAAGAAGCGAACGGCCGAAGAATGTGGAGGTACAGTCAAGTACTAGCTGACAAGTTTTGGAGCAGCTTCCTACTCCACTACCTACCGTCTCTACAGACCCGCCAGAAGTGGGTAAAAGAGAGAGACAATTTGACAGAAGGAACAGTCGTCATGATTATCGACCAGTCACTACCCAGAGCTATGTGGCCGGCTGGCCGCGTAAGCAAAGTGATCACCGGTGCCGATGGCAAGGTCCGAGCAGCTGAAGTACTCGTCCAAGGGCGCACTTACACACGACCCGTGGCGAGGCTCATAGAACTGCCCCGACTCCCAGATACTATCGATGATGACCATGACCCCATGACTTTGTGAGTTGACTGACCCTTACAGCGGACCTTGAGTGGTAGACAGTGCGGTTAATCTGTCTCTGCTTAGCTAATTAGGTGGGACTAATTAGGGGGCGGCTGTTGTGAAGGATCAGATTAAACCGAATATATATATTTATTTATATATATATATTTAAATAGTGTTTGTATATCGTTTGATATCCCCTGTATATTCCTTGTACAATATGCACTGAATATCCCTTTAGTCTACTAAACAGCCCATAATAGTTTCATTCTACCATTGGACGAGAACCTGGCGCCAGGTTGCCATACCCCTAGGTTCAAGTTCAATCGTGCCGCCCAACATGTCGTGGCAAGCCCCGGTTCCGCGTAGGAATACGTCTGGCGAAATACGAATGGTACTATTTGTTCATAGCGCATATATATATGGCGCAAGTAAAGTAGAACTTTCTTTTAGTCCAGTTCTTTACCCTCCAACAGAGTGACAGACGCGAAGCCTCACCCACGACGCACGTGTGGTGCAGTAAGGCCTACTTGGCCTCAGAATAGGCATTGAGATATCGTGTGGATTAATAGTTGAATAGTCATAGTTTGGCACTATACCGTCGAGTTGGACGTATTCTATTAAGCTAATAATAGTCTATTTATGTATGGTGCATCGTTCGGTTAGAGTTCTAAAGTTATCAGTACCCCCATCGTTCCTGACGTTATCTGGACGCTTAACCAGGCTGGGCAGACCCCTAGTGGTGCTTGCATCCGAGGAGCTCCGGGCCAGGGCGACTGGACCTGTACATTGGATTACTCTACCCGGACGACGGCGAGCCTTCCACGGCTTGGATTATGCTTTGGGTGCTTTGATTATTCCATGGATAACGGCCAGTGTTGGAACTACCCCCCGGAGAGGACTCCAGGTGAGACGGCGCTCTACACCAGTGAGGTCGCCTCACGTCTCTCCGTTGTGGACCGGCAGCTACCGTCCACCAGAGGGTCCAGCTGTATTCGTCTGCGGACCGAGGTTCTGTGGGCACCGTGTTCAAGACTTTGAATTCTCCCAAGAAATCGTCGGCCAGATGGGATACCGCCAGCGGCTTCTCTAACCCCCCCCTCCTACTGTCTTACAACCAGCGGGACCCCCCCCCCCCCCCCTTAGTGTATCCAGCTATAATCATTTAAGTACCATCGCTATAGTTCCTAAATATCCAGGTTGTATACTTACTCCCTGCGTAACCAGAGATTGGACATTCAATGTTGATTTACCTACGAATACTCATTTGCCATACAAGTGCATATTTCAAATCATAAGTGTAAACAAGTGAACGTTGTATATACCTTTTGCTATATTAAATATTCGATTTGTACATTTGTGTGGACTTCGTTTCATCAGGTGGGAAAGTGTTCATCATACTTATATCATGTACTGGATGGCCAGAAGTTAAAGTACAAGAGGTAGTGGTATTAAATACCATATCTAACAATACAGTCAGGGAATTGTACCCCTCAGTTACACCCGATATGCCACCTGCCCAGCTAATTAGTCAATAATCTCAATAACACCTTCACAATAACACAGCACCTTCATACAATAAAGTGACCACCACAGTAAAATCATCAGATTGGCTACAACAGCAATCATAAAAAAACTGTAATATTATCATTATTACAGTACTAGGTTTGGTGGATTGCAGTACATACATATAGTCCTTAGATGGCGATCATTGTCAAGGAATGGGAATTGTCCAATTCTCAGAACCATTAATGATCCTACAGGCCAAGGCCAGTTCCAATCAGCCAGTAGGAACTATAGGGACCCGTGAAACCTCGTTCCCAGGTTTATCTCCGTGAGGGGGAAGATAGCATAACCAAGGTGCAATACTGCCCCCCTGAGGTTTTTAGTGACACCACACACAAACAATACGACCAACTTAAACTAAATTTAAATGTATTTGGAAAATCTGGATGTATTTTAAACCATTAAAGATCCCCCAGATGTATTTCAAACTCTTCTATATTGAATACATTTTTTTATAGATATTCTTTTCCACCAAATTTTTCAATAAACTACTGGCTTAGCAGAATCTTTACATCTTGCATAGGTGAGTTCACTTCTCACTTACACTTGACTCAAATAAGATTACATCATATTGTTGTAATGCTACCATGTCTGAACCAGTGCTCCAGCTTTGTTTACCTTTTTCCACTTCCAATTAGTCTGGACCACAGAACTGAGACTGTGGATATAAGCTGCTATTGGCCGCCTCTTTCAGTCAGAATTCTCCTCCCCTTCTACTACTGTATCTGTGACACTATTTTATAAGGGCATCGTCCCTGCATCCTGGGCTTAGCCCTGCCCTGGATGATTGTGATTAGTTTAAAGAAATACAAACATGCCAGAGTGTTTTCTAACTTATAGGTGGAAATTACTCAGCAAAAAACTAAAAACCAGGTTTACAAACATAAACATGAAGACAGAAAACACTCTCATCACAGACAAGCTGGATGTGGCCAAATACTTAAACATATTCTTCACTAACATAGCCACAACACTGGTTAATAAACTACCATCCCACTCAGGGCATTTTGGGGTAGAACACATCCTAGTGTAGCAGGGTGGATTATCCCTGCTTTGTGGGAACGGTTGCTGGCAGTCACAAGGTAGCGGGACGCAGTAGAGCTCTGTCTGACTGCACCCTCGTCTTTGGGCCTGGAGTGTCAAACTGGGGGTCGGCAGTGGGAGTGGATGGGGCCCGGGATTTACCAACCTGGTTTGGTACTCTGGTCTTCCTCGCCTCTCCGGGGCGGTCAGCAGTACTCCCCAACTCGCTCTCACTTCCCCCAATACCTCCGTTAACCCTCCCACACCTAGTGACTGATATATGAATAAATAGATTCGTTCCTCCCGCAAGCAGTACCCTCCCTCAGTGACACTAGAGACCTTAATAACTGAAAGGGGAAGGTGGGTAGGAAAGGGTTAAATGTATTAATGTTACCCGCACCAAAAGGGTTAGTGTTAAGGCTCAGGAATTGACACACACACAAGACTCCCATCTACATCCTTTAGTGTTATTTAAGGACTGGTCAGTTACAAATATCCAACAGCAATGAGTCAAATGAAATGTAGTTCTCCTATTATTCGAGTCGTAACTCAATACCTTGCAGACAACTGATATTGTACACCCAAATAATATAGACTCAGATATTGCAGACTCAAAGATAATCGACCCAGATATTGCAGACTCCAATGTAACTGACTCATTACCACGTCTGGGCTTGTACCAATAATAATACCCCTCTAAGGCTTTACATATATGGCCCCCAAGAAGAGAAGGGTTAACTGGATGGGAAATTATTATGAATGAACATACACGTTATCACACTCAAATGAAATGAAAATGTGGGCCCACTTTACCAAACAAAAGTCCTAACTAATGCCGGCATGAAATGTTTGTGGGGTACCCCTATGCACTGTGGTTAGCAACCATTATCTTCGCCCGTAGGCCGCGACACACTGTGTAATGTACAATATGATCTTGGTAACCGAAGTGCCACTGTACTTAGCCAAGATGGCGGCCTCACCCTCACCACCACTCGTCCGGGTGGTAAGATGGCGTCGAACGATCTCGTCCCAGGAGCTAGCAAGCTGTGGTAGGCAGGGGGGCAGTAGCTGGCTGGAGGCGCGTGCTGGGTGGTGGCGACCTCTGCTGGAGAGGCGGCGTCCTCTGCTCAGACGAGACGAACTCCCGTGCTAGGCTGCTGACTGCCGGTGCTGACAAGCTGCTGGTCGACGAGCACGTGATAATCTGATGGCTACCTTAACTGAAGCTACTCTGTGGGTCTGAGAAGGCCCTCCTGCTAATCGAACATGCAGCAACGCACGGTGCCTCTAACCACCAGCTCTCTTCAGGCAACGCTTGCCGGGGGCACCTCGCTGGAGGGGATACAGTTAGCATTAGCCACTTCAATATACCGCTTACTTCTAGGATAACTCGCTGTATCACCAGGGTTGTTCCGTTCGGATGTTCAACACGCTACTAACGCTTATATTTCTATCATAACCCGAAATATACTAGAGTCCAATTACATTCACCCGTGTGCTTCACGACGGGGCTCCTCGATGATACGTCCTCTCAGGTTCACGTTCAACGTGGAAGAGGCTGGTTCTCTCCACTTCCGTTCAGGTGACTTGCTTCTCCTCGACGCCTCCCTCCTCGCTCCGCCTGCCACCGCCGCCCCCTGCTGGCACCGCCAACTAGCCCCACAGGAAGAACTGGGTGAATTGAATATGATTCAGTTAGTGTTTATAATCCATATTCCAGCCGGTGAGAGAAGGAGAAACTCGCGTCATTGTTCAGGAGAATATCAAGGGAAACTGGTTAACATGTCTTTGTGCACAAAGGGGAGATAAAAGGCCAAGTCAGCACTTCTGAATAATAGTCGAATATTCAGGGTGCTACACTAGCATACTACAAAAACCTAGGGGTCCGCAAAGACGACTTCAACCTTGAAATGGTAACAACAGATGAGGTACTCAAAAGACTGAGCGCCCTCCAACCTAACAAGGCCACTGGCCATGAAAATATCCCCTTCAAATTCTTCAGAGACTCAGCAGCCGCCATTACCCCAGTCATCACACACATAATAAACCTACCCATAAAACAGGGACACGTCCCCAAAGACTTCAAAATTGCGAGAGTGACCCCCCTGCACAAAAAAGGCAGCAAATTAGACCCAGGCAACTACCGGCCTGTTTCTATTCTTACCTCCATCTCGAAAGTCATGGAAAAAATAGTCTACAAATAAGTCGAAAAGTACCTCGCGGAAAAAAATCTAATCTACGAATTCCAATCTGGCTTCAGAACATCCCACTCCACTGACACATGCCTTCTCTATTTGAACGACCACATCAAACAAGAGGTGGACACAGGCAAATACTGCGGCATGATCATGCTGGACCTCCAAAAGGTTTTTGACACTGTCAATCACTCCATTCTGATTGTCAAGCTAAAATAAAGTGGTTTTTCAGTGAGCTGGATAAAGTGGTTTATCAGTGATCTGGATGCAATCCTACCTGGGGGGGAGAGAATTGATTGATTGAAAATTGTATTAACAGATTGCAGAATGGGTACAATACAGTATGGCTCAATACATGAATGTAGAGGTAAATGGTACCCTATCCCCCCTCCCTCCCAGTGAGCTGTGGTGTTCCACAAGGAAGCATACTAGGACCGTTACTGTTCCTAATTTATGCAAATGACATGTCATCAGCTTGTGACTGCAACTTGTTCCTGTTCGTGGACGACTCAGCCCTGCTGGTCTCTGACAAGAACAAGTTACAGGTTGAACAAACCCTCAGCTCAGAACTCTGCAGAATCTGCACCTGGCTCGCTGATAGCAAACTATCATTACACCTGGGTAAAACAGAGTCCATTCTCTTCGGATCAAATAACAAACTCAGCAAGACCAAGACAGTGGGTGACAATATTGTCACAAGGAAAGATGAAATTACATATATGGGTTCCATCCTAGAGGCAAATCTTTGACAAGATGGCATCCAATGTAATCAAAAAAGATTTAGAATCAAGAGGTTTATTTGTCACATACATACCAGTGCATACAGTGAAATGCGGAAAGTCAACCAACGAACAAGATTCTTGTATCGGATCTCCTCTCTGGTAAACAAGAATACCCTGAAGACTCTAGCAGGAGCACTCATTCAACTCAAGGGTACTACGACTATGCTTGCACCTCATGGTACCAAAGCACCTCAAAGGCACTAAAAATCACAAAACAAACTGGTCAGACTACTACTAACTAACTACTACTAACACGTTTAGCAATTATGCAACATCAATGTGGAACGCCCTACCCACACTGTAAAAAAATGTGAATCCCTACTGTTACGCACCCCAGTAAGGGGACGCAACACAAGGCCACAGACAGGGTAGGTGAGGGTGCAGTGACACAAAACCACGGAAACAAATAGCAAAATAATAGTATTTATTTTTACAAACAAAAGAAAACTCAGCAACACAGAGAGCAAGGAGGACTACCTAGTGGCACCAAATTAAATACAAAAGGAAATGAAAACCCACCCCCCCCTTACAGGCGCTGACGCCCAAAAGTACAGGTGGTGGTGCTCACTCTAAAGCTGGTGTCTTTAACATCAGGTCACCTACGTGATGCAAAATGTAGACCCAGGGTATCTTCCTGTCCTCAATGTCCCTGTGTGCGAAACAAAAGATTAATACACAAGAAAAAAGGAATCACCATATCCCTGTGTGCGAAACAAAAGATTAATACACAAGAAAAAAGGAATCACCATAGGCTGGGTGACAAGGGAACAAATATACAAAGGGTTAAACAGAAATGTACACAAACTATAAAGACTCCTAAACACAATGCAATGAACCAGAGCTTCAGGTACCAGATCTACACCAAATACACAATACTAACAATATTGCCTATGCTAACAATAATGAACCAGCTCTGGTACCTAAAGCACCCTAAAGAGCCACAGCTCTATTACCAAAAGATACCGAGAGCTCTACCACAAAGACACAGAGATAGTTACCACAACCATGAACCAGAGAGCTAACTAACACTGCACACAATGGGATATATGAAGGGGTGTGGAGCTTGATTGCTGACAAGCCTCAGCTGCTGCTGCTGTTGCTGGAGTGAGATGGTGATTGACCAGCTGCTGCTGGAACTGAGACACCTGAGAATGGGGATATGTAGACACAAGAGGGAGACAAGACAACAACAAACAAAACATGCCTATATACAGATATTATACATTTCTCCCTCTATATATATACATAAGGACAGGGTCCGTAACACCTACCCACTTTAAAAACCGCTCTCAAAGAGCACCTACAGGAGGCTGCAATTCAAAACTGGCCCCCGTAAATGTCCAAACCCCCCCTCCCTATGCTTGCACCTTGCACCACCCCTCCCACCACCCACCCCCTCCCAATGTACAGTTTCCTCCCCCTCGTATGTATATCATTTCTGTTAGGATTTCTGTTTAACAGTACTGTATATTTGCATATCGTGTATGTCACAAATGTAACAGTACTGTATATCTGCATGTCATGTATGTCATAAATGCCATGATATCTGTATATCTGCATGTCATGTATGTCATAAATGCCATGATATCTGTATATCTGTATGTTGTGTATGTCATAAATGTCATTATGAATTGAAAATGGGGGACCCTGATGAAAGTATTTCTCTGGTCTGCATCCCCTTAACAATTGTGTGTATTGAGCCGTACTGTATTGTACCCATTCTACAATCTCTTTTAACATCGACGGTTAGCTCAACTGGTTCGCTGCCTTGCTGTGGATCCTGCGGTGTGTTGGTGGATCCTGCGGTGTGTTGGTGACAAGTTTGAATCCCTTCAATTTTTTTTTTTTTTTTTTTACGTTAATTTTTTCGCCGGTTAAGTTTAGGCATTGTTTCGGAGTTGGTTAAGGTTAGGGTTAAGTTTAGGCATTGTTTTGGAGTTGGTTAAGGTTAGGGTTAAGTTTAGGCATTGTTTCGGAGTTGGTTAAGGTTAGAGTTTGTCTTAGAGCATGGCAATATTCTTTCGGAGTTGGTTAAGGTTATGGTTAAGTTTAGGCATTGTTTTTTGGGAGTTGGTTAAGGTTAGGGTTAAGTTTAGGCATTGTTTCGGAGTTGGTTAAGGTTAGAGTTTGTCGCAGAGCATGGCAATAGAATGCAGCCTATTTCCGCACTGCCGCTGTCTCGCGCTGCCGCGGTCACATGGGCCAATCAGAGAAACGCTGAACACAAGTTGGTTGCCTAAAATGTTGACGCGTCCCGGGTTCTCCTCCCGCTCCTGGTGACATTTGTCGCATGTCTTCCCGCCTCTTCTCCCGTTCATCCTCTCCTCCTCTGTCACTCATGTCTGCCCATGAAAAGCAATAAATGCTAAAAAATGTATCTTTAAAAAACCCACTACCTGTCTCCCTAGTGACTGAAACTGTGATCTCAGTAAAACATATCTTCTTCATGTATTGTTCCAATTTTCTTTCATGAATATCATTATTAACTTCAGTCCTCACCATACATATAGAATATTTATTCATTTTCAGAATTTTAACCATTTCTTAAATTAGGGTTAGGGTTAGGGGGTTAGGGTTAGGGGGTTAGGGTTCGGGTTACCCTAGGGTCTCTTTTTGACAAGAACTGCGACAAGGGTGACTCGAGGGTTAAGGGAAGCAATGGAAACATTTTTGATCACAGTTCATATTGTTATGTGTTTGGATTACTGACCTTGACTGAATTTATGATACGGTTCAACAAGGACATGATTGAACAATGACAGTTTCTAACACCCCAGTCAAGAAAGCATGACTAGGGTGTATTGAAGACAGATGGCACAGAAGACCACGGCAAAGCACAACCACTGAACCGCTCATCAACAGCGACGTGGCATGTATCAGATTAAATATCTTCACAAACAATGTACCTAAACAATGATGAACTAGAGATGTGATAAAATGGAATCGATGATATTGCAGTAACAGTGTTTAGTAATAGTGAACCAGAATAGATTAAGGAAGGAATAATCACATGGTCACATTGCATCACATTTTGAATTACTTAAATTACCAAATTCTATTGTTAGTTAAGTCTGTGATATTCTGTAGTCCACTCCAGACACTCCTTGTGTCATTGCTGTTCAGCTGTCCGTCAATCTTCTCCATTTATTCCTTCCTTGCCGTTTTTATTTCTCTCTTTTATTACAATTGAATCAATCATATACATGATCACAAAAGCAGGGAATGTCCCTTCAGTGAGATTTGTGAGCTCATTGATGTCCTGTTGGCAGGCCTGAGTGACGTTCACAGTGAGTTCGGTGCAGCGCAAAAACCATTGGCTGGAATTTGAAAACCACAGTCTGATATTATTGTTGCATGTGATGGTATCTGATATCTGTATTCAAATTTTGCAAGAGTTGATGAACATGAAAACAACTAAATGACTAACTGAGTGTAGAAGGGTGGATTATCCCTACTTTATGAGAGTAGATTGTCACTGTCACCAGGTAGTGGGAACACAGCAGATCTGGGTCCGGCTGAGTCCCCGACTGTAGTTCAAGTTCAAGTTTCTTTAATAGTTGTCATACAGAAGTACAGAATACTTTTATACAAAATGCTTCTTACTGTTACGCTCCAGAGACTGTGCAAGACAAGATAAGTATGAAATAAAATAACATAGTATAGCATGTAAATTAGAAGTAAAAAATGAGGTCACAGTGTTCAGTATAGACATATGTACAATGTTCGATGCATAATAGACGTAACTGAGTTACCATATAACAATATACTATGCAGTGTACTAATATACAATACTATATAGTGCAAAGCAGAAATGGGATGAGGTACAATTTAGGTACAATTTACAGTAGGTGTACGAGTTGTAGTGCAAATCCTTTATCAATAAATATAAAGTGTGTTTGTGTGATCTAAAGTGTGGAGAGTGGGTGCTGCAGTGTGTTGTTTGTTTAAGTGAGTGTGTGCGTGTGGGTGTGTGTGCTATGTGCAATTGATGGTTGTTGCATAGTGTTTATTGTTCGTTGAGCAGCCTGATAATGTAGTGTAGGGGTATTAGAATTGGGATTTAACAGAGGGAGCGGATGGGGCCTAGGGTTTACTAACCTAGGGGTGATGCGCTGGTCTTTCTTGCCCTCCAGGGCGACTTACAGTAATTCCCCAAACACCCACACTTCCCCTAATACCTCCCACACCCTCCCACACCCTCCCACACCCGGTGGCAGTAGTGATAGATGATATAATTTCTCCCCAAAGCAGTACCTTTCCTTGTTGACGAATGGAGACCTGTCCCAATGATGCATAGGCCGTGGGTAAGAAGGGGTTAAACAATAATGTACATTACCCGAAAGGAAGGGGTTAAACAAGAATGCACATTAATGGACACGCACACAGTGATCCCATTTGTATGCCTCTCCTTTTATATAGATTAGCATATATTCAATACAAGGCACGATGCATAGCACTTAGATCTTGCAAGTAGAAGGGTTAATATGCTTTACACTCGTCCGCAGGGAGAGAGAGAGAGAGAGAGAGAGAGAGAGAGAGAGAGAGAGAGAGAGAGAGAGAGAGAGAGAGAGAGAGAGGGTACTGGCGAGCTCCGCAAGCTACTCAATGGGATTTATTATTATTAAACACACGTGCCGTCTGCACACCTTAACCACATAACCCATGTAACCAAAAAATACAGTGGGCCCACAATTGAAACAAAAGTCCTATCTAAGCCGGCATTCCCCAAAATAACAAACGTCGGGCGCCCCTAGTCGCTGGTGCACGTGCCAGTTCAATGTATCTATTCTCTTCGCCCTTAGAGGGCACGCTCTCGAAAAGGAGAATGTTCGTCGATAAAGTTCCAGCGCTCGGAGCCCTAACTGTACCTGGCTTGAGTGTACCAACCGAGTGCTGGCCTGCTCTCGCAACGAATGTCCGTGTTGCGAGATGGCCGTCGAACGGTCCTGTGGTTGTCACCTGTGATAGCAAGGGGCTGGCTGGGCGGACGTTTAGGCAGGCGACAGCTGGACTGGCTGTCGGCTAGGCAAATGCTGGAGGCGGGTGCGGTCCGGCGACGTCTGTTGCGGTGTCCTCTGCGGGGCTGGGAGACGGTGGAGTGACGCGCGAGCTAACTGTGCTACTAGGCCTATACTTGAAGCTAAGCTGTGGGTCAGTGCGACCCCCTAGCCTTCCGCCTATACTTTAGCTAAAACGCAGCGCGTGCAATATCCACAGCGCTCTCCGGCCGTAGGACGTCTTCTTCTTGGTTCAAGCACTAACTGGGAAGCTAAACTATCGCATACGACGTTACTATCCCGCACCGTGACGGGAGTCGTATCCCGCGTGTCTTTAGTGTCGGGAGCTCCTGCTCCACACGTCTGCTTCCTTCAGTGGAAAACGATGAAGAGGGTGTCTCGCTGTATGAGCTCCGCCTTCAGCCATCCTCTTCCTCACCTGCTTGTCACCAGCCCAACGTCGCACCAGCTCCCCCTGGCGGCAGTCCAGGCCATGTCCCACTACTAAATGTCAATATAGGAGATGGAGAATCAAGGCGGGTCAGCAAGTTACACAACATTATCATGAACACAGTAGAGTACAAGGAATTAGAGTTAGACACATTGAATTATTGTTAGACATATTCAGGTGTCTACATGAGCTATGTTTAATACTTCCTGAAATATCACAGTTCCAACTCAATAACTCTCCAAAACAAATTAGGCTATAAGAGAGTTTCTAGATGTGGGATGTGTAAGATTATGGGCATAATTATCATAATTAACATAATATATCAGCATAATTTTTTTGGAGGGTTCCTCCAATAATTGGCTGATTGGTTTTATTTCTGGCTGCATTGCAAAATATGATTAAGTAAATAAACAATAATCCAGAGGATAACACTTGCAAGTAGTCTACTGGAAACACTTCTCGATGTGATTATTTTTAGAACATGTGTTGTTGTTGTTGTTGTTGTTGTTGTTGTTGTTGTTGTTGTTGTTGTTGTTGTTGTTGTTTTCTATAGGCATGCCACGTCACGTGACGACAGAACTTCGGCCAATTGTAGAAACTGCACTTTAATCGTTTTGCCACACGGGGTCATAATTTCTTAAAATCGGCTTTCGCGCGCAGCCAAAGCCAGCGTTGGATGATCTTGGATCGTCCTCCTGACCCAGAGCTAAAGCGAGAGAGTGGGGGGGGGGGGATAATGAGGAGGAGGGGGGAGGCCGGGGTGTGTGGCAGAGGGGGGGAGAGAGAGAGAGAGAGAGAGAGAGAGAGAGACCGGCTGTCCCACCACGCTGAGCGGATCTGTCACTAGTTGCTCCCCCGGCACCGAGCCTGTCTGCTGGCCTCTCTTGAAGAATCACTGACCACCTGCCTCTACTGGCGCAACACGTACAGCTTCAACGGCAGGGCAACTTGTGATTATTAAACCCCGAGAGAGGAGGGAGGAAGGAAATTAAACAAAATAAGTCAAGACACTGAGCAGTTTCTCCAGTGCCATCCCTAACGGCAAAGAGTCTCCCCGCGTTCTCGGTTGAGGTCGGAGAAGCGCGCCGGTGTGCAGGACCTGTTGTGCGTCCTGCTGGGTTTGTTGTAACAACAGGGCGAGAGAGAGAGCGCTAAGCAACGGGACTCATTACTTACTAAACCAGGCTTCCCACTTCACTTCTCCAGCGGAGTCACTTGCATGGATACACCATGGCCACGTTTGTCTGCAGGGTTCAGTTTTTAGATGACACCGATCCGTTCAACAGCACCAATTTCCCGGAGCCGACGAGACCCCCTGTTTACTCCTTCAGGGAGGATCTTCCCCTCATCAACCAGATAGCGGGCATCCACCGGCTCCTCAAAGCTCCACATAAGGTAGGGGTGCGGAATCAACGTAGATATACCACACAAAGGTAGCCTTACACGCACCTAACATGGGCCTACGTTATTTGTTGTGTTTTTGTTGTATTTGTTGACACCAATGATGAAGGACCACAATGGAAACAAGCCTATATCTTTATTGTGTTTATTTGAATCCTATTGGTAAATGGAGAAATGTAATACCTGTTCATATTGTGATCAAATGTATGTGATTTCCATTCTAAATCAATAAACCTATCTATCTATCTATCTATCTATCTATCTATCTATCTATCTATCTATCTATCTATCTATCTATCTATCTATCTATCTATCTATCTATCTATCTATCTATCTATCTATCTATCTATCTATCTATCTATCTATCTATCTATCTATCTATCTATCTATCTATCTATCTATCTATCTATCTATCTATCTATCTATCTATCTATCTATCTATCTATCTATCTATCTATCTATCTATCTATCTATCTATCTATCTATCTATCTATCTATCTATCTATCTATCTATCTATCTATCTATCTATCTATCTATCTATCTATCTATCTATCTATCTATCTATCTATCTATCTATCTATCTATCTATCTATCTATCTATCTATCTATCTATCTATCTATCTATCTATCTATCTATCTATCTATCTATCTATCTATCTATCTATCTATCTATCTATCTATCTATCTATCTATCTATCTATCTATCTATCTATCTATCTATCTATCTATCTATCTATCTATCTATCTATCTATCTATCTATCTATCTATCTATCTATCTATCTATCTATCTATCTATCTATCTATCTATCTATCTATCTATCTATCTATCTATCTATCTATCTATCTATCTATCTATCTATCTATCTATCTATCTATCTATCTATCTATCTATCTATCTATCTATCTATCTATCTATCTATCTATCTATCTATCTATCTATCTATCTATCTATCTATCTATCTATCTATCTATCTATCTATCTATCTATCTATCTATCTATCTATCTATCTATCTATCTATCTATCTATCTATCTATCTATCTATCTATCTATCTATCTATCTATCTATCTATCTATCTATCTATCTATCTATCTATCTATCTATCTATCTATCTATCTATCTATCTATCTATCTATCTATCTATCTATCTATCTATCTATCTATCTATCTATCTATCTATCTATCTATCTATCTATCTATCTATCTATCTATCTATCTATCTATCTATCTATCTATCTATCTATCTATCTATCTATCTATCTATCTATGTATGTTAAACCAGCTGTAAACAAACTTGCACGGCAACCGTTAATGCCATATTTTTTTGGTTTGGATGAAAGCGTTGCTGTCTTTTATGTCGCGTCAAACCTATAAAACTGGAACGAGCGGTTACGTCAAACAACCTAACTGTAAATAAACGTGCACGTCAACCACGCTATTTTGAGAACGGACGCACGCGCACATGATTTATTGGTTCTCCAGCCCCAGTGAGAAACAACAAGCCTGTTGAGTGTTGAGGATTTGCCCCATAATAAACAACACAGCGATATACCACACAGTCAAATCAAGGCTTAGCCTACTTGTTCTATATCTTAAAATGACCTTATGAAATGAATGAAATGCGTGCCTATTTAACTGTCATTTCGACGTGTTCGCTGTTCCGTGTCACGGCGACAGGTGGGCACGGCGCATCACCAGCCAGATATATCCCGAGTCAGACTCATTCATCTACAATTAAGTGACAGTCGTGAGTGGGCTGGAGGGATTCAATCACAAATGATCAGATAGCTGCAACTGCTGCAAGCGATTGTCAGACTGCCGGTGTGTGTGCGTGGTGTGTGCTGTTTATGTGTGTGTGTGTGTGTGTGTGTGTGTGTGTGTGTGTGTGTGTGTGTGAGAGAGAGAGAGGGATAGAGAGCGCGCGAGAGAGAGAGAGAGAGAGAGAGAGAGAGAGAGAGAGAGAGCGCGCGAGAGAGAGAGAGAGAGAGAGAGAGAGAGAGAGAGAGAGAGATCGAGAGAGAGAGAGAGAGAGAGAGAGAGGGAGAGAGCGGCTCAACTGGCACACTACTCTGACAGCCAACCAGCAGAGAGTGTTCCAACAACAGCAGAGCGATATCCCAGACCAGCCTCATAGTCCCATCTTTAAAAGCCACAAAACAAATGAAAAAAATGGCCCTCAGCACGGAGAGGCTTATGATTACAACCTACACACTGACAGATGGCAGGGCCTCTGCTTGTGTTTAGTAATTTTGCTCCCATCAGGAGAAAGCGCAGGGTATATTTCACTTATAGATGTAGATAACAGGCATGGGAATTCAACTGGTGATGGGTGTCACTTTACTTATGAGGAACCAAATGCGGAATCATATATGGACATTATTCATCCGTTAACCTTTGCAGTGAAAGGCTGACTTTTGGAATTAGAGCTATATAGGGAAAGCGAGGAGGGAAATAGAGGAGTTGAGAGTCAGAGGGATAGTTCTTTACCGAATGTGTCACTGGGAAGCAAAGTGGACACCGTTCTGAACGCTGCACTGAGACATCCACTCTGAGACTTAATAGTGTATAAGGCTACTTAATCATTTTCAGTGTGTCCCCCACAAGTGTTAGCAATGTAGATTACGTGGATGGACACTGAACTGTTCCAGATTTGTCTGCAGATAGGGTGAAGACATGTTGTGGTTGTGGCAGCAGGGCTGTAGCAGGCTTCTCAAGTCTGGACTCAAGACCTCTCTTGTGTTGTCTTGGACTTGTCTTGGTCTCTATATACTGCATATCCACTTGGGTTCTAACTCGGGTCCTCCACGTGGTAGGCCAGGACATTTACCACTCTGCCAAAGGGAGATATTTGGCTTGCCAGGCTTCAGGACTGGCCATGGGAGATATTAGTCTTACCAGGCTTCAGGACTGGCCATGGGAGATATTAGTCTTACCAGGCTTCAGGACTGGCCATGGGAGATATTAGTCTTACTAGGCTTCAGGACTGGCCATGGGAGATATTAGTCTTACTAGGCTTCAGGACTGGCCATGGGAGATATTAGGCTTACTAGGCTTCAGGACTGGCCATGGGAGATATTAGTCTTACTAGGCTTCAGGACTGGCCATGGGAGATATTAGTCTTACTAGGCTTCAGGACTGGCCATGGGAGATATTAGTCTTACTAGGTTTCAGGACTGGCCATGGGAGATATTAGGCTTACTAGGCTTCAGGACTGGCCATGGGAGATATTACTAGGCTTCAGGACTGGCCATGGGAGATATTAGTCTTACTAGGCTTCAGGACTGGCCATGGGAGATATTAGGCTTACTAGGCTTCAGACTGGGCTACTCGTGTCTTGGTCTCTTGCCTACTATGACTTGGTTGGATGTTGACTTGATGTTGAAGACTTGTGTTTTTCTCCACATGACCTGTAATAAGATGATTGGCTGTAGGGCTGACCTTCGAAGCTTTTTTTGGCAATCGACGCTTCGGGGCCGAGCTTCGATTTTAATTCGAAGCTTCGAAAAATATTTTTTTTTTTTAATTTTTTTTTAATTTTTTTTTTTTTTTTTTATTATCTTATGTTGTGGGACTTGTACAGCACTTTCGTAAACGTTGTTGTTTTTAAATGTGCTCTATAAATAAAGTGGGTTGGATTAATTAATTAAGTAGCCCCTTTCGTGACTGACGCATCCAACAAGGTTTCACTCGGCTGTGTGATTTAATTCAAGGTGGATCGCTGTTGTCGTTTGAACAACTTCAGATTTCATGGGAACTACCAATCCCCCAAATCAAGAATGTTTAAGATGAATGAAGTAAGATTTTGATTATTTGAAATATGGCCTGTGTAGACTAAACTATGCACAGAATTATGTCAGTCTACAAGGTCCGGATTCTACATGGTCCGGCAATGTAGACCTTGTAGACTCCACTACAGACCAATTATCAGTGAATGTTCATGCATTTTTAAGAAGGGCAACTTCCACAAAAAAACAAAGAACTCACCAAAACATCTCAGTAGCACCGTATCTAAATGTTATATTTCATATATGGAGATTCATATTTATTTATGTATTGCATGCATTTCTACATTTTATTTCCTATTTTGTTTATTCATCCCAGTATCTTTCTTATGTGTGGAATTCTACAAGGTGCGCGCACACACACACACACCTACACACACACCTACACACACTTACAT
This sequence comes from Notolepis coatsorum, assembly GCF_963971535.1. Classification (NCBI taxonomy): domain Eukaryota; kingdom Metazoa; phylum Chordata; class Actinopteri; order Aulopiformes; family Paralepididae; genus Notolepis; species Notolepis coatsorum. The sequence continues at coordinate 75,515,066 of NC_140168.1, forward strand.
TTAGTCATTTAGCTGACGCTTTTATCCAAAGCGACTTACAATTTCTGTACGACAAGACAGCAAGAAGGGTACAACTCTATCAGCTGAGTAACAATGTTCATCAAAGTGTTGCGTGTTACAGTGTAGGTTAGTTTATTAGGACAAGTGCAAGTGTAAGGTTAGTCACGGTTCGATTTTTTTTTTTTTTTTTTTTATCATTTCAGATAATGGTTGAAGAAGTGAGTCTTTAGTCGACGGCGAAAGATTGGACGGGATTCGGCTGTCCTAACTGGGATGGGTAGTTCACACACACAAACACACACACACACACACACACACACACACCTACACACACACACAAATCGAAGTAAAAAAAAATAGATTTTTTTTTGATTTTTTTTTTTTTTTAACTTCGATTTTTTTTTAATGTTCGAAGCTTGTGCCATCGAATCGAACGTTCGAAGCTTCGAAGCATTTAAGACAGCCCTAATTGGCTGCATGCATTCCATGATGTGCTCTGTCAGTTTTGGCCCCGCCCAAAAGAAGGCTGATCATCTTCAGAAAAGTCCCCAATACGTTACTCTGTTTATTACTTATTTCTTGAACAGGACTCGATTTGCTCGGGACTCTGTCTCGACTCGGCCTCCACCTCTCTTTTCGCCTTGGTCTCGACTGGACCGAACACGGCCCACTTGGACCCGTCTTGGACTGGACCGAGGTGCTTTTGACTACAGCCCCCTGAGTGGTGCCGGTCCAACGTTAATGTTTCAAACTTTGAAATGTCATTTGGGCGGCTGAGTGGCGCAGTGGGCAAGGCGCTCGCCACTAACGCAGGCGATGCTGGTATCGAGCCCAGCTCTCGCCGTTGCTACCGGCTTGGCCGGCCGTCATACTAACACAATTGGCAGTGTTAGAGGGTGGGAAAGCCGTGGGTGGGGATTGGACGTTGTGGACAGCGACTCCTACAGGTCGGTTGGGTGACGCCGGTGCAGCGGAAACAGGAAGTATCGGGGGCAGCGTGAGCCTCCCACGCGTTACTCCTCGCCACTGAGAGTTCGAGCTGCTGCGGTGAAAAGATGCGTCAGGTTGCCTCCTCGTGTACCGGAGGGGCTCACTACAGCCGACCAGTGGGAGGCATAGTCTAGCAACATTCAAGACAGGGGAGGGAAGAATTGGAAATACGAAATTGGGATGGGAGAAAAATAGAAAATGGGGAGAAAAAGTGGATCAAAAAAATAAATTATTTGAAATGTCAAAGACCTGATATTTAGCATGAATATCGGTAAAGTACTTTTTTTTACTACTTCTCAAAAATGTTCCTTCATAAAATCTGTTTGAATGAAAGTGCTACGTCAAACATGAACTCTAAACGTTAAACGTGGTTTGAGAACTGACATTCTGACTGAGCAAGAGATGGTATTTTTGTGCTACCGGTCAGACTTCGAGTTCCAGTGGCGGAAAGTAACTAAGTATTTTTACTCTGTACTGTACTTAAGTACAATTTCGAGCTACTTGTACTTTATGTGAGTATTTTCATTTTAGGGAAGTTTATACTTTTACTCCACTACAATTCAAGGGAAATATTGTACTTTTTACTCCACTACATTTATCTGAACCCATCAGTTACTAGTTACTTTGAAGACAAATATTTTGCATAGAAAACACAATATATACAAAATAAAGAATGTATGAAGATTATATACTTTCACATTTGAAGCCTGTCAACTTCAAGAGGATGTAATCAGAGCAGCATAATTGGATTAACTCCACTTTAACATAACCTATAGAGGTCAATGGATATACACAAACATCATGTAGAATGTGTACTTTTACTTTAGATACTTAAGTACATTCAATAGCAAATACTTCTCCACTTTTACTTAAGTAGAATTTGAATGGAGGACTTTTACCAGAGTACTTACTCATTTATCTGAGTATTTCTACTTAATTAAAGGAACTGTGTACTTCTTCCACCACTGCCACACCTCTCTCTCTCGCTCGCTCTCTCTCTCTCTCTCTCTCTCTCTCTCTCTCTCTCTCTCTCTCTCTCTCTCTCTCTCTCTCTCGCAGCGGTCTGACTCTCTCCCCACTGTACTGTATATATGGAATCAGTCCTCCCCCTGTCTCTGTGTCCTGCTTTCTCCTCTCTTCCCTTGTCTCCCGTCTGTCCCTACCGTGTTATTATGCCGCGACAGACAGCCGAGGCCTCCGATTGGCCTGCCGGGAGCAAACGCAAAAGTATAGGTCACCCGGTCCCAGAATTCCTGTGGCTTCGGCCCCGGAGCCCTCAGACACTTTGTTCTCCTCAGTTTGGTTGCCGCGGTTACCCTGACCTCTTCCTCCTTCTCCCCATCCACCTCTCTCACCATATACTGTTGTTCACACACCCAAACACACACACACACACACACACATGGATAGGCCGACTAGCTAACGCAGGGTATTTTTAACCTTAGGGTCAGGATAACATAGGGAATCCCATGGAAAAGTAGGGGTCTTGAGGGTGTGTAGTTAGAGACCATGGAGGTAGGAGGGAGCTGTTCTCCTCCTACCTGACCTATGCCAGGTCAAGGACCTTGAAGCGGATTCATGCGACTTCTCTAAGGAGTGGAGTAACATGGACTGACTTTGGTTGGCTGGAGATCAGGCAGGCTGCTGCATTCTGTATGAGTTGAAGTGCTTGATGGTGGTAGCCGGTAGACCAGCTAGAAATGCATTGCCGTAGTCAAGGCGAGACATGACTGTTGACTGCAGGAGGAGTTGGGTGGCTTCTTTTGTCAGGAAGGGGCAGATTGTTCTGACGTTGCTCAGGGGGAATCTGCAGGTTCTGGTTGTTGAGGCGATGTGAGCAGAGAAGTTCAGCCATTGACAACATCTGCAATAAAAATATATATATACATTGTCTGTTTTATCCAATGAGATAACATTTCAAGTCTGGTCACCTCAATCCAATCATTTTTATTGCAGTAAAATGGGATCTTAAAAACATTAAAATAAAAATAATATCAATACTTGGCGTCACGCAAAATACTTTGATATCTGATTGACATTTATCTTCCTGCAATAAAACTACTGTACAGAGACATCTGGCCACGCCCCCTTCAAACACTCATTATGAGGACAAGTTGCCACAGGTTTGTCGCTGGCGGCGGTCGAGCTGGGGTAGTGGGTATGATACAGTCCAGCAGTGGGAAGGACTAAGCATTGTTACAATAAACAACGTTAAAGGGGCGCTGCTGATTTATTTTGCACATAATCTCACACACATCCCAGAGTTCTAAACAGTTTAGCATACATTGATTTAGTTTGATAGTTATTAGTCTGAATATGTATGAGATAATGTGCAAAATAAATCTGCATAGTATTTTGGTAAAGAGCCCCTTTAACGCCTTATTGTTGGACTTTACTTGATGACAATTACTTAAAATCTAATCTAATCAGTTTGGGCTATAGGCTATTTGTGTCGATCCTGTCTGATACTGTTCTGTATCGTTAGTGGCTTAGCTTGGCATCACACTGCACTATCTCGCGTACGTGCACGCGTACTGAATAAACCACAAATGTACCTCTAATACCAGTATTAGTCTGACCACACCCCTCATCAGCTTACCTTCATAAGCAGGTGTGTGGTCACCTGCTCTCCTCCTTCTCGCTTTCACCACAAGGAAGAAGTGCCTCGGTAGATCCCCACACTTGACACCATGATGGAAGAAATTGGATTAGGAACAGCTTGGGAAACAAGGATACGTTGACATCATATCTTTATTTTCTCTCTCACTATTTTCGAGAAAATACGGCGATATTGTCTTCGTACTGGAGTGTCTAGAAGATGATGATCATTCTAAAAACCCTCCACCGGTTTTCGTATTGGGAGCACGCCGCTGCATGCTTCTCAACTGCAGTTCCTTGCTGTGTTTGTTGGGGTGAAACCTGTCAGGCCACAGCTGAACTGTCGGACATGCCGCTGTTGTGAGAAGCGGTGCGTTCCAGGTTGGGTGAGTAGTGTTTGCTGGCGGGCTCCACTTGTCTGTTAGTGCTATGGGGGCTACTTGACAAAGTTTATGGAAACCGGCCCCAGGCTAGGGTCCTTTGTTTAGCCGCCTAGGCGACAGACGGCCTTGGTCTGGAGACCATTATAGTTTTAACTAGTGGGCCGCGACCATTGACACTGGTGATCCCTGTGTGTTCTGGACGAGTGGATTCTCTCTGTCACCGTGTTAAGGCCCCATCTTTCATATCCAAATGAGAGTATTCCTTCACGAGGGGATATGTGCATGTAATGTGCGATAGCGGCAGATTCATGTTCAAAGTCAGCTATACAGGCCAGTTGGTACTGTGCTGATTCCGCCGGATGTGGTAGAGTCACCGTTGTGAAGCGGTGTTGACGTCTTGTTTTCTCTTTTCTCTTAAAAAGTGAGGAGAGGTTCAGAACGGCGGCCTGTCTGGGTGAGTGTTATGTCATTGTTTACATGTTCATAGCTTACGGTTAGCCAGTCAGCTGTTAACTGCTGCGTTAGCCTGCTGGATCGCTGCATGGCCTGCTTAAGGCCTACTATTAGCCAGTCAGCTGTTAGCTGCGGGGCTAGCATGTCGTGGTCGCTAGGTAACGTTAGCTTGCTGCTATGGCCATGGCTGGCGCGGGGTAGCTTAGCTTCTCGCGCGCCGCCGGGAGCTCGCTTCTGATCGCCGTTAGCTTGATGCTATTCTGTTGAACGTGCTTTGATTTTAACATGTTTTACACTCTTGACCGCGACGTCATCCTTGACAGGGGATGTTTCGTCGACCCTGCCCTGAGCCTGGACGGGGATTGCGTCAACAAAGAGGACTGTAGCGACTGGTTGGAGCGGCGACGCTGCCCGGATCGAACAACACAGGACGGCTGTGTTCTACGGTGTCTTGTGACTGCACTTCGCTGATCTGCGTTCCGGGTAGGAACGGGGTTGACCAGACCTCATAACACGTCTTCTGGTTTTACTTTGCTAAATGTATTGTGAATAACGGTGTTTTTTCCCAAAACGTGTGTTGTTGCAATGCATTTAGGATACGTTGCGGGTTATGTGTGAGCTGTTTTTGTCACTGGCAGTTAGCTTCTCCGTGCAGATCGTGATGTATTGATCTGGTTGTTGTGTGAGAAACATCATGGTGTTTATGTGTACCGTGTACTCACTACTAAGGCAACTAACCTATGGAGCTATGCTTGGTGACAAGTGAGTAAAAGAATGTTCTTTCTCAGACTGTAATGACAATGGACAGTGTGTTCACACATTAACAGGTTTTCCTGTTTTAACTGGCCGTATTGAGGGTAAAATAGGAGGATTGTGTTTTTCCCCCCCGGTTCCCTGGGGACTTTATCACCTCCTATCAGACATGTTGTGCATTAATTGTGTCTTTTGTGTGGTAGGGATACGATGTAACTCTTAGCTTGATTGCTGAGGTTGTGCTAAATCTGCTGGAGAAACTTATTTCCTAAAGGGAAATTGGTTTGGTTGCTGTCATGTGTGCTTAGCAAGGCCTGTGGTCGATACTAATCAAGAATGATGTATTCTCTCATTGTGAAAAAAACGGCGTTCCTCTGTTGAGTGTTTTTGCCATTTTTTGTAGGTGATGATGGGTTGTGTGTGTCATGTGACCTACAACTGGGTTGTACTGGCCACAGAAGCACATGTGTATGTTGGACCGGGGTTCTTAGAGCCCTCTCTATTCTGTGTTTTTCCTTAGTAAAAATCAGATAGCAGGTTAGCTCATGCGCTGTGTGGAGCTGTGAAACGCTTCATAGAGCTGACTATGACTGTGTCATATTCTCTTTTTGTCGTTACGTCGTATCATGGGTGTGGGGTCGTAAAGGGGTGAACTGGTAACCTTTCCTCTCCCCATTGTTCTGTCGGTCAGGGGTACACCCCCTGTCCTTCAAGGTTCCCGTCACGTGGCGGTTCGGCACGTTACGGGGGGGGGGGGGGGGGGGGGGGGGGGGGGGGAGTTCCTGGTCCCACGGCCTGGTATATTGGGCGTGTGCACCGCAGGAATTCCCCCGCCATAGAGTACGTCACCGTGCGCGTCTCTGTTGGTAGGACTTCCGTGTGCTGTTCAGGTCCATGTGATGGATCTGTTTTCAGGGGGGGTGGTCAGGGCTCCTCCTCACCAAGCGCCTATTCAGGCCTTCTGTGAGTTCGGACTCCTTCTTCCATGTGAGGAAGCCTCCATCAGAGTACAGAGCCTTCCTCCTCAGATTGTCAAAGTGAGTGGACCCTCTAGAAGGGTCCTTTTCTATTGTATGTATATTCGATTCAATTCGTTTATTGAGTGTGTATGGGTTCAGTGCCTCTTCCCCGGAGGCCCTAAAACCAGTTTTTTACATGTTCTCGTTCATGTCTGGGGGATGATGACGGGATGGATCTGAACATATGTAGTGGGGTCTCACGCCCTTGGGGTGGGCCACCAGGCGCGGTTCGTCCGAACGTCTGGGTGGCGCCTTCTTTTCATGTTAAGATCAACACGCATATCTGCCCTTCTCCTGGAGTAGGCATGTCGGCGTGGTTAGGGCACGGGACTGGTTCTGGTCACGCTGGTCCGGATCAGTTGAACCCGTTGTCCGCCGGGGATGCAGATCTGCTGTTCTGGTACCCTGAGGGACTTGGGCTTTTTTCAGGGGGAAAAATGCCAGGTCGGTCTGGGTGTCACAGGGTTAAGCGCTATGGAGACCCTGGTTGGGTATGTTTTTACTCAGCACTGTCGTCATGGCTTACAGCCATGCCATTCTGTACGCGCTCGATCTCGTCGGATCTCGGCCGCTACACAGGTTGGTCCTGGTTAGTACTTGGTTGGGAGACCGCTGGGGAATACCAGGTACGGTGTGCTTAGGGGCTGGTTCTCCATTATTTTTCGCTCCTCTCTCACGCATGGCGAAGAGGGGCCTGTGGGGGTGGTTTTTTTTACCTCCTCTGGTGACCCTGTGCTTCCCGTACCGCCAGGCCCGGTCCGAAGTGATGTTTGCGACCCGTAGGCCTGGGTTAACCCTTTTTGGAAACTGAAACACTTGTACTGCGGTATAGCCGGTGTATACCCGCAGGTGTGTTTTGGAGTTTTTTCTTGAGGGGTTATAGGAACAACCACCGCATTGGGTAACACCGAGGTGGTTGATTCCCTGGTGTGTTGGGGCAGTGTCAACTCCCGGGTTCACCGTTTGAGGGTGCCCCTGCACGTTCATGACGTCTGCCAATCGTGTCAGCCTTCTCTGCCTCGACCCCTCTGGGTGGGGGTTGTTAAATGGAGGCTTGGTCATGCAACACCGCCAGCTTACGCTCCTTCCGCCGGGGCGGCTGTGTTCAGCTGTCCCCTCTGGCGCCTGTCTCGTCCGCAGTCTCCAGGCTAGGGTTAACAGCCTGTTGCCTGGTTTTTCCCCGGTGCGCTGCCTGCTTCCGTTGGTTAACCTTTTTTGTGTGCTTACGGCCATGCTGACTGCCTGTTCTGCAGGGTCAGTGTGCCAGGCGGTGTACTATTGGGGGGACGGGGCCCGCTCGGTTTACGGCCATGCCGACCTGAACACGCCCGATCTCGTCCGATCTCGGAAGCTAAGCAGGTTCTGGCCTGGTTAGTACTTGGGATACCGCCTGGGATTACCAGGTGCAGTAACTGGGGGGCCTTTGTCCGAATACGCTGGCGATGTGGGGGGCGGGGCACTACGTGCCCACCTGGTGGGGTCTTGATGCTGGCATCATGGACTTCTCCGGGCCCCCATTCCAGGGAGTCCAGTCCTTTTGGTGGGTCTGGGTCTTCCTTCGCGCTCCGCTGCTACGGCCTTGCCACGGGGTTGGGTTTGCCCTTGACCCCGTGATTCTGGGGGCAGTAACGAGGTTGTTCCTCCGTTCGTTCCCGGGTGGCATGCGGGTTGTGCGTGTGTGTAGTCGTGGGGTCAAGCCACGGTCTGCTCACCCTGTGCGTTAAGTTGCTTGAGTGCCTCTTCGCACGGTCGGGTCCGTCGCCTTCCCGTGAAGCCTCTAATAGGGGGGATACCCTCCATTAGGGGGGGTCGGGGGGGCTCGGCCCTCCCTGTTCTGATGGTTTTGGGGGGCTGTCAGCGGGGTGTATTTGTCAGCCAAGTGGCTCCGCTTGGCCTCCCTTGTGCAGTGTGATGCCAAGCTAAGCCACTAACGATACAGAACGTTAGGTTATGACTATAACCAAGTTCTGTTAGTTAGGGGCGATGCTTGGCATCAGACGGCCGCTGCAGCCCTTGTCCTCACCTTGTGGTGAAAGCTTGGGAAGGAGGAGAGCAGGTGACCACACACCTGCTTATGAAGGTAAGCTGATGAGGGGTGTGGTCAGACTAATACTGGTATTAGAGGTACATTTGTGGTTTATTCAGTACGCGTGCACGTACGCGAGATAGTGCAGTGTGATGCCAAGCATCGCCCCTAACTAACAGAACTTGGTTATAGTCATAACCTAACGTTGTGGGATATAACAGATACATCTACATAAGGGGAACACTAGACTAGGCCAAGCTACTTAAAATGTCTCACTGTGTGTGTGTACTTCCAATTATTTGTCTGAACACCCAAGTGGGCTTTCTCATGGGTAGGGTCTAGATCCCATGTGAAATATGTTTCTATGGGAATCATCATCTTTTGACGTAGCTGCAAAGTCGTAACTCATCATCATTTTCACCCAAAAAGTAATTTATTTTTATAAAACGATCCCTCACCTCAACCCTAACCCTAACCACTCCCACCTAAAAATTCTAAATTAATGTACAAACATCCGTCTAGACACGACCTTTCTCAAGTCCATTTTCCCCTTTGACCTCAAAGCAACAAATTACCTCTGACCTCAGATACTCTATTACCAAGACAGACAGTTCTTCTTCAGGTCTTGATTCACTCTTAGACCAAAAAGAGACTCCAACATGAAGTTTGTATTTCTAATAGGGCTGACCCCTTCAGTCGAGTAGTCCATTAATCGCTAGGTTCAGTCTTAGTCCATCAAGAATTTGTAAGCAGATTAGTTGTTTTTTTAATGCTTTTTTCATGGTGAACGAGTTATGACACAATGTCTACAGACATGTTGATAAAACCAACAAATAGATTAGTTGACAACGTCCTGTGACTATTAGTCGATTAAGAATTTATTTAGTCAAGGAAACAGCCCTGATTTCAAATAAATTCGTTTCAAGAGTTGGAACATTAAAAGGTCAAGCCTGACACCAAAGTTAGAAAGAACTTCCTGTTTCAATCCACTTTTCACAATCAGTCAGTTTGGCACAGTTCTTCTTAAATAACAAAGCCTCTAGACTAAACAACACAACTTTTATTTAATTTGCAAAAGCCTTTCCATTAAAACAACATTCTGAAGGGTGGGCGTGGAGGGGGGGGGGGGGGTTAATAGCCAAGCAGAACACACCCTCTGATCTCTCTTCAAAGAGGCCCCCAGTCCCAGTGGTTTTTGGTGCTCTTACAAAACAACGTCTTAAAAACCCATCATCCCAGTTACGTAATGGCGTTGTTAGCGGGACTGCCCCGCCGCGATCGCCGGCAGGCGTGGTGTTGTCTTAATGTGGAAGTAATTACCCCCCCTTAACTCACTTTATTTTCTCCCGTCTTCTCTTTTGAGAGAGTTTGATTAAAGTGAGTGTAACGTTTGATTAAAGCGAGTGCAAAGTTTGATTAAAGTAAGTGTAAAGTTTGATTAAAGCGAGTGTAAAGTCTGATTAAAGTGAGTGTAAAGTTTGATTAAAGTGAGTGTAAAGTCTGATTAAAGTGAGTGTAAAGTTTGATTAAAGTGAGTGTAAAGTCTGATTAAAGCGAGTGTAAAGTCTGATTAAAGTGAGTGTAAAGTTTGATTAAAGTGAGTGTAACGTTTGATTAAAGCGAGTGTAAAGTTTGATTAAAGTAAGTGTAAAGTTTGATTAAAGCGAGTGTAAAGTCTGATTAAAGTGAGTGTAAAGTTTGATTAAAGTGAGTGTAAAGTCTGATTAAAGCGAGTGTAAAGTCTGATTAAAGCGAGTGTAAAGTCTGATTAAAGCGAGTGTAAAGTCTGATTAAAGTGAGTGTAAAGTCTGATTAAAGTGAGTGTAAAGTCTGATTAAAGCGAGTGTAAAGTCTGATTAAAGTGAGTGTAAAGTCTGATTAAAGCGAGTGTAAAGTCTGATTAAAGCGAGTGTAAAGTCTGATTAAAGCGAGTGTAAAGTCTGATTAAAGCGAGTGTAAAGTCTGATTAAAGCGAGTGTAAAGTCTGATTAAAGCGAGTGTAAAGTCTGATTAAAGCGAGTGTAAAGTCTGATTAACGTGAGTGTAAAGTCTGATTAAAGCGAGTGTAAAGTCTGATTAAAGCGAGTGTAAAGCGAGTGTAAAGTCTGATTAAAGCGAGTGTAAAGTCTGATTAAAGCGAGTGTAAAGTCTGATTAACGTGAGTGTAAAGTCTGATTAAAGTGAGTGTAAAGTCTGATTAAAGCGAGTGTAAAGTCTGATTAAAGCGAGTGTAAAGTCTGATTAAAGCGAGTGTAACGTCTGATTAAAGCGAGTGTAAAGTCTGATTAAAGCGAGTGTAAAGTCTGATGATTAAAGCGAGTGTAAAGTCTGATTAAAGCGAGTGTAAAGTCTGATTAACGTGAGTGTAAAGTCTGATTAAAGCGAGTGTAAAGTCTGATTAAAGCGAGTGTAAAGTCTGATTAAAGCGAGTGTAAAGTCTGATTAAAGCGAGTGTAAAGTCTGATTAAAGCGAGTGTAACGTCTGATTAAAGCGAGTGTAAAGTCTGATTAAAGCGAGTGTAAAGTCTGATGATTAAAGCGAGTGTAAAGTCTGATTAAAGCGAGTGTAAAGTCTGATTAACGTGAGTGTAAAGTCTGATTAAAGCGAGTGTAAAGTCTGATTAACGTGAGTGTAAAGTCTGATTAAAGCGAGTGTAAAGTCTGATTAAAGCGAGTGTAAAGTCTGATTAAAGCGAGTGTAAAGTCTGATTAAAGCTAGTGTAAAGTCTGATTAAAGCGAGTGTAAAGTCTGATTAAAGCGAGTGTAAAGTCTGATTAACGTGAGTGTAAAGTCTGATTAAAGCGAGTGTAAAGTCTGATTAAAGCGAGTGTAAAGTCTGATTAAAGCGAGTGTAAAGTCTGATTAAAGCGAGTGTAAAGTCTGATTAAAGCGAGTGTAAAGTCTGATTAAAGCGAGTGTAAAGTCTGATTAAAGCGAGTGTAAAGTCTGATTAACGTGAGTGTAAAGTCTGATTAAAGTGAGTGTAAAGTCTGATTAAAGCGAGTGTAAAGTCTGATTAAAGCGAGTGTAAAGTCTGATTAAAGCGAGTGTAACGTCTGATTAAAGCGAGTGTAAAGTCTGATTAAAGCGAGTGTAAAGTCTGATGATTAAAGCGAGTGTAAAGTCTGATTAAAGCGAGTGTAAAGTCTGATGATTAAAGCGAGTGTAAAGTCTGATTAAAGCGAGTGTAAAGTCTGATTAACGTGAGTGTAAAGTCTGATTAAAGCGAGTGTAAAGTCTGATTAAAGCGAGTGTAAAGTCTGATTAAAGCGAGTGTAAAGTCTGATTAAAGCGAGTGTAAAGTCTGATTAAAGCGAGTGTAACGTCTGATTAAAGCGAGTGTAAAGTCTGATTAAAGCGAGTGTAAAGTCTGATAATTAAAGCGAGTGTAAAGTCTGATTAAAGCGAGTGTAAAGTCTGATTAACGTGAGTGTAAAGTCTGATTAAAGCGAGTGTAAAGTCTGATTAACGTGAGTGTAAAGTCTGATTAAAGCGAGTGTAAAGTCTGATTAAAGCGAGTGTAAAGTCTGATTAAAGCGAGTGTAAAGTCTGATTAAAGCGAGTGTAAAGTCTGATTAAAGCGAGTGTAAAGTCTGATTAACGTGAGTGTAAAGTCTGATTAAAGTGAGTGTAAAGTCTGATTAAAGCGAGTGTAAAGTCTGATTAAAGCGAGTGTAAAGTCTGATTAAAGCGAGTGTAACGTCTGATTAAAGCAAGTGTAAAGTCTGATTAAAGCGAGTGTAAAGTCTGATGATTAAAGCGAGTGTAAAGTCTGATTAAAGCGAGTGTAAAGTCTGATTAACGTGAGTGTAAAGTCTGATTAAAGCGAGTGTAAAGTCTGATTAAAGCGAGTGTAAAGTCTGATTAAAGCGAGTGTAAAGTCTGATTAAAGCGAGTGTAAAGTCTGATTAAAGCGAGTGTAACGTCTGATTAAAGCGAGTGTAAAGTCTGATTAAAGCGAGTGTAAAGTCTGATGATTAAAGCGAGTGTAAAGTCTGATTAAAGCGAGTGTAAAGTCTGATTAACGTGAGTGTAAAGTCTGATTAAAGCGAGTGTAAAGTCTGATTAACGTGAGTGTAAAGTCTGATTAAAGCGAGTGTAAAGTCTGATTAAAGCGAGTGTAAAGTCTGATTAAAGCGAGTGTAAAGTCTGATTAAAGCTAGTGTAAAGTCTGATTAAAGCGAGTGTAAAGTCTGATTAAAGCGAGTGTAAAGTCTGATTAACGTGAGTGTAAAGTCTGATTAAAGCGAGTGTAAAGTCTGATTAAAGCGAGTGTAAAGTCTGATTAAAGCGAGTGTAAAGTCTGATTAAAGCGAGTGTAAAGTCTGATTAAAGCGAGTGTAAAGTCTGATTAAAGCGAGTGTAAAGTCTGATTAACGTGAGTGTAAAGTCTGATTAAAGTGAGTGTAAAGTCTGATTAAAGCGAGTGTAAAGTCTGATTAAAGCGAGTGTAAAGTCTGATTAAAGCGAGTGTAACGTCTGATTAAAGCGAGTGTAAAGTCTGATTAAAGCGAGTGTAAAGTCTGATGATTAAAGCGAGTGTAAAGTCTGATTAAAGCGAGTGTAAAGTCTGATGATTAAAGCGAGTGTAAAGTCTGATTAAAGCGAGTGTAAAGTCTGATTAACGTGAGTGTAAAGTCTGATTAAAGCGAGTGTAAAGTCTGATTAAAGCGAGTGTAAAGTCTGATTAAAGCGAGTGTAAAGTCTGATTAAAGCGAGTGTAAAGTCTGATTAAAGCGAGTGTAACGTCTGATTAAAGCGAGTGTAAAGTCTGATTAAAGCGAGTGTAAAGTCTGATGATTAAAGCGAGTGTAAAGTCTGATTAAAGCGAGTGTAAAGTCTGATTAACGTGAGTGTAAAGTCTGATTAAAGCGAGTGTAAAGTCTGATTAACGTGAGTGTAAAGTCTGATTAAAGCGAGTGTAAAGTCTGATTAAAGCGAGTGTAAAGTCTGATTAAAGCGAGTGTAAAGTCTGATTAAAGCTAGTGTAAAGTCTGATTAAAGCGAGTGTAAAGTCTGATTAAAGCGAGTGTAAAGTCTGATTAACGTGAGTGTAAAGTCTGATTAAAGCGAGTGTAAAGTAGCGAGTGTAAAGTCTGATTAAAGCGAGTGTAAAGTCTGATTAAAGCGAGTGTAAAGTCTGATTAAAGCGAGTGTAAAGTCTGATTAAAGTGAGTGTAAAGTCTGATTAAAGCGAGTGTAAAGTCTGATTAAAGCGAGTGTAAAGTCTGATTAAAGCGAGTGTAACGTCTGATTAAAGCGAGTGTAAAGTCTGATTAAAGCGAGTGTAAAGTCTGATGATTAAAGCGAGTGTAAAGTCTGATTAAAGCGAGTGTAAAGTCTGATTAACGTGAGTGTAAAGTCTGATTAAAGCGAGTGTAAAGTCTGATTAAAGCGAGTGTAAAGTCTGATTAAAGCGAGTGTAAAGTCTGATTAAAGCTAGTGTAAAGTCTGATTAAAGCGAGTGTAAAGTCTGATTAAAGCGAGTGTAAAGTCTGATTAAAGCGAGTGTAAAGTCTGATTAAAGCGAGTGTAAAGTCTGATTAACGTGAGTGTAAAGTCTGATTAAAGTGAGTGTAAAGTCTGATTAAAGCGAGTGTAAAGTCTGATTAAAGCGAGTGTAAAGTCTGATTAAAGCGAGTGTAAAGTCTGATTAAAGCGAGTGTAAAGTCCATTACCACACACACAGCCACTGAAGTGCTTCCTTGCCGTCGCTCCCGGAGCCGCTGCTGTTTCAGAGGTTTGTGGGTTCCCTCTCCGGGAGCCGCCTCGCTCCAACTTCATCTAGCATTATGTGTTTTTGTTATGTTATAAGTCCCCCCCACCCCCACCACAGAAAGAGACACTCTTTGGAGTGCACGGCTGTTAAGATCATGTTACTAAGTGGTCGAGGGGCTCAATTCCCGTCGGCCCAAGCTGTATTTTAGGTGATGGTGTAATGTGTATAGGTGAAACACAGGGGGGCGGGGGTCTCACTTTGGACACCCGTGAAGCAGTTTGGGCTGTTTAAAAAAATATATATAAAAAAGAGGAATGCCTTAATAACATAGCAGGTACAGATTATAACCCCCCCCCCCATGAATTGAGAGGATCAAGGCGTAATAATGAATTAGTATTGGATTATTGTAATGTGGATCATGCTGAATAACGCTGACAGATTGCGGCTGCAAGTCCCGTTTCATCTGTACACTCCTTAAGAACCAGGGCACCGGGATGTGGAGCGATTAATCCTCTGGAACATCCACCACCACTCGCAGCTCCCCCCCCCCACCCCCAGGCCAGCTCTTAGTATGAGTATTTCATATTTCATTCATAATAATAATAATGATAGTAATAATAAACTTTATTTGTATAGCACCTTGCATACAAGAATTGCAGCTCAAAGTGCTTCACAGCAGAAAAAAGACAGGCACAAAATGCAAACTGTGCAGACATGTAAAATCAGTTTTTCACATTAGGATCATAACATCCCAATAGGCCACCTTGTTTATGGTTTGATTATATGGCAGTTTTAAAATAGACAATAATAAAAAGAGACAAATAGAATAGACAGAGTAAAATAGTGCAGTGCAATAAAATAGTAGAATAGAATATAGACGGAGTAAATGATGCAATAGTGCAGTGGAATACAATAGTTCTGAATGACTGTTTAACAGTTTAAAACCGTCTTTATCTTCCCTGTTTGATATCCACAGTTTAAAACCTGACAGTCTTCCTTCCTGTTTGATACCCACTTTCACCAATGATTACACGCAGCGAACAGCAATTCCATTGCAGTGTTCCGTACAAGTGTGTTACAAGGTTATGTGGGCTGTGCCGTAGCAGACCAGGGCAAGTAGTACAGTGGAGGAGTCTGTGTGAGATAATAATAATAACTTTATTTATATAGCACCTTTCATACATGGATTGCAGCTCAAAGTGCTTCACAGGAAATAGCATAACATGAACATTAGCATACAGTTGACAGAATAAAAGCAATGCATAAAGTGCAGACATAAGAATAGGTATAAAAGAAAATAAAACGAGTGCAATGTAGAAAGTGCAGACATAAGAATAGGCATAAAATAAGTACAATAAGTACAGTGTTGCTCAAAGGCATGTGAACCCCCCCGGAACAGCCAGTCCCCCAAACACCCCACACATCAATCCCCACCACATCCCCATCCAAGACACACCCCCTGATGAAGCACGTCATGACCGAAGGAAAACACAAACAGCTCGCGCGCCACTCACACCGCAACTTACATCCCCTGAAGTCAGTGTCTGTCTGTCAGCGGCGGTTCTTGTAGTTGGTTGTTTGTGTCTATTGCACTCTGTAACACTTTGAGATTTGCTTTTAATGAAAAGTGCATTACAAATATAATAATAATAATAATATTATTAGTTACGCTGCCAGCCAGTATGACTACTACCATAGTGTCTTTATACCTGTATCACTGTACATATTAATACTACATCTCTGATTAGCACTATACTCAGTAGTACTAATTTATATATTTTATATCCAGTTTAATCACCTGTACATTGTATATTACTATTGGACTCTACTGTTACATTTGCACTCTGGTTGGATGCCAAACTTTTCGTTGTACTGTACTTGTGCTGTATAATGACAATACATTAGAATCTAATCGAATCTATATAGTCTAATATGGGAATTCGATGTTTCCCATACATTTTATGATTTATTTGTGGTAACATGGTAACAGCGCTCTCTGTGTGTGTTTGTGTGTTTGTGTTTGTGTGGTACGTAGTGTTTCTGCTGTTCAGTTATACGTATCCACTGCCATTCTAGGAGTATTTCTAGGTTAGTGTGTTACCGGAAAGCTGAGCGGCATCGTGGCTTAGCATTAGCCCAGCCTTCTCTCTCTCTCCCTGGCCTTGACGTGCCCCTGAACACCCAGGCCTGAACCACACACCCCTTCACATCCAGCATGCACGCTGCCCCGGAGAGGAGTAAATATAGACGGGTTATATTTAGGCTGTGAGACCATCCGTCTGTCGTCAGTCTGTCTCCCCAAGGGAGAAGGAGGGAGAGAGAGAGAGAGAGAGATGAGAAAGGGGAGGTTAGAGAGAGAGAACAGGAAAGAAAGCAATAAGAAAGATAAATTGAGAGAACAGAGATTGAGAGAAAGGGAGGAAGTGAGAGCGAAAGAGAGAGAGAGAGAGAGAGAGAGAGAGAGAGAGAGAGAGAGAGAGAGAGAGAGAGAGAGAGAGAGAGAGAGAGAGAGAGAGAGAGAGAGAGAGAGAGAGAGAGAGAGAGAGAGAGAGAGAGAGAGAGAGAGAGATAGGGGGAAGAGATAGCGGATCGGTTGGTCAGAGGGTGACATCGTGCACCATAGCGTCCTGGCAGGGGGCCCAGGCATGATAACAGCCCAGGAGACCGGCCGGGTCACACATCCACAGGCAGCGCAGGGGTGCTAAATACCAACGCAATATAACACATCATGACTCTGATCTCATTCACTTGTCCGTATGCAACATACTGTACAAGAAGGGCTCTGCCATGCAATCTATTGTGGATGCTGTTATGTGGATTGTTGTTTAATCTGTACAATTAATGATAAAATGTGAAAGTCTAGTCCGATTTCGCAAAATGAACGACAAAACGTGGAATCTGAGTCCGATTTCTCATAAAGTGATTTCAGAAATATTTGAGAATGCCCGCTAGGACACCCCTTCATGATTTTGTATAATAAAATAAAAAATGTGTCCTGTATACGTAGATAGGCTAATGAATGGTTAGGAAGATACTACATGTAATTTTTCAGAGACATGCAAACGGCACCCATTGACATTAACATTGCAACAAATACTAAGGCTACGTTTAGACGAGCGTTTTGGGATGGAAGTCTGAACAGAAACCGCAAAAGTCGTCTTGCGGTTTCACTTTAAATTTTGCGTTTAGACAAGCGTTTTGGGGTGGAATTCTCCGTGCAGACGAGGCTGTAACAACTCGAGACAACGGAGCCCCGCTGTCACACGATTGGCGCATATGTCACATGACGTGCTGTGAAGACCCGCCCTACTCTGCCTCTGATTCGCAGAGTGTGGGTGGGGAATGTGATTGGACCAAAGCAGAGTCACTGACAGACAGTGGGTCCAGTCATAATAGTTGTGATAGCCGCGGGACAGATTCTTGTGTATTTAAAAGTACTGCCAATGTAGCCTTCAGGTGATCGCCATGGATAGAATCAGACATGCTTTGTTTACGCTTCTAGGCTACTGGCGCATGCCTGTGATGTACTAAGCAGTAGGCGCGACGAGAGCCTTGACGACCCTTTCGTCATCGTTGTATGCGGTTTGACAGTTTAGACGAGAGCGCAAAGGTTTACCGTTTCTAGGAATTCCACCCTGGAAGGTGGTCTCACTTTTTTACGGTTTCACCCCGTAAAAACGCTGTTTCCGTATAAACGAAAGGCACATCTGAAAAAATATTTTTGCGGATTCACCTGCTAGCGTTTCCGTCTAAACGGGGCCTAAGTCAAGTCAAGTGTTCCCTTATTAATCCCCTTGGGGGAAATGCAGGTGTCATAGCAGCATGGGGGAGGGGAGGGGGTACAGGCAGGAGAAAAGATAATAATATAAATAATTATTATAATAATAACCATTTCTAACCATTTCTACTTCAGATAAAAACCAAAACACTGGTGATTCTAATGCTTTCTTTGAAGTACATTATTTCAGTGTTCTATCGCATTATCCATCAAATAGTGTATGCATATTAATAAGTTTCAAGTTTGCTTTTATTTGTCACATATAAAGTACACTGCATGTACATTACAGTGAAATGCTTGGTTCTGTATGAGCCCCTGAGAATGTGCTTCATACAGTAAAAAAACACTATACAAAATATACAATATACAAACTAAAGTACAACCTAAGTACAATGAAAGTACATTGAGGTACAAAAATGCTAAAATTAGGTATGGATGTAGTGCAAATCTCTTTAATAAATAGATAAAATATGGTGTAGTGTTATAAAGTGTTTAAAGTGAGTGTTAAGGTGAGTCTTTGTTTAAAGCAAGCGTGTGCATGTGGATGTGTGTGCAGTGAGTGTAGATGGATGGGTTGATGTTACATAGAGTCATTGAGCATCCTGATGGCCTGGGGATAGATAGAACCTCCAGTGTCTTCTAAAACAAAGGAGATGAAAGAGCACAAAGACGGGGGTTCGTGTTTTACGAGTCGTCCCTCAGAAGGTTCCGTGCACCTGTTAGCGACGTGTGAGCGGCCGGCGCTCATAAACACTGGTGGAGGTCAGCTATGTCACTATGAGTGACATGAGTGAGTTTCATGCTGCAATGATCACCGCCTCTCTTTTAAAGGTGCTGTAAGTGGTATTTATTTGGTTAAAATAAGTATTAAGTAGCTCACTGATATAGAGTGCTTGGTAGAGTGCTTGGTCAGTAACATGGGTCTAAATTTTCTGGTATCCCGTTCCCACTTTATCCAATCAAGAGAGAGAACCCTAGATATTTTTACTTATTTCAAGAACTCTTGCCAAGCCACGTTTGCTTATTGCACTGGCAGATTATTTTACTTGTTTCAAGCTCATATTTGCTTAAAACTAGTTATTTTCTTCTTACTTTTGCAGTGTGGAGTTCTCTCTCCTGATTGGATGAAGTGGGAACGCGATACCAGAACATTTATTTTGTGTTTACTGCAGAGTGGAGGGACTGGTAAATCCATGTTACTGACCAAACACTATATCAGTGATGGCTGTCAGAATGTAGAGCTATTATTTAACATGTAGACAACTTATTTTAACAAAAATACCACTTACAGCATCTTTAAACCTCATATGAGTCAGAGCTGAAATGTAAGTTAGGTTTTTATTTTGGAAACAAGTTCAGTTTTTTTCTTCAACCGAAGACTGGTTGAAGTGACGTTCTTGCCGGTTCTCGACCATGGTGATGTGCTATACATGAATGCATCAGCCTTGTCTCCATGTGTTGGATACTGTACATCATGGCGCTTTAAGGTTTGCTACTCATGATTGTATATTGTATACAATCATTTACAGTCTCAGGACACTACTTATGACTGTTCCTAGAGTTTGGACTGAATGAGGAAAGAGGGCCTTTATGTTTTCTGCACCATCTGTGTAACTGAGGGGTACAATTCCCTGACTGTATTACTAGATATGATACTTACTACCACTACCTTTGTACTTAATATTCGGCCACCCAGTACACGGCATAAATATATTATCATGAACACTCTCACGTAGATGAAACGGATCCAACACAAATGTACGAATTAGAAACAGGTCTTTATTTCCTACACAGCGATGGTGTGTAGAATAAGCACTTAATCACTTAATTACATTTATGAATTGAAATAGTATGCACTTTTATGGCAAGGAGTATTCGTCGGTATATCAATAGATAATGTCCAATCTCTGAAGGCGCAGGTGGTAAATATACGACCTGGAATAGTTAAGGAATAACAGCAATGATACTTTAATGATTATAGGCTGGATACACTAGAGGGGGTTAATCCGGTCGCTTGTAAGCCGACAGGAGTAGGAGGGGGGGGGGGGTAGAATCCAGCTGCCTCGTCCGGCCAAGGGTATCCCAGGTGAACCCACTGTAGTGCCGTTCAATGCGCCGGCGATCCTTGGACCACAGATGAAAGCAGTTGGACTCTTTGTGGGCCGGCTCTCTCCGGTCCACGGGGGAGAGATGTGGAGAGACCTCGTCTTGCAGAGCGTCTCCTCACCTTGCGTCCTCTCCAGGGGGGGGGGGTTCCAACACACGGTAGTGTCGGGGGTCTTTATCCATAGAATAATCAAAGTATCCAAAGCATAATCCGTGCCTGGGAAGGCGGGCTGTCGTCGGTAGAATAATCCGGTATACAGGTCCACTCGCTCGTCGGCTCTGGGGCTCCTCGGGTGCAGCTTCACATAGGGTCAACCACCCTGGGTAAGCAGCCAGTTCTCTGCCCGAAACGATGGGGTACTGACTACGGTAGTATTCTCACCGCACGAAGCACTATATATTAACAGACTATTATTAGCTTAATAGACTACGTCCAACTCGACGATATAGTGCCAAATATGACTATTCAAATATTAATATACACGATGTCTCAATACCGATGGTAGGCCGAACTTGGCCTTACTCCCACACGTGGCATCGCGGGGAGGCTTTACGTCTGTGACTCTATTGGAGGGTAAGAAACTGGACTGAAAAGAAAGTCCTACTTTAGTAGCGCAGTATATATACGCACTATGAACAAATAGTCCCATTAGTGGTGCGGTAGCCAAATTCCTACGCGGAACTAGGACTTGTTCGTACATGTCGAGCGGTACGTTTGAACTGGGTCTGAGGGGTATGGCAGCCTGGCACCAAGGTCTCGACCAATAGTAGAATGGAGACTATTATGGGATGTTCAGTAGGCTAGAATGGATATTCAATGCATATTGTACAAGGAATATACAAGGGATATCAGGGAATATTAGAGAATATACAAATACAATTAAATATATATATATAAATAAATATATATATTCGGTTTAATCTGGCCCTTCACAACAGCCACCCCCTGAATAGGTCCCAGACCTAATCAGTTAAACGGAGACAGATTAATCGCGTTGTCTATTTACACATAAGGGTTTGCTGTAGGGGTCAGTCAACTTCACAAAGTCATAGGGTTGTAGGGTCATGGTCATCATCGATTGTGTCTGGGAGTCGAGGCAGTTCTATGAGCCTTGCCACGGGACGGGTGTAAGTGCGACCCTGGACGAGCACTTCAGCTGCTCTGACCTTGCCGTCGGCACCGGTGATCACTTTGCTTACGCGGCCGGCCGGCCACATAGCTCTGGGCAGTGATTGATCAATAATCATGACGACTGTTCCTTCTGTCAAATTGTCTCTCTCCTTTACCCACTTCTGGCGGGTCTGTAGAGACGGTAGGTAGTGCAGTAGGAAACTGTTCCAAAACTTGTCTGCTAATACTTGGCTGTACCTCCACATTCGTCGGCCGTTCGCTTCTTCAGGCCGGTACATTGTCTGTGGTAATGCAGGATCTAGCCGCCCCATCAGGAGTGTGTTGGGGTCTGCGGAGATGACATCCTCATCGTATTTCTTTATAATCAGCTCTGTGACCTTGTGTCGGCTGTTCAATACGATCGGGTATTTAATGTCATCCGGTAGATTGGGGGCTCTGCGTAGGCGACCACCCACTCTGATGAGGGTGTGAGCGTCGCTCTCGGGGGCCAGGTGAATTAATCTGCTGTCGGATGGGACGGGCTTTCCTCCCTGTAGACAGGCCAATTCATCGGGGAACGAGTCTCTCTGGGCTCGCTGCAGTAGAAGCAATTCTGCTTCCTCGTAGTTAGCTGCTGACATATCAGCGGGGGACTTGCACTCCGGGTGGTACCGCAGGAATGTTCTTTGTTGTGCACTCTCTATGGACGTGCAATCGTTTATGTTAGGGTCGGTGGAGGCTACGGTGCTCAATCCACAGAACACAGACTTCTTAATTTCCACCTCCTCTGGACTTGCTTCCCTCGGGATAGGCATGGGCCACTGTCCTTCCGGGAGTCTTAGGAATGCGGGGCCGTCACTGTAGACATTGCGACGGGTGAGGTCATCCAGGGGCATCCCCCGGGTGATGACGTCAGCTGGGTTCTGTTTTGTATCAACGTAGCGCCACTCTGTTTCTCCGGTTAACTCTTCGGTTAAGTCTTGAATCTCGGTGACTCTGACTCCCACGAAGACTTTGTACTTGCATGAGTCCGATTTGATCCAGGCGAGTACCGTCGTGGAATCTGACCACAGGATTGTTCTAGACACCGGTATGGTGAGCTCACGTTGGATGAGCGTGGCTAGGTGCGCTCCGGCTAGGGCTGCGCAGAGCTCTAGACGTGGGATAGATTGTTGCTTGCGTGGGGCTATTCTCGAGCGGGCGAGGACAAATGCTGTGTAGATCTCTCCCCCCTGGTCTTGGGCCCGCAAGTAGGCTACTGATCCGTATGCGACCTCTGAGGCGTCACTGAAGACGTGTAAGTCCATTTTACATGTCTCTGGCCTCACCGTGGGTGGGAAGTAGCTTCGGCGCATATTAACGCCTGGGAGTGAGTGGAGCTCCATCTCCCACTCTCTCCAGGTGGATGCAAGGTGTGCGGGAATGGGGTCGTCCCAGCCCTGGTCCTTGTCCCACAATGCTCGTACAATCATTTTTGCCCTGGTGGTGTACGGTAGAATACATCCTAGCGGGTCATATTGTCGGGCGAGTGTTGTGTACACACTCCGTCTGGTGGTCGGCGCCGCCGCCGGCCTTCCCTGCTCCGTAGTCAGGGGCTTGTGTCTGTAGTGAAGCGAATCTGTTTTGAATCGCCACACCAATCCCAGGGTCATCTCCTGGGCTTCTCCCGGGATTGTAGCCATCCAGGTCTCGCTGCTGGCTGCCTTGTCCTCGGAGGAGAGGCTGCGCAGTACTTGCGGATCGCTGCTGGCCCACTGCCTGAGATCAAAGCCGCCTTTGATCAATGAGGCGCGGAGTTTAATCAGGAGAGCCTCGGCTTCTTCCTGGGTTGAAAGGCTTTGTAGACAGTTGTCTACGTAGAAGCTGTTCTTTACGCTGTGTCGGACCTCTTCGTCCGCTGCTGGGTCCTCTGCTACATGTTTCTGTAGTGCAAATGTCGCACAGCAGGGGCTGCACGTCGTTCCGAAGGGGAGGACTTCCCATTGGTAGATGGCTGGGTGCTCATCTCCTGGCTTCTCTCTCCATAGGAACCGTAACAGGGGCTTGTCCGCCTCTACTAATCTCACCTGCAGGAACATTCCTTTAATGTCCCCGCTGATGGCCACCTTTTCCTGGCGGAAGCGGAGTAGAACGCCGAGTAGGGAGGGGCCGAGTGTGGGACCGGGCAGTAACTCTTTATTCAGATTTTGGGATCCGATCTGGTAGCTGCAGTTAAAT
Source organism: Notolepis coatsorum (assembly GCF_963971535.1). NCBI lineage: Eukaryota > Metazoa > Chordata > Actinopteri > Aulopiformes > Paralepididae > Notolepis > Notolepis coatsorum. The sequence continues at coordinate 75,538,220 of NC_140168.1, forward strand.
ACTATGCGGTCTTTACCGTTGTGATGGACCTTGTGGTGGGGCACGTACCACGATTCAGTGGTCTGATCAGCCTCTTTAATGTCCATCTTTGTGACGTGTCCCGCTGTGATGAGCTTCTCAATCTCAGCGCGGTATACACTCTCTTGGGCGGGTTTCTTGGCTAAGCGCCGCTCCGTGTTCAGCAGGTACCGTTCTGTGGCGTCTGTCTTGGCGTGGAAAGTAGGCATTCCTTCTCGCCGCAGGAGTGGCGTGGCGTATCTCAACACGCCGTTGACCGGGACTCTCTTGGTCCCTGTCTCGAGGAGGTGAATTGCGTAAATGTCATCTTTAGAGCGAATGTCTTTCTTTCCGTTCTTAAAGGGCATTTGTTCCAAGGTCCATAGCCGCTCTACGTGTTGCAGGAGTGCGGTTTCTCCCTCTGTGACTCGGGAGTGGAGACATCTAGTGGCTGTACTTCGGTTGAGAGATTTGGCGAGCGGGCCTTGGAGAGTCCATCCCAAACGGGTCTCGACTGCTGCAGGACAGCCTCGGGGTCCGGTATGAACCCGGTCTATCGGGACAATGAGGTCTGCATGGTCGGAGCCTATCAACAGGGTCGGCATAGCATTGTCTATGAGCGGGATCGGTAACTTGCGCAGATGTGCATATTTCTCCATCAGCTTGGCGACGGGGTATGTGTACCGCGACAGTCCTATTTCTTGGCTGGTGAAAGCGTCTGCAATCTGGTACCGTCGCTCAGGCTGGCCGCTTGCTGCGATAGAGAATGAGACATTCTCGCCCTTTATCGTCTTCAAATCTCGTCTTATTGTCCGAATTGTCATTTGGGTTTCGCTTCCCCGCAGCCCTAGCTGGGCCGCAGCGGAGGCGAGCAGCAGGGTCTTCTCTGACCCGTCATCGAGGACGGCGTAAGTGTCCAGGACTTTATTCTGGTAGCTTAGTGTCACACGCACTACTTTTAGGAGTACTCGGGCTCCACTGCTGCTGGCGGGATCGATGTACATGACGCTCGCTTTGCGGCTGGATGGTGCAGGTGAAGGGCGCCGTCTGTTACTGTCGTGAAGTATGTCCAGATGGGCTCCATCGCACTTGGTGCACCTTTTCTTTAAGCAGCATTCGGCTGCCATGTGTGAGCGCGCACAGCGAAAACAGCGCTTGTTGGACTTTATCCATTGACCTGCTTCCTCCGCGTTCAGCTTGGGGAAGGAGTCACATTGCGCTAGCCAGTGTTCTTTCTCACAGTAGGGGCACACTATCTTCCACTTCTCCGTTCTGGAGGGGGTACTGTGGCTCCTGCTGCTCGGTACTGACTCCGATTGGTGCATCACAGTCACCGATCTTCTTCCATCATTTAGTCGTCTGGTTCCTTCTCTGGAGCCAGGGGTGCTCCGTCCGAATGTATCTAGCCGTAGGCTGCTGACTTCTCTCGCCAGGAAGTCTGCTAGATCGAGGAGGTTCGGTTCGGGGCCATTCGGGTCTCTGTGGTCCCTCTGCCGCCTAAAGCGCTCCTGACGAGCGGGCGGCAGCTTCTCCAGGATCCTTTCCACATTTGAGTTGGCGTAAAGTTCATACTTCCCCTTCTCTCTTTGCGCTCCCAACATCCCTACCAGGGACTGCACTCTGATGGACAGGTCGTCCAGTGCTCGATTGTCTATTGCTGGGGGTAAGCGGTCGATGTGTCGGATCTCCTGGATCACGTAATCCCATATGCGCCCATACCTCTGGTCCAATGCTACCAGCGCTGCTGTGTATGGGGTGGTGGAAGTCGCGTAGGCGAGCGCTATATTATGTGCGCGGGGCACCTTTAAGTGCTGCAGTAGGATGGCGTATTTGTGGCGTTCATCCAATACATCCACCAACATGGTCTCCAGACACATGCGGAGTTCTGTATACTGGGCCCGGTTCTCTTGGGTGAAGTCGGGTACCATAGGCGTGCCAATGTATGACGCTGACTGTGGATACATCGGCGAGCGTTGGGGGAGAGGCCTCCTAGGCGAGTCTCCTCCCGCTCCTTGGTATGGGCTGGTACCGGCAGTGTACCATGGCCCGCTTGTCCAGGTGCTGTTCCTCGGTGCGGGTCGTGCGTCGTGCTCACCCGTGTATAGAGTCGGGGGTCTGTAGCGCAGCTCCGCGGGAGTATAGCCTGGGCTGTACCGGACCTCCTGGTCCGGTAGAGTACTGTGCTGTCTTCGGGCGCGGTTCTCCTCCTCTTCCTCTTCGTCTTCAGTTAGGTCATCCAGTGCTTGTAGTCTCTGGTTTAGCCTCTCCACAGGATATGCTGCTCCTTCCCGGTTGCTAGGTCTCGCTTGGACCGGTGGGGGGAGGTGGTCTGTGGGGGGTATAGACCTCGTCTGTTGGTCAAGTTCAGGGTTGTTTACTCGGCTAGGGGATGCCGCCCTGGAGGTGTGTCTAGACGAGTTCCTGGAGCCTCTGGCGGAGGGAGAGGGTGTTGTCCGTCTGATCAGCTGTTCTATTAGTTGCGCTTGCTGTCTGTCGCGCTCTGCGTCCCGTAGAGCACCAGCAGCTGCTCGCTGGCTGTCTGCTCGGTCTCGGGCCACATTCTCTTCCATCTGAATGCGTCTTATTTCCAGGCGTATGTGCTCTTCTTCGCTCCGTTGCTGTAGCTGCAATCGATCGCGTTCACCCTGGAGTCTATCGCGTTCAGTAGAGGCTTTCAGGCTGACGAGGAATGCCTGCTGTAGGGTCCTCTCTGCCTCGCTGGGAGAAGGCGGTTGTATAGGGGAGCCTTCCCTCGGGGTACTCCTTGCGGAGCCTTGGAGCTCTATCTCCACGGTGCTCTCCCCGTCTTCTTCCGTGCCGAGTTCTCTCTCGGTAGCGTTGTATTCCTCCCGGGACTCATCGGGGACTACTTCTTCAGTACTGGCGGGGTGTGAAGTCATGTCTGGTTCCCACTGGTCCCCACCGTGAACTTGGTCAGTTACATTAGAGCCCGTAGGGGCCTCTATGGTCGGGGTAGTCTGGGCGTTGGGGTTAGACATACTTTTACTTTCTAGTTTTACCGCGTTTACTGTTAGTAGAAGACTAGGTTGTTGACTGACAGCGTAAGCCTCTAAGTACTGAGGGAGCCGTCGTTCGCGCTGCGGGCGTTGGTTAGGAGGATCGTTTCGTGGAGTGTTCATCATAGGCCATTTCAATATTAATAACACTATATTAATATTACACTAATTACCCTCCGGCTCGAAGGACCAATTGTAACTGAGGGGTACAATTCCCTGACTGTATTACTAGATATGATACTTACTACCACTACCTTTGTACTTAATATTCGGCCACCCAGTACACGGCATAAATATATTATCATGAACACTCTCACGTAGATGAAACGGATCCAACACAAATGTACGAATTAGAAACAGGTCTTTATTTCCTACACAGCGATGGTGTGTAGAATAAGCACTTAATCACTTAATTACATTTATGAATTGAAATAGTATGCACTTTTATGGCAAGGAGTATTCGTCGGTATATCAATAGATAATGTCCAATCTCTGAAGGCGCAGGTGGTAAATATACGACCTGGAATAGTTAAGGAATAACAGCAATGATACTTTAATGATTATAGGCTGGATACACTAGAGGGGGTTAATCCGGTCGCTTGTAAGCCGACAGGAGTAGGAGGGGGGGGGGGGTAGAATCCAGCTGCCTCGTCCGGCCTAGGGTATCCCAGGTGAACCCACTGTAGTGCCGTTCAATGCGCCGGCGATCCTTGGACCACAGATGAAAGCAGGTGGACTCTTTGTGGGCCGGCTCTCTCCGGTCCACGGGGGAGAGATGTGGAGAGACCTCGTCTTGCAGAGCGTCTCCTCACCTTGCGTCCTCTCCAGGGGGGGGGGTTCCAACACACGGTAGTGTCGGGGGTCTTTATCCATAGAATAATCAAAGTATCCAAAGCATAATCCGTGCCTGGGAAGGCGGGCTGTCGTCGGTAGAATAATCCGGTATACAGGTCCACTCGCTCGTCGGCTCTGGGGCTCCTCGGGTGCAGCTTCACATAGGGTCAACCACCCTGGGTAAGCAGCCAGTTCTCTGCCCGAAACGATGGGGTACTGACTACGGTAGTATTCTCACCGCACGAAGCACTATATATTAACAGACTATTATTAGCTTAATAGACTACGTCCAACTCGACGATATAGTGCCAAATATGACTATTCAAATATTAATATACACGATGTCTCAATACCGATGGTAGGCCGAACTTGGCCTTACTCCCACACGTGGCATCGCGGGGAGGCTTTACGTCTGTGACTCTATTGGAGGGTAAGAAACTGGACTGAAAAGAAAGTCCTACTTTAGTAGCGCAGTATATATACGCACTATGAACAAATAGTCCCATTAGTGGTGCGGTAGCCAAATTCCTACGCGGAACTAGGACTTGTTCGTACATGTCGAGCGGTACGTTTGAACTGGGTCTGAGGGGTATGGCAGCCTGGCACCAAGGTCTCGACCAATAGTAGAATGGAGACTATTATGGGATGTTCAGTAGGCTAGAATGGATATTCAATGCATATTGTACAAGGAATATACAAGGGATATCAGGGAATATTAGAGAATATACAAATACAATTAAATATATATATATAAATAAATATATATATTCGGTTTAATCTGGCCCTTCACAACAATCTGCATGGAATAGCCTGCAGAAATAACCTAAACCCCATGATCTAATCACTCTTAATGAATTTAAAGGCATGGTGACAGCTATAGAAACGCACTCTATTGATGTTTGAAATTGTTTTAATTGAAAAAGGATTACATGGCGTGCACTTTTACTGTAAAGCCCTTTTGAGCGGATTTGTTTGCTGTCAAGTCAAGTCAAGTCAAGAGTTTTAATTGTCACGGCATACAAGTATACAATGAAATGCGGGTGGTCTTGCCCGCAACGATGTGCAATACAGTGTTACAACATATAATAGAATCCAATAAAAAACAACATTGTGCAATAAACAGGTAACATGTAACATGGTGTGACATCTCGGTATCTGTACATAGTTATTTACAGAGCATATAGGACATGCTAGGTAGCTTTGGTAGTGCAATACACTGTTCCTGTTATTCTAATTTAAAGTGGCCTTTCCTTTTGGCCATAAGTGTGCGGCATGAGTGTGTGCCCGCTCATGTTAAAGTGTTAAGTGGCTGCTAGTGTGTGAGCGTGCACAGCGTGCGTGTCGTGTGTGTGTTCATGTGTGCTTGTGTGTGGATAGTTCAGTGTTCTATGGCACTCAATGTTCATTGTTCAGGGCTCTGATGGCCTGGGGGAAGAAGCTGAGCCTAAGCCGCTCTGTCCTAGTAGCTGGGGTTCGCAGGCGTCTGCCTGACCTCAGCAGCTGGAACAGGCTGTTATTGGGGTGGTGAGGGTCTTTCATTATCCTGCAGGCTCTGGATTTGCACCTCTTGTTGTATAGAACCTGCAGGGGAGGTAGTGCAATACCCGTGGTACGCTCGGCTGAGCGCACCACTCTCTGTAGGGCCTTCTTGTCTTGTGCCGTGCTGTTTCCATACCAGGCAGTGATGTTTCCGGTCAAGATGCTCTCTACAGCTCCTGAGTAGAAGGACTGGAGTATCTTCCCCGATACTCTGAACTTCCTTAACTGTCTCAGGTGGTAGAGGCGCTGTTTCGCCTTCTTTACTACTGTGTCTATGTGTGTTGACCATGTCAGATCCTCTGAGATGTGGACCCCCAGGTACTTAAAGCTGCTCACCCTGTCCACGGTAGCCCTGTTAATCATCAGTGGTGTGTGTGTCTCCTGCTGTCCTCTCCTATAATCCACGATCAGCTCCTTGGTTTTACCAATGTTCAGAAGCAGGCTGTTGTCCTGGCACCAGAGTTCCAGTACCTCAACCTCCTCCCGGTAGGCCTTCTCGTCGTTGTCCGAGATCAGCCCCACCACCACCGTGTCGTCTGCGAACTTCACTATGGAGTTGGAGCTGAACTTGGCCACACAGTCGTGTGTGTAGAGTGAGTACAGCAGGGGGCTTAGAACACAGCCCTGGGGGGACCCGATGCTCAGGGTGATGGTGTTGGAGGTCTGACCCCCCACCCTGACCGCCTGGGGTCTTTCACTCAGAAAGTCCAGTACCCAGGCGCTCGCTCAGGGCGGAGCTCAGACCCAGCTCGATCAGCTTGTCCACCAGTCTGGTGGGGACTATGGTGTTGAACGCTGAGCTGTAGTCAATGAACAACAGTCTCACATAGCCCCCCTTCTGACGGTCAAGTTGGGAGAGGGTGCTGTGCAGTACCTGGGAGACCGCGTCGTCAGTGGACCTGTTTGTCCTGTATGCAAATTGCATAGGGTCCATATCACTGGGGAGGGAGGCACAAATGTGGTCCTTGACCAGCCTCTCAAAACATTTCATGACCACAGAGGTGAGTGCCACCGGTCTGTAGTCATTTGGACATGTTGGGGAGGGTTTCTTCGGTACAGGGATGATGGTAGACATCTTGAAGCAGGCAGGGACCACCGACTCCGCCAGGGATTGATTAAATATAGCGGTGAACACCGGGGCAAGCTGGTTGGCACAGGACTTAAGTATGCGTCCTGTTATTCCATCTGGGCCAGCAGCCTTCCTGGTGTTCACCTGCATAAATGCTCTTCTCACACTGTGTACCGTCAATGAGAGAGCGTCCCCGCCCCCCCCGCGGATGCCCCCCCCCCCCCTCCACAGCAGCCGGCGCACCAGTGACGTCACTAGCCGTTGGGCTAGCAGTGCCACTGTTTGCACCAAACCGCGCGTAGAAGATGTTGAGCTGGTCCGCAAGGGAGGCGTCGTCGCTCCCCATTGAGGGGGCGCTGACTTTGTAGTCAGTTATAGCCCTCAGTCCCTGCCATAATCCTCTTGTGTCATTCTGTGCCATTTGTGCCTCCATCTTGTCGGCATACGTCCTCTTAGCAAGTTTGACAGCCTTGCACAGAGTGTAGACTGTTGTCTTGTACTCTTCCATGTTTCCTGACTCTCTGCCCCGGTTATAAGCAGTGGTGCGAGAGTTCAGGGCTGCTCTGATAGTACTGTCCACCCATGGTTTCTGGTTTGGGAACACCCTCGCCTTCTTTGTGGGGACGATACTATCAGCCAGTGTTGTTATGAATGACACCACAGCGTCTGTGAAATCGCTGACGTCACTGTTACTCCTCCTGAACATTCCCCAGTCGGCGTCATCTAGTGCGTCCTGAAACGTGGCCTCTGATTGGTCGTCCCATTTTTTTACCTCACGTGACACGACGGCGTCACGTGATCTCTGTTTATATGCTGGGACAAGAAAGATGGCGGCATGATCCGACGTGTTTGTTGCTCCCGCTAATGGTGGAGCCGGTACAGCCTTGTATCCGGCTCTGAACGGGGTGTAAAGTGTGTGTGTGTGTGTGTGTGTGTGTGTGTGTGTGTGTGTGTGTGTGTGTGTGTGTGTGTGTGTGTGTGTGTTTGTGTGTGTGTGTGTGTGTGTGTGTGTGTGTGTGTGTGTGTGTGTGTGTGTGTGTGTGTGTGTGTGTGTGTGTGTGTGTGTGTGTGTGTGTGTGTGTGTGTGTGTGTGTGTGTTTGTGTGTGTACACTGTATGGAACTGCTGTACTGCTGCCATTCTTGGCCAGGCCATTTTTATCTCAATGGGTCTAACCTGTTTCAATAAAGGTTAATGAAAAGAATCTGTGGCATACTGTGTAAAAAGTGCCAATATGGAATATACAAATAATATGGAATAAGTAAAAAAAATAAACTAAAAACATTTAGGCTGTTTTCATACTGTAGGCAAATCAAATTTGTTTCTCAAATCATATCTTTTTTTTTTATCCACTTTTTCTCCCCATTTTCAATTTTTTCTCCCATCCCAATTTCGTATTTCCAATTCTCCCCTCCCCTGTCTTGAACGTTGCTAGACTATGCCTCCCACTGGTCGGCTGTAGTGTGAGGATAGAAGCCTTGCATCACGTGTCCCCTCCGGTACACGAGGAGGCAGCCTGTCGCATCTTTTCACCGCAACAGCTCGAACTCTCAGTAGCGAGGAGTAACGCGTGGGAGGCTCACGCTGCCCCCGATACTTCCTGTTTCCGCCGCACCGGCGTCACCCATCCGGCCTGTAGGAGTCGCTGTCCACAACGTCCAATCCCCACCCACCGGCATTCCCACCCTCTAACACTGCCAATTGTGTTAGTATGACGGCCGGCCAAGCCGGTAGCAACGCCGAGAGCTGGGCTCGATACCAGCATCTCCTGCGTTAGTGATGAGCGCCTTGCCCACTGCGCCACTCAGCCGCCCTTCTCAAATCATATCTTGAAGACAAACTGTCCCCACTGTTATTTTCATTACATTACATTTACATTTGGTAATTTAGCTGACACTTTTATCCAAAGCGACTTGCAAATTGTGTACCACAACTCAGCAGGAGGCCTACACCTCTGGTAGCTAAGGGTAACTGGTATTGTTCATCTACTGTAGCAGTGTTGAACTTACAGTGTTTAACTTAGTGTTGTGTTACATTCTGAGTGCATAGTTGTATAGACATCTTAGCATAGTAGGTAGTTGTATATGTATTGTAGCATCGTAGATGGTAGTATAGACATATTAGCATTTTAATTTGCGAGTGATCAGATTGGATTTGTGTGTCCAGACATCACCAACCTTTGCTGTGGTAACGAGTTCAAACCACGTCCAAATGTGATATATGATTCTAAAAACCAATCTGGATACAATATGGATACAATCTGGATATGCCCCTGTATGTGTGTTCCTTGTCTCTCTGTCTCTTTGTGTTCTTTCTCTTCTCTCTCTCTTTTGCTCTCTCTCTCCCCTTCTCTCTCTCCTTCATGTTGAATGAATGAATGAATGAATGAATGAATGAAAACTTTATTTAACAGATTGCAGAATGGGTACAATACAGTACGGCTCAATACATACAATTGTTAACACTTTCAGCGCCACGCCTGGTTTTCCGTTTTACCGCTTGAATGCCACCATCCGCGCCAATGTTAACGTTAATATCGCCTAATCTATGTTTTAAATTATGGCTATGTGTCTAATCTGCCCATCGCATTATCAAAGACTATTTTCCAGTCAGTGCTGTGAAGGCAGATTGTTTTTTTATCGCGTCGTTGCCGTTTCAGAGCAGTTAGAAAAGCCCCCGTTTTGATATAAAAAACAGCTCATTCTGGAGCATTCTATGAAAATCGTCTTTTAGTGGAATATTCCACAACGTTGATATTCGTCGGCCTTTTTATGAATCGTTTTCAAATAAACGCTAGATGATCAATATTATACGTGCACGCACGCACATTACGGCCGCGCACTGATAATCGCCCCGTTGATTTCCTCTCGGACTTTTACAGTGAAACCGAAAGAAGACATTTCACAAAACAGCTTATAACTTCATCAAACTTACTCTGATTATCCTACCACTGATAACATAGAGTCCTTACCTGACATCAGATGGTATCCAACTAGTATATTCCAATTCCTGATCACCATTCGAAAAAATCGATACGTGTATGGATCCAACGCGATACAGTAGAACTCCATGATCCGCGGGGATCTGAGGCTCCAGAATGAACTCTAGTAACCCCGGCTGGATCAGTGAACTGGAAAATGTGGAGTACCGGATTTTTTCCCCCATTCATTTTCATTGAGTCCATTCCAAAATCACTTATGTCATCTGGGAGACGACAGGGGGCGCTTTTTTCCACAGTGATCGTCGGCGCCCCTCGGCTATACTCGGGTAGGCTCGGGTGATGCAATAATTTTTCAGATCGCAAAAAAAAAAAAAATCAGAGAAATCTCGTGAGTGGCTAGCAACCACCTATAAAAAAACACGAGAAATCTCGTGAGTGGCACTGAAAGAGTTAAGGGGATGCAGACCTGAGAAAGACGTTTGTCTTGTTTCCATCAGGGTCCCCCATTTTCATTTCATATAGACATTTATGACATACACAACATACATGACATACATGACATACATGACATGTTCCCCTGTTAGTCTAGTGTTACTGTCTTGTATTAGGTTCTCCGTTTAGTGTTTGTAGTTGGCTTGTTTTGTCCCAGTGTCTGGTGTTGGTTGTCTTGTCTTCCATAGTTGTAGTTCCTTGTGTTGTTTCCCTTCCCAGGTGTCTCCAGTTGTAATCATCCCAGGTGTTTCTCGTTTGTCATTTGTTCTTGTGTATTTGAGTTCCTTGTTTCCTGTTCTCTGTGTCTGTCCATTGTCTCTGTTGGAAAGTAAGTGGGCCTCGTGTTTGATGTTCTGGTTAGAGTTTAGTGATAGTTCTTTTTTGTTTTCCCTTTTTCCCCATCTTCCAGTTTTTACTGAGAGGTTTTGTTTTTTGTTGTTGGTCTGTTTATTTATTTTGTTATTAAAAACCCTTGGACTCGCTTCCCGCCTTCGTCTTGTTTGCTCCTGGGTCCTGTTGCGCCTCCACATACTGTACAGTTAACCACATTTTATCCATTTGCTGATAAGATGGCATAAAATTTGAGGCGGCACGATGGTGTAGGGGTTAACACTGTCGCCTCACAGCTAGAAGTTTAGTTAGTTTCTTTAGTTAGAAGGTCCTGGGTTCGATTCCCACTTATCGTGGGGTATCTCGCGGGCCTTTCTGTGTAGAGTTTGCATGTTCTCCCCGTGCTCGCAATGGAAAAACATGCAGAACAGATCGCTAACGCTGTTGCGGCCCACACTGCTGCCCTTGTCTGCTCCTGGCTGCCCTTGGAGGGGAAGGACAACAGGATGGGGAAAGTGCAGAGAGACATTTCATCGGCGACTCAGTGCATGTGTGTTTCTGTGGGTCGCCCATCTCGCATGTGTGTGTAATTGTCTGCATGACAATTAAAGACGTCTGCTTCTTCTAAAAGGGTACCAAGGAAATCCCCAAGGTGTCTTTCTTCCAATAATATCTCTATCTTTGCTGTGACCTCAAACACACCATATCTAGCTTGCGAAAAACAATAACAAACAAGGATGTGATATAATTTTGTTAACAGCAGAGGCT